>NC_141691.1:1196333885-1196877310 GCF_964263255.1 Lissotriton vulgaris | reverse complement strand
GCCAGCCCTCAGGGGCAATACTGAGAAGACCACCATGGCCCTTACAAAAGCAGATTTATTGTCCATATTTAAAGACTTCAAATCTGAGCTACGCACCGAGCTTGGTCAGGACATTAAGTCTTCTATAGACCAATTGCGCTCAGACCTATCGAAATGTATGGCCTCTCTCCAACAAGTTGTAGATTCCGTTGGCACCAGAGTTCTCGATTTGGAGACGTAATACCAGGAACACAAGCAATCGGTTGGAGAGTGCCAGGGAGACATCCAATCTCTTAAGGAACAACTTCAACAAACGCAGCTTATGGCCGAGGACCTAGTAAACCAAGCACGCCGGGAGAGAATCCGCGTCAACAACCTTGAAGAAGGCGCAGAAGGGCTAGACCTGGAGGCCTTTGTGGAGGGCCTCTTTGCAGAGATCCTGAGTCCCCAGGTGCTCAAGATAAAGCTGAACAGAGTCCACAGAGTGGGCCCCCCCAGAGGGGTGACCGAAGGAGGCCTTGCGATATACTGGAGAAGTTCCACTCTTACAAAGCCAAGGAGGCGGTCCTACAAGCTGCTAGGGCAAAGGACTCTATTTCCTTTCAGAATTTCTCTTGCGCCACCTTCCAAGATGTAGCTCCATCCACGCTGGCGCGCAGGGAGACGCTGCGGCCTATTACTACCAAGCTCCAGGAAGACGGGATAAAATACAGATGGACGTATCCTTTCGGTATCAGTTTTGAACTTCACAACAAAAGACGCCACATCACCGACTTGAAGGATGGTTTGCATCTTCTGGGCCTACCATCAGAGGAGGGAGACTCTTCGTCTGGAACGCCTGGCGACCCTCCCAGGGTGCAGCTTCCAATTCGGCCTTGACGCAGAACGCGTGAAAAGGGAGACGCTGAAGACCTCTGAGGGCCACTCCACTGATGAGCGTCTGCCTGGCCCGGGGGGGGGTATAGGTAGGTCCCGGACCATCGAGTTCGGGGATGAGAGACTATAGGTATTCCGGAGCCTCGACGGAGGTGAGGCTATGTTTTCCTTGTGCCATTAACAACACTACTCCAAAGCTGTTACGTTACGGCTTTCTTTAGTTCCAGTAGGCAACTCCTGTTGTGTTTCTGGGGATGCCTGTTGCATGCTGTATTAATGACACAGCTCTGAGCCTTATCCTTTCCTAGAGGGGGTGAGATATGATGCCTTTAATTTCAGAATGGTCTGTGCTGTGGCGGCCATAGACTTAAAGACTGAGACCTGTATATGGGGCCGCACAGCCAGGGGCAAAATGTGTGACATTTATGATTCATAGATTCCTTTTTGAGATCTCGCTACTGTAAGGTGCGGACTGGGTCCCAGGACCCGTTGTCCCCACGAGTCCATGCGGGGACAGACTTGCCCCACGCTACGACAGAACATTGATTCTGGGTTAGAGTTCTGGTTTCTCATTTCGTTGAGTTTTGTGGGGGTTGGTGGGTGGGGCGGGTGGTAGGGTGGTGGCTGCTTTGTTTTGTTCCTTTACAGCAGGTTTTTTGTATGGGTTCGCGAGGGGAGAGGGGGGTGTATGGTGGTGGCCTTTGTAATAACAACCATTGGTAGAATTCCTGATCTTTTCATAGCCCAGGTCGCCTCATGTACCCATGGGCAAGAGACTGGAGAGATATCATGGTGGCTGGTTGGGGCGAGATGGTTGGTAAGACAGCTGAGAAGTACGAGGTTCTCCTATTGCTATGCCAATTACCGTAGGGACCTGGAATGTTAAGGGGCTTAATTCCCCTCAGTAGCGTCAGAAAGAATGGAAGTATATAATTGACTATCACCTGGACATAGTGGCCCTCCAGGAAACACACTTACCTAGGGCTGGGGATTCACGTTTTAAACACAAACAATTCCCGCTTATTTATAAGTCGTCAGCCTCTACCAAGCATAGGGGTGTGGCACTCTTATTTCGGTCCACTACTCAATTCCAGCCCATTGGGGTGCAGAGTGATAGGGACGGACGCTGGATTATGGTCAAGGGGCGCCTGAAAGGGAAGCTTTGCACTTTTGTGGCGCTCTACGCCCCTAACACTGGACAAAAGGGATTCCTGCAAACCCTACTGGGAAAGGTGACGGATTTTGTCAAGGGACCTCTGCTTCTTATGGGGGACTTTAACTTGGTGTGGCAACCAGATCTTGATAGTACACATACTCGCCGCTCCGATTTGGGCTCTTTTTCCAATGACACTCAAAGGCATATTCAGGACCTGGGACTGTTGGACACCTGGCGTGTTCTTTACCCCCAGACCCGGGACTATACCTTCTTCTCCCATGTTCACCACTCCTATTCCAGGCTGGATTACATCTTCGCCAGCCAGTCCCTGCAGGGCAGCCTCCGGGAGGCCAAGATATTCCCCATGTCCGTCTCGGATCACAGCTTGTATTCAGTCTGTCTCAACTGATTTGGCAATGCCCCGTCTCCTCCTAGATGGTACTTTCCGGCATCATTAGCTAGGGACAAGGAATCGTGTGCCCATCTCCGCAAAACTATCAAAGAATGTTTTACCCTTAACCGGCCGGAGGATACATCAGAATACAATACTTAGGACTCCTTTAAGGCTGTGCTCCGGGGTAAATGCATCGCGCTCAACACAGCCCTGAATAGACAATGGGCCAAGGATAGGGAACTATACATAAGCTTAAGCCCACCAGGCAGACATTGCGCAAACTCACAGCGATTAGAGGCACACTCCGGGCTATCTACAACAATAGGGCGGAATTCACTCTTCTTAAGTTGAGTAACCTTTCCTACACTCAAGGCAATAAAATTGGGAAACACCTCGCTAGGCAATCAAAAGATAAACTGGAGAGGGAGTACATAGGGGGTATTCAAGGTCCTTCAGGAGACATAGCCCATAGAGATGAGGAAAAGGCAGAACTTTTTGGGGTGTTTTACAAAACTTTATACTCTGCAGACGCCCTTGACATACACAGACAGCAAGAATTTTTTAGGGAGCTACCAATCCCTCAGGTCTCCCCCGCCTGGAGTGAGGAGCTTACAGCTCCGATCACTCTAGACGAGGTTACCTCAGCTATTAAGGCATTGAAATCCCATAAAGCACCGGGCACTGACAGGTACACTGCGATTTTCTACACGACATTCTCATCTGACATCAGCCCTCACCTAGTTAGGCTTTTTAAAAGAATGGCCACTGACGGGGACGCGACTGGCTCTATGTCCCAGGAAGTGATCTCAGTAATTCCCAATCCAGGGAAAGATCCCTCACGCTGTGCCTCCTCAGGCCTATTGACCTCCTGAATATAGACGCAAAACTATATTCATCTATTCTAGCTAAGAGACTGAACGACCTCATGCCGCTCCTTATTCACCGAGACCAGTCTGGATTTATTGTGGGACGTGAAACCCATGACAACACCCGCCGCATTGTCCATTTAATAGAAAAGGCTAACAAATTTAAGATCCCAGTGGTTCTGATCGGGTTGGATGCCGAAAAGGCATTTGACCGCGTTGACTGGAGGTTCCTATTCTCCACGCTTACGGCATTTGGCTTCTCTCCACAATTCCTAAACATGATTCGGGCCAACTACCGAAACCCCCGGTCTAAAGTCTCGGTGAATGGCGTACAATCTTTCCCCTTTGCACACTCCAGAGGGACTAGGCAGGGATGCCCCTTATCCCCCCTGCTGTTTGATCTTAGTATTGAGCCACTAGCGATTGCTGTCAGAGAAAACCCTGGGATTACAGGCCTCCCCTTCACCGGGGAATCCCATAAGATCACTCTTTTTGCTGACGAAGTCCTCTTGTCCATTTCAGACCCGACGGTGTCTATCCCGCACCTACAAAAGGAACTCGAACGCTTTGAGAAGGATGCAGGCTTCAAAATCAATTTAAATAAATCTTATATACTTAATCTCACCCTCTCACAAAAGGTGTCCATCAACTCCAATCCCTTACACCCTTATCATGGGCCGTCTCCTCTATCCAATATCTGGGTGTCCAACTGACGCAGACAGTAGAGAAATTGTACTCAGCCGACTTTCCTCCCATTCTTACTCGCATTCAAGCGGAGCTGACAAGATGGAAACCTCTCTTCCTGTCCTGGCTGGGTCGCGTACACGCGATTAAAATGACCCTTCTCCCTAAATTACTGTATTTATTTCCGGCGCTACCAATAGAACTAGAAGGGGAATTCATTAGATGTGTAAAAGCAATGATCCTACGCTTTATCTGGCAAGGAGGACGTGCCCGCTTCTCATTTTTTCTGCTGCGCCGCTCCCAGCGGGAGGGAAGGTAGGTCTACCTGATATTCATCTCTACTATAAGGCCGCACAACTCAGAGTACTGGTCGAATGGTCGTAGAAAGAGTCCGAGAAGGACTGGCTCCATATGGACCGTAGTGTGGCTGGCAGGACGATATGGGACCTAGTCTGGTGTGAGAAACATGAGAGACCCAAAAACGCCTACCTTAGCACCCCTACTCGTACCACCCTACGAGTCTGGGACTCTGTGACGAAGGATTACAACTGGACTACATTCCCTTCACCCTTTATACCACTACACTTCACTGCAGCGTTCCCTCCGGCCCTTCAGGAGGGACCCTTTGATGCCTGGGGGGAGGGGGGATGCCTAGCCCTGCCCCACCTGTTCCACAACTATGATCCCCTTGCTTTTGATAACTGTAAGAGAGACTATGGAGTAGGAGATTCTGAGCGTTATCACTATACTCAGTTAATGCATTGGGCATTAGGCCCCCAGGTCCGCAAAGGGGCTACCCGCACCTTACTAAATTTGAAGCCTTCCTTGCCAAATCTTTTTCCATGAAGGGGGTTATTTTGTTTCTGTACAAATTTCTGCTGTCCACTACACTCTCCCCCCGGCCGAGGTACATGTCCATGTGGGAGGGGCTGGCTCAACGGGACATAACTGACGAAGAGTGGGCTCATTTGTGGTCTGACAGTTTTAAATTTAACCAATCCATAGATTTCCGAGAGGCCCATTTAAAGACAATGATAGACAGGTACTTATATCCCTCCAAATTATCTTGAATCTTCCCGGGCTCTTCAGATAGTTGCTGGCGAGGGTGTGGATTACTCGGAGACTTCCAACACATTTGTTGGGACTGCCCAACCATCCGGCCTTTTTGGGAGGAAATCTTAGCTCAGGTGAAAGACATGCTTGGGTACCCCATCCTGACATCCATGGCTGAAATACTTCTGGGTGTCCGAGACCCTATGTTAGAACACCAGACCAGGGCGGATAAAAGGATAATGTGGCTGAGTATTGGGGCGGCCAAGATTACTATAGCGGCGGCATGGAAAATGAAGGAAGCGCCAGCGATCTCCCTGTGGCACTCCCGCCTCTGGAAACTGCTTAGCCTAGAGCGCATGTCTGACATCTTTAAGGATGACTTCAAGAACTTCGAGTTTAGGTGGGGTCCTGCTTCGCTTTTCACCTGACATCGTCGCTGGAGCTTTCAGTTGCTCACTGGGGTGCACACCGTCAAAGGAACTGTTGTGAATACCGGCGGTGGGTGCTATTGCTGCACGCTGCAAGGACTCCAGTTCCCAGGAGTCCGTGCCTGAAGACCCTTGTGCTGAGGCCTGCCCTCCAGCCCATCGGCCTCATTTAACCTCTCGCTGAAACCGCTGGTGCGGGTCCCGCTTTGCTTTTCACCTGACATCGTCGCTGGAGCTTTCAGTTGCTCACTGGGGTGCACACCGTCAAAGGAACTGTTGTGAAAACCGGCGGTGGGGGCTATTGCTGCACACTGCACGGACTCCAGTTCCCAGGAGTCCATGCCTGAAGACACCTGTGCTGAGGCCCGCCCTCCCACCCATCGGCCTCATTTAACCTCTCGCGGAACCTGCTGGCGCGGGTCCTGCTTCGCTTTTCACCTGACATCGTCGCTGGAGCTTTCAGTTGCTCACTGGGGTGCACACCGTCAAAGGAACTGTTGTGAATACAGGCGGTGGGGGCTATTGCTGCACGCTGCACAGACTCAAGTTCCAAGGAGTCCGTGCCTGAAGACACCTGTGCTGAGGCCCGCCCACCTGCCCACTGGAACTATATATCACCAAGTGCTTCCCGAAGCGCGGGACGCGCGGGACGTGCCGGACGAAGCCCGGACAAAGGGCGGGCCGTCTGTGGCCGTCCGGGGCCGAAGGAGGTTTGGCTGGGCCACCCCCCTGAGATCCTGACCTCTACTGTAGAGACTGGAGTTATAGGCGAGTAAGACATTTCCGGATCCCTAGGGTCTGAGCACATACAGGTCGAGAGTAATTGCTATTTGATATACCACAATTAAATGCTGTCTCATATACCATGCCTACTCTAATAGACAAAGGGGGAAACCTACTTTCTAAACACAAAGGTGGGAGCCTCATGGGGACTTTAGATAACTATATCACCCGGGCAGCAGCTGCATTTGACCGGGAGATAGTAGATGTGGAAAAACGGCTCTCATTAGAAATATTCTCTAAACGATCCTCTCTGGGTCCTAGTAAGAGCTGTATAACTCCTGAGAACCGTTTAAACCAACGCCTCAGTGATTTGGGCCTGCCCGATATAAGTATAGGGTCGGATACACAAAGTGATATCCTGGGGAATAGTAAACAGGATACACAAAATGGCAACATCATTGAGGAAAATGAGCCCTGTAAGACACCCCCAACAAAGACACCGGTATGCCCCAGTGCCGAAACGCTGTCATGTACCACAAAAAATGGGAAACGAAAGCGGGGTGGGGGTGAACAGAAAGGCAAACGGGCCTAGGTCCCCAAATTAACAACTAAGATGGGTAAATGGGTAGGCATACATAAACAGAAAGAGGTGGTCATTCCCGCTTCGAATAGGATGCCACCCCCTCTCCAGAAAAACGGCCAAATGCAACAAACGAAACATTTACCACCGATGGTACAGAGAGAGGAAGGGCTGATCGGACGGGTGGAACAGCTTGTAAAGTCCCTAAAATTACCTCTTACTGAGAGACTGAAAATAATTAGCACAAGTATTGATACACTGCAACAGGTTACAGCTGACAACACCCAACTACTACACTCTTTAGTGGATTTTAATAAGGCGGGAGGACATGCTATACATTCAGGCAAATGGCCCAATTTCAAACCAACACCCACACCTATTCCCACTAAATCTGCAACACCATTAGAAAAAAGAATTTCTAATAATAATGATAAAAGGTCAACCGTCACAAAGGACAGCTGTCAGAGCACAGAGGGTAGCTGTAGCATTGTGAGGATTTCCCAAACACACCGGGTTGGGGGCGAACAACCAGCCACAATGAACACACATATCAAAATACCAGTGCAGGGGGTGGGCAATTGCACGTTTCTAGATCTCCTCCCCAAAGCACTCCCCTAGTGATCGTTCTGGGAAATGTTCCCCCTCTCCGTCAAGGAGAAAGAGAGGACTTCTCCCAGATTAAAAATAAGGTCACACACTGGCTCTCGCGAAACACTGTAGGAGGCAATAGGGCAGTACACAATATAATCATGGCTCGTCGAGTAGCCTGGGTGGGTCACTCCAGGAAAACTAGAAAAGGAGACTGCATTGTAGTAAATTTTAACAGCCCAGCCTCAGTTGAGATGATACTTAGGGAGGCTGAGGGTGTCCCTTGCAGGAAGGGCAGGGAATAGAAATATTGCCCCTTGGATTCTTTTATAGACCAGGGCCACAGGGTGCTCCCAGCCACTACACCAATAGAAATAGGATGCCTGTTAACAATCAGGTTTATCCCAGAAGGACAGAAGGGTGGGAAACAATTCCATCAAGATTCAATGCAGCCCATACGAGGGGGGGACCAGGTTACCTATCGGACATAGAGGTTACAAACAGATTTAATGCCCTATCAGGTCTTAACGACTGCGACTGACTGGCGGGAAACTCTTCTAGTTGCCCCCGTCATGATGATCCTTATACCCCCCCTGTATACGCCTCAGCAAGGGCTAGCCCGGAGAGTTATTCTAATAATTTTACCTCTGGTATGCCTTCTAGTTTCCCCCCACAAGATACCTCTTACACCTTCCCTGTATACCCTCCAACACTGGTCAACCCAGAGAACGATTTTAATAACTTTACCTCTGGCATCCTCACTGACACTGCACCATCAGCAACCAAAGAACCTTGCAGGGCAACCCACTCTAGACCAACCCAACTTGATTTTTCTAGACAGTCAGTCGGGGTGATTGGAGAGGCCAACCAAGAATTTAACATTCTTTCCTGGAACATTACCGGGCTGGCGGGAAAGGTTCAAGACTCCTTATGGGTGCAGTTTGTAAGTACATACTCCATCATCTGTCTTCAAGACACATGGATCACCAACAGTAACCCGTCATTGGTGGGTTACAAATCATTCTCTGTTCCCGCAAAAAGCTCAAATAGCGGCAGTGCGTCGGGAGGATTAGTTATCTTTACCTCCCTGGCACTAAGATGTAGTATTAGGGCTTTTTCCTCAGGTAATGGAAACATCCAGGCCATTATCTTGGGGAAAAAAGAAAGTAGTCTGTGCGTGATAAACTTTTATAACGCAACCAATCATGGTGAGGGCTGTAGGATCACTGAACTACATAACTTTATCACACAATGTCGCGGCCCAACTAGAAGGAACCTACTAGTAGCAGGTGACTTCAATGTACACCCCTGCGGCGACCCACTGCTAAACACCTTAGCGACTATGGGTTGCCAGCCGATAACTGGGTTACATTTTGAGCATACAAAACAGGGAAATGAGTTGAACCATATCTTAGACTAGCAAGATCTCCTGTTCACTATGAGCATTGCACCACCCTTATCAACACAAAAGGATCCCACGTTTAAGGGTAGAAGTTCAGGGAGTTTCATAGATTTTATCTTAGTTTCTAGAGCTATTATGAGTCTCCTCCTGGCCTTTTGTATAACACCGAGTGCACATAGTGACCATAACCCAGTTTGTATCCTACTAGGAGGAAATCTTATGAAGAAAAGGGAAAAAATTGTGGGAAGTAACACGCTGCAACCCGTAAATGGAGGACAACGCATTAAATGGAACCAGTTTACTCTGCCCGATTTCCTTGAGAGCCTTAAAAAAGACTGTGCCACTGAACTGTCAATCTGCACTAGCACAGAACCTCTGGGTGAAGAAGTCCCTAAAGCCTTTGATAGAATAACTGAACACGTAGGAAAGATGCTACAGGCCCCTAGGAAGAAACCCGTTTCTGGAGACCCCAAATGGTTCTGTCATAACTGCTCTAAGGCATCCAGAGAATTAAAAAAGGCCCTCAAAATAAATCCCCGGGACAGATGTAGGATCCGTACACTCTGTTTTACTTATAAAAGTGTACTGGCCAATAGGAAAAAGGAACTGAAAAATTATCTTTGGAAGGAACTCTTAGATCCTGCCACCCTGGGCAGTTCCTCTAGATTCTGGTCCACAATTAATCGCTTACCCTTATTAATGACAGGGACAAATGAGGTGGGATCAAATATCACAGAGGATGAGTGGGTGTCCCATTTTGCTACAATCTTCAAAGACACTGTGCCATGCACTGACCTACCAATAGTGGAGACGGTAGTGGCCCCCACGACATTTTCAGTTGCGGAAATGACAGAGGGAATTAATAATCTCTCGAACAAGAAGGTCCCCGGCCGAGATGGTATCCCCCTGACCTATTTAAATTTAGTCCCCCATTCTGGGCCCCAATTTTGACAGCAGTGAAACGCTGCAGCGGAAAAGGGTTGCCCACCCTCATGGGGTCTATCAACAATCGTACCAGTGTTTAAGAAGGGAGACCGAAACAGCACCCTAAATTATAGGCCCATCTCTTTGATTGACTCCATTGTAAAAGTCCTAGGGGGCGTTATACTTAAAAGGCTAACCTCGTGGGCAGAGGAGAAGCAGATAATCTCAGACGCCCAGTACGGGTTCCGGACTGGGCACTCGACTGTGGCACAATGCCTTAATCTTTAATTTTGGGCAAATACACTCTTGCACGTTCTGGGACTATCTACATGGCTTTCATGGACCTTTCCTCTGTTTTTGACTGTGTCAACCGGGGAAAGGTGTGGCAGTCCATGGAGGCCATGGGGGTAGAACAAAAACTGGTGAACTTTTTAAAAGATCTTCATGGAGACACAAGGGCTTACGTAAGATATACAATAGACCTCAAGGTAACAAGGAATTTTAGAACCAGTCGTGGGGTCAGGCAGGGGTGCATCCTGGCACCCTTTCTTTTTAACCTTTATATAAACGACCTTGAAGAGACATTGATGGACACAGGGGCGGACTATCCTTATGTGGGCCGTAGGGGACTGCCCGTCTTGCTTTATGCTGACGACGCCATCCTCCTAGCCCGTACCCCGAAAGGACTACAAACTTTACTCGATACATTCCACCGGTTTATGGCCAGCCACGACTTATCCATAAACAATACAAAATCTTATGTGATGCAGATGGGGAAACTAGCGAAAAAAAAGCACCATTTCAGAGTTAATGGCACCACGGTGCCTATGTGTAATACTTTCTCCTATCTCTGTGTCTATTTTGATCACCAGCTGAACTGGGCCCCACTCCTGAACAAAAAGAGGGGAGAAGTTATAAGGGCTAACGCTGCACTATTCGACTTTGCTGCGAGAATGGGCAATAGACCTGTGGGAGCCATGCTGAATGTTTATCGTGCAAAAAGCATTGCGATAGCTTCCTATGGAAGCGAGTTATGGGGTTACTGTAACCTTGAGGGACTACAGGTGGTTGAAAATAAATTTTTCAAACAGCTCCTGTGTGCCCCACAGGGGACATCGAACATGTCTGTACACGAATAGACCGGTCAGCCTTTTATTAGCGACACCCTGTCCTTGCGACCTTTTATATTCTGGCTACAATGCTGGCTCAATAAGCAGCTTGGTTTAAAGCACAGTCTCTTAAAAGAGACAATGGGCCTAGACTGTATGACCAAGATTCCCTGGCTGAAGTATCTTAAAACCAGACTTGGGAATGAGGGGCGTCTGGATTTGTTTTTAAACCTGGAAGGTATTACCATAAATGACGTAGCGTACATCAAAAAGTCCTTCTCCACACGAAAAGTAATGGAAAGGGAGGAAAAGGACATGACAAAGCAAAACGCGGATCTAAACATGATGCTCAAAACCTCGCCTGGAGAGGAACCTTATCTCCTATTGCCTTTAACAGCATATGAGCGCTTCTTATTAACCAGGTTTAGGTTTAACTTGTTTCACATTTTTATAGCAGTGCCAAGGGGAAGTCACAGAGGAACAGTGCTAGAACCCTGCGGCTGCGACAGTTTGTCTCCACAGGATTTGCTGCATTTTATGTTTTTTTGTAAATATTATGAATTCCCCAGAGCTTTTTACCTTAAACCTTTTTTTTAAAAAAAGAACGCTCTTTGTACAAGCACGCCCCGCTCTCCTTTATTTACAACTGTTAAAATTAGATTGTATACCCCATGTAATTGGCTTTTTGAAAAGTGTAATGAATTACAGAAAATGTCTGGATGTATAGAACCGTATGATGCCTTTTATAATGTGGAATAGATGGATTTTCCTTTTAACGCCAGGGTATACCTGTTTTAACCAACAAACAAACCTGAAACATATTTTGAACTGTGAACTTTTATGGTTTTGAGCAAAAAAAACTAATAAAGTACTTTTGAAACACAGGTGGGGCCCGTTAGTCTCCTTCCTTTCACGGGGTCTCCCATCGGCAGTCTGTCCCGCTACAGTTAGGGCTCTACATCTTTTCCAACTCTGAGTAGGCCCCTCTATTGTGGGCCCATTCCAGGGTTTCTGAGGCCACCACCAGGGTAGGGGGGGGTGGTGGGAAGTGTTTTTTTTTTAGTTACTTTGGTTGACTCTTTGTATGATTGTTAGTTTCGATTTAACTTCGAGACCCTAGGGGGAGAGTTCCGCTATACCCACATCTACTGGGACTATGTTTCAGCAGTGGAAATGTTAAGAACACTAAATCCTGCAGAGAAGACGACAGAGTTGCCACAAGCTCCCACTGACGTTCCTTCTGGGTAAGTTTGCCCTATGTACCCATACGCTTTGGAAACTGTATCCTTCAGTTGAGCTACGAGTTGTGATTGGGGTACGTCGACATGCACAACAGGGTTCTTTTGTCAGGTATCATCATTCTGGCTAGTAGTCATCTATCCCCTGCGTGGGATAATGGGCGGATTGTGCCTTGAGTTTGTGTTGAAAAATCTAGAAAAACTTTTTGACAAAAAAAAAGCAATTGTCTTAGCTGCGATATTCTGGCCCGCAATATTTTGAGATCACAACGTTTGAGACAATATTTGTGGCTAATGATGTTCTTTCCATGATGTTTTGCCGCAACACAAAGGAAAATTTGCTCCTTAAACAACCTCTCATCCGATGAAATTGGTCAACTATACAAATTCTAACTTGCTATTGTTGAGATGCTGTACTGTGCTTGGAAAATAATATGTGCATTTAATTGTAAAAGCAGACATCTAGAAATGTTGTAAAAACAAATCTGGATAGTACACTCTGTGATACACCATCTGTTCCAGCGTTTATTCCCGCTAAATGCTTGAAGACCAAATGATGCACGGACAATAGGACCTGTACATGTGCATGAATGGTCTAACTTCACTCTTCTTCCTCATTAAACATTGTTCTCCAGATCCTAAAAATTCTGCTTTATGTTCTCCATCTTCTGAGCTTTGCTGCCAAGATTCTCATCCACCTTATACTGCATAAAGAGCAGGTTTTTTTAAGTAACAGGTTTTCTTTTTTTAGACTATGCACCTGCCAACCACCTGCTTCCGCTTGATAGTAATTTGCAAGTACAAACAAGCAACTTTTGAGACTATTTGCAACTTGCTTCATGCATAATATTACTGATTTACTCTTAGGGAAGTGCTATTTGTTAATCAGTCTTTCAGTTCACTATTTAACAGTTCAAAATGTATTTGGTTCTCAATGTAATTTAAGGATTCAACTATTGTAAAAGCGTAAAACTTACCATTGTGTTTCTTTTCCATTTCCAAACCAGTGTACCACTGATTTATGAAGTACAAAACATTTGTACATCAACATCCACACTCTCAACAAATGAATGTACAATTGAAGAGTTTAACATTATTTGTTATGCCTTTTAATACATTTTTTGCAGCTAAGCAGCTTTGCTACAAGACAAATATCAAAATATACAACTAAAAGTGAATTTGGCACAAACAGCCAAGCAAAATATCAGAATATGGCACATTTAGACCATATTTCAGGGTCAAGGATAAAACTGTTCCGGGTGCAAACTCCTGTTTGCACCTAAAATGGAATTACAAATCTTGAGCAAAATAGGGAGAGCAATCAATTTATTTTTTTTAGGTTGAAAGTCTTTAATCCAAGAAGCTTGAGGCAGGAATGGTGACATGTACATGGCCAGGAACACGAATAAGAGAACAGACAAGATTCTACAATTATTGCAGACGACAGAGAAACAGACAAGAAAGTTATGTCAGGCCACTTTGCGCCTAATATTCCTCTCCTTCGTCTTCTCCCTCCACTGAGTTGGTGCCCACCTCTTCGTAGTCTTTTTCCAAAGCAGCCAGATCCTCATGAGCTTCTGAAAACTCTCCTTCCTCCATACCCTCTCCAACGTACCAATGAACGAAGGGGCGCTTGGCATACATGAGGTCAAACTTGTGATTGAGACAGGCCAAGGCCTCTACAATGGCTGTGGTGTTGCTGAGCATGCAGACTGCTCTCTGTCCTCTGGCAAGGTCCCCACCAGGAACAGTTGTTGGGGGCTGGTAGTTAATGCCAACCTTAAAACCAGTCTGACACCAATCCACAAACTGGATGGTTCGCTTTGTTTTGATGGCCGCAATTGCTGCATTGACATCCTTAGGCACAACGTCGCCCTGGTACAGCATGCATCAAGCCATGTACTTGCCAAGGCGGGGATTGCACTTGACCATTTGGTTGGATGGCTCAAAGCATGCATTGGTGCTCTCCACCACAGAGAGCTGCTCATGGTAGGCCTTATCGGCCGAGATGATGGGCGAGTAGGTCGCCAGTGGGAAGTGGATGCGGGGATACGGCACCAATTTGGTCTGGAGCTCTGTCAGGCCCACATTGAGAGCACCATCAAATCGCAGTAAGGCTGTGAAGGAGGAGACAATCTGGCCAATAAGCCGGATAAGGTTAGTGTATTTTAGGCGCACTATGTCCAGTTTCTGGAGACAAATGTCATTGATGGCCTCGTTGTCGACCATGAATTAACCGTCCGAGTGCTCCAGGGTAGTGTGGGTAGTAATGATGGAGTTGTAGGGCTCCACAACAGCAGTGGATACTTCGGGAGCAGGGTAGATTGCAAACTCTAGTTTGGACTTCCTGCTTTAGTCAACAGAAAGTCGATTCATGAGCAGGGATGTGAATCCAGACCCAGTGACAACTCCAAAACTGTGGAAGATCAGACAGCCCTGCAGTCCAGTACACTGGTCAGCAAGTTTCCGCATGCGCTCCAGCACCAGGTCAATGATCTCTTTTCCAACCGTGTAATGGCCACAGGCATAGTTATTGACAGCATCCTCCTTTCATTAATGACCTGCTCTGGGTGGAAGAGCTGCCTGTAGGCCCCATTCCTCAGCTCATCTATCACTGCTGGCTCCAAGTCCACAAATACTGCCCGGGGAACGTGCTTTCCTGCACCCGTCTCACTGAAGAAGGTGTTGAAGGAGTCATCGTCACCACCAATGGTCTTGTCACTGGGCATTGTACCATCAGGCTGGATGCCATGCTCCAGGCAGTAGAGCTCCCAGCATTCATTGCCAATCTGCACACCGGCCTGGCCCACGTGGATGGAAATACACTCAAGCATTGCCGTAGGGTCTGGGGCTGCTGGTCGCGGAGTTCAGAGGTAGCTAGGGCTGATGGTCAGGGGAGGAGGGTGTGCTTGGTACACTTCCTCCGGGGATGTAGTTGACTACAGACGCGCTACGGACCTCTGCCAACACTGCAAACCAGGAGTGCAATTCATTTCAGTGTAAGTCATTCTGGGTGAATGCATAGTATTTAATCATAATGTATTATGATTATGTAGCTGGTCCAGTAGAGTCAAAAGCGCCAGGATACCCTCTGGGTGACAGTTTTGCGCTATACAAATGTGCAATACATACATACATACATAATCCCCCATTATGATGTGTTAAACTCAGAATTCTGTTTCACGATCCTGGTACTTAGAAATAGGCCTGGGTTGAGCTCAAATAGTTTCACTCTGTGGAACTGCACAGAGTTACTGAAAAACCCAGCCAAATTCCATCAGGGGAGGAGTATTGCTCAGCCACCGCAATTGCAAACCTGATAATGCATGGGGCCTTTGTGAAAACAAAGGTATTACTCCCACCCTCTAAGATGCAAGAAAGTTTCCTTGTGCTCCCTTTTCAATGTGCTGGTGCTCAACAGTGAATGTCGCAGAGAAGTTCTGCTCTGTTACTGTTTTAAATCCCTTAAGATGGATAAGGTATTATGTATGGGGGCTCCTTAAAACAAAGCAGCAACAACATAGTTTTCTGCCATGTTGTCGGGTTGCTTGGGTCTCTCAACAGAGATTTTCCTGTTCCTCCATCATCTGCCTACCTCAACATCCTGGCTCTACTTCTTTGCTGTCACTGCATCCTTCGGCTGGTGCCCGTTTGGTAGCTCTCTCTCCATATCTGTCCTCCTCGGGATCTATAGTCCGTCCTCAATTTCTCCTACCTAGGATTTAATCACTGGGATTAGTCCTACATACCTGGCTGGTACGGTGTTCACGTAGGGTGAAGTATACGATGGTAAACTCCGCTCCTTGGCAGTTGGCAGAGTTTTTGTCGAACTACGTGCTTCAAGTGGAGTGGTTAAACTCTGTGAACTCCACCAGCAGAGCAGAGTTTACCTTCCTCCACTACTTAGGGAGTGAACAATTTGCGCAGGCAAAATGTGGTTTGTTAGAAATGGGAGCTCTGGTTGGATAAGGCTTGCGCCAAAGCCAGGCAGAGATCACCACTCTAGTCAGGACAAAGGAGTTACACGCCAAATATAACCCCTGCTCACCCCCTTGATAGCTTGGCACGACCAGTCAGGCTTATCCCGGAGGCAATGTGGAAAGCATTTGCGCACGCACTCAGCAACAACATTCCAGGCACACTACAAAAGGAAGCCCACACAAGGTTACATAAAAAAATAGCCTTTGTGTTCTCATAACACATTAGAATAGTAAACACATAACATACACTGTGCCAAATGGCACAAGCCATATTCACAAGGGATTATATACACATGACAGGACCACATGGACCACTGTCAGAACCATCACAAAGCGAACTTGGTAATAGGTAAAACAGTTCATAAACGTACAACCAGTAAACACTGGTAATCACTGTACTTAGCATCAGCCTGTAACATAAACTACATTATGCACAGTCACATCAGGCGCAAATTACACTCTGCGCCTACCTCACATGCATAAACACATTATGCAATCTCCTCACTAGTTTAAACACATTAGGCCCTACCTCCTAAGTATAACTCACATTAGGGGCGTACCTTACACAGTGAAACATAATCTAACTAGCATAAACACCTGATATGCAAAACAACCTCATAATCATAAACCATATTTAGAGGTAACAAACAGGGTGCGTAAAACATACTAAATGCATTACATTTCCTAGCACAACATTGCATGAGCACATCAATCACATTAGGGCCTGGCGCCCTATAAATCTACCAGCCCCCCCCTGGCCAACTGGCCAGCCCCAAAGGGGCTCAAATGCCCTGTGTCCAGAATGTCAGGGCGCGCTGCCAATTCAGCAAAATCCAATTGCGCCACTGCGTAAACCTAGACGGTGCAGCTGGCACTAAGTGCTGCGCAGCTGTGTCAGGGGCACAGGTAATGGTGATCAGCCGCTTGGTCTATGGAAATGCCTTGCTGGTAGAAGTGGGTGTGACCTTGCTTAACAAACTACAGGTCATTCAAAATACTGCTGCCAGAATGATTTTAAACATGCCAGCAGGCTCCCCCTCTGAACCTTTGCTAAAGGAGCTGCATTGGCTGCCGGTAAAAAAAAGATCCTTTTTTAAAATTTGCTGCCTGTCGTACAATGCTCTGAATGGTCGAGGACCTCACTATTTACAAAAGAAACTGATAAAACACACTTCTGGCCGAAATTTGAGATCAGGCTTTCTAAAATTGTTACAGATCCCTCGCATCCGTGTGAACCGCAATGGAGGCAAAGCCTTTTCATATCTAGCTCCGAAGTACTGGAACAGCTTGCCTAAGGCTTTGCGGGATATTCCGACCTACGGTACTTTTAGGAAACATCTAAAGGCTTTCTTGTATTAAAATAACTACAGTTTAGGCCCCCGCTATTTGAGACGTTTCTCTAGGTAGCGCCGAGATGCCCCAGGGTGAGTTGAGGGCTATAAAAGAGCTACTAACATAACAAAGTAGTGCATCTCACTCCTAATCACACATGTCTCCAAAGTCAAGAGAGACCTAAACGTTGCAGCTGCCCAATACTTGCTGGGCAGCTGGGAATCCAATGAGGCCTGGCACCACTGTGGCACTCCTGTCCCTCTCAGGGACTCCTAAATAAAATACTTGCACAAAACCGAGGGTACCACTGTGCCTCACCATGGGGGAAAACGTAGCCCCTCTGGGCCCGCCGTTGGAGCCACCTAAGATATAGAAATAAACATGCCCCTCTCGTTGCAGCGGCCCGCAACTGCGGTGCCGCTGTGAAAATTAGCACCATGCCGGGGCACTGGGATGGCTCACGGGCCCTTCTGGCTCTCTGAACAACAATGTGCCCCTTGCTGGAGTGACCCGCTGCCAGGCGGGGCTGCTCAGACTACAATAGAGCCTCGTGACCCCCCCGGGGCCCTCTGAAACAAATCTTGCCAAGTTGGAGCGGCCCACTGCACACACAGGGCCGCTCTGACTCTGTGCCCCTGGGCACTGCAATGCCCAAGAGACATTGCCCCATGGATCCCTACTCACTGGCTCTGGTCGGGGTAGGCTTTTTCTTCGTCTGGTCTCTTCTCCTTGACCGCGGTGGGGGCAGGCACCTGCAATGTGCCTCGCGCTCCCTCTGCCTTCAAGCTGCATTCGGAGGCACCTGCGGTGCTCTCCCTCGGTCATGGGAGCCCCGCACAGGCAGGCGCCATCCTTCTCCCGGGCAACTTCTCCTCCTCTTGCCAGGGCATGTGCGGGACTTCCTTTTGGAACCGGTAGTCCTGCCCGCCATCAGGCACTACGTTGCCTGACTTCCTGTTTTGCCGGAGGTGCGACAGTGATTCATCAAATAGCGGCAACATGAGGGGTGGGCTCCCTCGTAACCGAACATATCAGCAAAGTCACTGGGTGGGCACCCACGCACCAAAAGAAACAAATAAGCGGGGTAGGCTCCCCTACTGAACCACGCAAATAAGCCGGGTAGGCACCCCCCGCTGACAGCATGTCGGGGGGATACCTCATGCCGGGATTCCCCCCCATCACGTCGATCAGCCCGGCGCTGTGGAGCCCTTGCGCTCCTCCTTGGGGAAAATAAGAAAATCTCACATAGCGCTCACAAAGAGCTGGAAACAAGCAAAGGCTCAAAACAAAAAGTTAAAGGGTCCAAAAGAGTCCTGGAGGCATCAAGGGGCAAAGCAGGGCCCAGGGAGGCAAGCCAACCCCCCTAGGCCCCAGCAGCAGCACGCCTTGCAGGAACAGCACCAGTACAGACCAGATTCATGGGGACACACAAGGGTCAGACAGGGAACTGGAAGCAGCCCTGGCAAATTCATCCAGACCAGCCCCTGTCCAGCTCATAGCAGCGTGCACAGCGCGCGAGCAAAACCGCTACTACCGGGGTTTGGGGGGTTCTCCCCCAAGAAAATTTTGGAAAAAGACAGACCAAAATGGTGAATTTTACAGCATATTTCTCATTATATATTCAATTATATCAACTTTCAAAGCACAGTTAATAGTAGATGATGACCTTAAAGAGCACCAGGTTACCCACCCAGTCATATTTGCCCATAGACATTCTTTCAGAGAGTACCAAAAATAGACACAAGTAGTGAATCAGAGAGATCAAAGTAAAAGTGAGACCAGCCCCCACATGATGTGTAGCGAGCAAGTGCAACAGTTAGCAACCACTACTAGGGCTTGGGCTAGAGGTGACATCCTGGTGACATATGTAGTAAAAGGGAATATTTTTAGGCCTGGCAAAAGGTTCCAATTGCCTGGTCAAAATGGCAGCTTTACAACTGCACAGGCAGACTGCAATGACAGGGCCTGGCCTTGACACATGTTTAAATAGGCTACTTATGTGGGTGACACAATAAGTGTTGCAGGCCCACTAGCAGCATTTAATTTACAGTCCCTGGGTACACGCAGAGCCACATTTTGAGAGACTTACAAGTAAATTAAATTTGCCAGTTTTACCATGTTTAAAGGAAAGAGCGCAAGCACTTTAGCACTGGTTAGCGGTGGTAAATTGCACTGAGCCCTAAGAGCCAACAAAAATGGGTTTTGATGTAATAAAGCAAATAAAACCTGCATTTATTTTGGATAAATCTTAGGCCGTCAAGGACTTATCTAACCATGTTTCAGCAGTCAGTATGAACAATAATGTATCTAAAAAACAATTCACAGTGGAGGCCTGTGGAAGACTAGTACTACAGCTCATCATCTTTTAAGAGCATCTCCCCATGAAGTCCCAGTATCATTTTGAATGTTTAACACAGGAAAGAGTTTACGGATGCATATTCTTTAAAGTTCTTTTCAAGTATTTGGAGTGTTATGTGAAACAGATTAGCAGATTCGTATGTCCATTTACTTTGAGGAGTTAATATTTGGCATATCACACTGCCATTGTATCAGCAGCAAATAGTTACAGACCCCACCAACCATTTAGCCCAACCATGAACATAAAGCATAGGTTGTCCTCAATGGCACGCCACTTATGTGACAATTCACTTGTGTGACAACTTGTAGGACACTTTATGACAGGCATGTGCTTTAAATGTGCATCACATGTGCCCAGCCTTTTGAATCTCCAAAGAACCTGGAGGGGACTACGGAGAGTAATCCCATTTAAATGGATGGATATATGATGGATGGATGGATGAATGGATAAATGGATGAGCTTTGATGAGAGGACAAAGATTTATGCGAAGGACATTGTAAGAGCTTGGCCCAACAGCTTTATCACAGTATATCCAGGATAAAGCCCTCCCAGGTTCAAAATACAAACAGTGCACCATTGTATTTTATAATCGCATGGCCTATGCACACATTTGTGCCAGGCGGTGAAAATCCTCCATGTTCATCACACCATCAGTGAGCTCATTATCAGACGCGGAAAGGGCGCGCATTGAGTTCGCACTGTGAGGGTTTCGAGCTGGGGCCATGCAAAACCCCTACTAACCAGAGACTATCAAACCAACCAATGGTAGATCAGGTCTGGTTTGCAAGGGGGGATTGCTTTGTTTACAGCCTAGGAAAAAACATATCCTCCATTGTGCTCCTTGTAAAGACGACAACTGGTTTCCAAGGAAATCAGAAAAAGCTATTGGCTTGATAGAAACGTGGACAGGCTTCCAACACCACAGGCCCATCTGTGATTCTTATTTAAGTCTGGCCTAGAGACAGCTTTAATTGACTCAGTGTAAAGCTATGGAAAGAGGCGCATAATGGACAGGCAAAAATGCACTTGCACAGGTAGTAGGTTGAGATGGCCTTGGGTTGCCACACAGGTCATGTATGACTGTACAGTCAGCAAGCTACGATGCATACTAGTAAGTAGTGGGGTAAACCAAACAGCAGGCATGCTGCAGGTCAGAAGGAACTCATGTTATATTTCAAGTATGATACAGTAGAGACTGCTTCTATTTGGAAAAGAATAAGCACAGGCAGTACCAAGTGAAGTAAATCTGGTGCGTGTATTGGGAAGAAAGAGGTAGTGTAGTAAATGCTGGGCAGGAAAAACAATTAACTAATAAATAAAACAGAATAAACCGTTCTATCAAGATACATTGATACTTTTAATTTGGAACACAATATGTGATAAATAGATGGAAAGAGTAACTTTTCCAAATTGAGAGAAAGCGCCCTGAGAAAGTGGTTTTACACTTTTGCGAAACATGTGTTGGCTGTTGTCTTAAATGTCATGGACTTGTACAATAAGATGTTAAAAAAAAACTATGGTCGCAACTTCAGTGTGGATAAACAGTTGTCGAACTGAACTAAAATTAAAAAGAAAAAAGAATTTCATAGTATGAATTTGACATTTTTGGAACAATGTCATTACCATTATTCTGATTACCATTATTCTGATTGCATGCGTTAGAAAGTATACATCTTATTTTCTGTTTTTTAATAAAAACACTGGGGGTGGCATCTAGTGTCTCACTGAGGAGAACCAGTTACAACAAGACCACTATCTCCCTAAACTGCAACTGCAAGTTTAGCTCAGATATAATAGGATGTTCTGACGCCAGTACTTTGGCTATTAAACACATTTCCTATCTATGAGATGCCCTGGCTTCTTCACATTCACTCATGTTCAAGTACTTTCAGACAGATTCAATAATCTTCATCTAGCTGTTTATCGTGCTTTTTTAAAAACATGTTCTTTCCCCGAAAGAAGGGCATTCTCCCAGTTACCTTTCTTTCCCTTGCTACTTTTTCCTACTCCTGCCTCCTACGTTTTTTACTTAGATGTCAAATTCTCCATTCTTAAACCTTTGCCATTTGATTTTCCTCTCTTTTTCCTCTGCTCTCTTATCCTTTCAGTTCTTATCCTCCTTGTCTCTCCCTTTTTCTAACCCATGTTCTAAATATAATCTCCCCTCTCATTCCATTGTGTTCCTTTCTTTTCCCTTTCACTCTTGCCTACCATTTCTCCATGATCACCTAAGATTCTTTACTTAATTCCTATCCTGGTTAATGCTCTCTCATTCCTCCCTTCTTACCCTTTTTCCTCCTTCCTTTCACCCCATTACTTGATTCCATTCCTTCTCTCACTTCTTCCTCTTGTTTCCTCTTCTGTCGACTCTGTTTCCCATCCCCAATGACCCACAGTTGTAGAGTAGAGTGCGGCACAACTGAATTCAGGCAGAACGTGCAAATACTCACGGGCGTCAGTGCAAACTTAGCCATCACCCCCTCTGAGGTCTGGGACCGGACCGGGTCCCGTCTGACTCCCTGCCCGGGGCCTAAGCCTGTGCCCCTTAGGCCCCTTTTACTTTCCCAGGTTCAGTAATTCAGGAGGACAGGTCATAAAACGAGGAGTGCCACATCTGTGTGAAACTTGTTTCTAGTAAAGGGAATATCTACATGCGAATTCCAATACTGTGGTTAAATTAGATGGAGGCGTTGACTAAAAACTTTGCTTAGATCGAGTTTGTGGGCTGGGCCTGACAAACGTGTCCATTCTCTCACAGTGGAAGAGCTCAGTGGAAGAACTGAATGCAGAATGCTGAACCAAACAAATCATGTTTTTGCATTTAATCAGTCAGCTTTAATTCATTTAGGTTTCCCAGACGTTTAACAACAGTAATTTCAGAGGCTCGTCTCCCCCCGCCACTAACGTAGTTTTTCTGCTGATGCAGGCGGAATCAAGAAGGAACACCCCGCACATTAAAATACCTATCACCTGTTCGCGGATTAGTATGTAAATCATGTGCACTTGAGCGTCATTACACTACAACAAGGTCGAAAGGAACAGCAATTTTCAATGTTAGGGTTCCGATGTTAAGTACAAGTGCTGATGGAAGACGTTATAATTCTATGCAATGGCGAGGCGGTCCTGCCAACATAACCTGTTCCTTCTGCCGAAGCTCCAATCCTTACCTCTAAAGAAAGGCAATACCAGCTGGACAAAAAGGTGACCTCCCCCTCAACAGTAAAGAATCAGTAATGTGATGCAGTTTTATCTGAGAATAGAGAAAACACTCCTTTTGTTGAGGTCACAGACTAGATCCAGCCTGCTGTATATAAGGATTGTAGTCCCAGATCACACCTGCATCCGTCTCTTTAGAGCAGCCAACATGGGAAAGGGTAAGAGCACATTTTCATTAACAATATTTGACGACAAAACTAGCCCGCCTTTAATGTATATGTTGTCAACGCGGATAGTGGAATCATCCATAAAAGCAGGGCCGGCTTTAGCACTGGTGGCGACCTGTGCGACAATGTTTGTTGGCGTCCCCCCCCCCAATGACCACCTCCGCCATGGATTACCTCATTATCACCATTTGACAATGCTTCCCAAGTTTCCATAACCACTGTCTCTTAGATTAATTTAGTTTTATAGTGCCTCACATATGATTTTAAGATGTCAGAACACTTTACATCACACACGCATTGCACAGAGACAATCATCACTGTGCAAATCTGTATACAGGAAAGGTTACATACGACAGAGGCCTACAAGGAGTAGGTGTCACAGGTTATCCTTGCTGGTAGGCAGTGTAGTTTAGGCACAAAAATAGAATGTAATTTAATTTAAAATGTAACACAATTGTTTCTTTAATAATAAGATTTGATTTCTCCTCAAATTAATCCCTTTTGCAAAATTAGGAAAACGAAAGACAGTGCCACAGTGGCATTAGCAACCACTGTCACCTGGTTGCGGCACTCAACAGACAATGCCACGTGATGGAACTTGCGACCGGGCCAGAAAGAATTACATCAAAAGGGGCCTAAGGGGCAAGGGCCTAGGCCACCACCGCGGATGAATCAGATCAAGCCAGGAGGCAGAGCAGGAGGATTTAAGGATTGCATGCAATTTAAACAACTCGACGGTGTCCAGTCCAGTCGTAAATAGACTCACCTGCGGGTGGCAGTCCAGACAGGCGGTGGGGGAATACAATTAGGGGGTGCCTAGCTCTTTTTCAGTCCCTCTCTGGCCTCTGAGATGTCATGCCTGCCTCGCCTCCTTGACCTCGGAGTCACGCTGCGGGCACTTTTTATAGCGCGAGCCAAATGCGCATGAGCATTACAGGCAGCAGACCCCACAGCTAACTAAAGCCACAGCGTGCAGATGCGGAGGAGGTGACATCTGTGCGCTGCCTGCGTCTACATCACTCATCATCAATGATCACATGGTGAGATGTTTTTATTAAATAAATTATGAGTCAGGTATAGTAGGATGCCTGCTGCTGCCTAAATTATTTTTGAAATCGGCCGGCGGGTCACTGCTCATATCACGTCACGGAGGGTTGTTCTTAATGCAATGTTATGTTTAAGTTTACTTTGTACGGTCGGTCTGACATGGCCCAATCGGCCCCCAGCAACAGAACCAGCCCCCTATCATAAAACCGGCCCCCACCCCATCCAGCCTACCGGGGCATTGCCCGGTGCCCGGAATTGTCAGTCCGGCCCTGGGGACACATTCCCTATATTTATATGACATTTTCCTTTGTCTACAAGGTGCCGGCAATGGGAGAACCAGCTACAACTGGTTAATCGGAGCTCCTGAGCACTTTGTTTTGCTCAGCTCCTCTCTCCTATTCAAAAGACAGGCCAGGCACATCAGACGCACCACAGGGGTGGAGCCAGCATTGTGGAGGGAAGGCTCCCTATTCAGGTCCCAGGTGCAACTCCTCCCTCCCATCTACATGCAGATCTCCCTATCCACCACAGGGCAGACCCATCCTGGCTCCTAGAGCCAGCCACACCATCCAGCACCTGTCACTCACAAGCCAGACAGGCAATTCGCATCACACTGCACACAGAAATGCCAACTCCTAAAAGTGGCACTTCTCCACCAGTCACAATAAATCTGTGCATAACTGCATCTCAGGATTAGTTTTTGGAGGGGGAAATTAGGAGAAATTCTGTCTTCTTGGTGTTAAGTTTAGGTTGATAGGAGGTGAGCCAGTGGACGGTTGATTTCAGGGTCTCGTTCAGGGAGAAAATATCCTCAAGAGGGGAGGCTATGATGTAGAGCTGAGTGTCATCAGCATACATATGGTAGGAGATATTTGCTGTGCGTAGTACTTCGGTAAGTGGTTCAAGATAAAGTTTGAAGAGGGTATGGGACAGAGTTGATCCTTGAGGGACTCCGACCTTAACTGGAGAGGGAGCAGATAGTTTGCCAATAACTAGGAATCTCTGTGATCTGTTTTGAAGGAAGGATTTAAACCATTCTAGAACAGAGCCATCCAAAACCATCCTCAGTTTGAAACGTTCGATTAGTTTTTCGTGGTTGACCATGTCGAAGGCCGAGGATAGATCCAGGAGGATTAAAAGGCATGTTTTCCCTTGGTCCAGGGCTTAGCCAAAGTTTGTCAGGTCAAATTGTGGGTTTAGTAGTTCAATGGTGGGAATCATTTCCAGACGCAAATGTTTTAGTATATGCAGTGTTCTTTTATGTACAGTTGCCAGAGCTCCTATTTTGGAGACTATCCCGAAGTGACAGCCATTTGAGCATTCTTTCAGATTCCCTTCCCATCTTTCAATGTATTCAGGAATTGTTGTGTCAGACAGTGGGAAGATTAGAATTCTTAGGCCTCGTGGGATTCTATCTGCTTCCTGAATACATTGAAACATGGGAAGGGAATCTGAAAGAATGCTCAAATGGCTGTCACTTCGTGCTAATCTCCAAAATAGGAGCTCTGGCAACTGTACATAAAAGAACACTGCATATACTAAAAAAAATTGCGTCTGGAAATTATTCCTACCATTGGACTACTAAACCCACAATTTGTCCTGACAAACTTTAGATTTTCTCAGCTAACTAGTGGGATGGGGGGTCACCCACTGTCCATGACAAATTACCTATGCATACTGTACTCAATATTATGGCTAGTACGGGATTGGGACCATTCTATTCCCCTTTTTTACCTTGAAAACTTGGCCCAGGGCTTGGAGGACATCGTCAGCGATGTGGAGCATGGTCGTTTCAGTGCTGTGCCCAGGTCGAAACCGGATTGGAAATCATCGAGAAGGTGGAAGATATTGATGGCTGACTTAGTTGCTGTTGTACACACTTTTCCAACACTTTGCCTAGGAGGGGAATGTTGGAGATAGATCTGAAATTTTTCGGGATGGCTGGATCCAGCGGTGTTTTTTTTTCAAAATGGGGAGGACTTGGCCGGCTTTCAGGGAGTCAGGAATGGAACCTTGCTGGAGCGAGGCTTAATTATTGAGGTCCAGTTAGGAATAATGGATTGGGCGACAGCCGCTAGGCAGTTGGAGGGGAGCGGGTCATTAAAATGGTTATTTGGGTTTAGGGACGATAAGATTTTAGTAACGGAGTCTTCGTCACAGAGGTTGAAATCAGTCCAGAGTGCTTGATTTTTTGGTAAAGATTGTGGGGGGATCGCAGGAAGAAGGGCGGCAGGCCAGAAAGGGATAGAGAGTATGTGGCGGCACTATGTTCTTCTTCTAAGGCTGCGACTTTGACCGCGAAGAAGGAGGAGAATTCCTCAGATGATATTAAAGCCTTGGGGGCTTCTTTCGAGGTTTTGACCAGTTTATTGGATTGGTGTTTGAACAGATCAAGGTGTTTATGAGGTCTGTTCTTGGCGTTCTCAAGTTCTACTCTGAAAAATTATTTCTTTGAGTTCAGGACGTTCTTGTTGTAGGCATTTCTGGCCTGGGGGAGAAGTGTTAGATGAGCGGCAGAGGGGTCCTGTCTCCAGATTCTTTCGGATTGCTGGAGGCATCTCCTCTCATTGTTGAGCGGTCCAATGAACCAGGGGTTCCTATCTTTAGTTCGGGGTCTTTTCAGCTATAATGGGGCTAGGTCATCCATAATGTTTGAGATAGTTGCGGAGTAGTGGTTATTGAGGTCATTGACCATTGAGCAATGCGAGGGGGGGTCAGATTTGCAGCGAGCCTCCAGTTCATTGTGGTCCAGGTTTCTAGTATCTCTAATCCAGCGTTTGGGAATCACTGGTTGAGGGGCTCTTATCTTGTGGGTGCCAGGTAGCAGGAATGTAATGGCGTTGTGGTCAGACCAGTCGAACGGCTCTATGGAGATAAGCTTGGCTGTTGATTCCTTGGAAATGATCCAGTCAAGGATGCCCCTTTTGAGTGTGTTGGGCGAGAGCAGGTTTGGGTCAAGGCTTGATTGGACAGGAGGGCTTTAATGGCATTGACATGAGGGTCCTTGGGGTCATTCCAATGCAGGTTGAAATCGCCCAGGAAGATATCTTTGGAATTGGAGGAGAACTTAGCAGTAATAGGTTCCATGAGGTGGTCAGTGAAAAGAGTCGTTCATGCCAGAGGGATGATAGATGAAATTAAATGAATTCGTACTTGTATAGCGCACTTATACCCTGAGGCGTCTTGGTGTTGTACGCATACCGCTGTGGAACCCTTCCTGGCTTTTCCCTGTGAAATGCCCACTCCTGGGAACCCCCATGGTAAAGCCAGGCATCCTAGCGCTGTTGGGGCAGTTGTGATGATGTGTAGGTTGCACAATAGGGTGGAGTTGTTACAGATGGGGAGTGCGAGGTTTTCGCAAGAGTCAGAGGTTTAGAGCGGTAGATACAGGCGATGCCCCCTCCTTTCTTGCTAGATTGTCTGTCCAGCCTGGCGATGTTATAGCCAGGAGGGACTAAGAGGTCCAGGCAAGGAGATGAGGAATCGTTGAGCCATGATTCTGTTAGAAAAGCTAGGTCGAAGTTTTTGTTTAGGATGAGTGCAACAATGTCAATGGCGTGCTTAAACGCAGATCGGCAGTTAACCCGTTAAGCGCGCCGAAAATTCCGCCCCAGTGCAGACGTTCGATTGCGCTAACGGGAATGGAACGTTCAGCGGACGTGCGCAGCACTAGCGAGGTAGTGCACGCGACGACCGCTGAACGTTCCCCGCACTTAAGGGGTTAATTAAAAGGCCAGACAAAGAGGAATCTGCAGCAGCGTCCGGAGTCAGGGTCGATAAGTGTACAGGCGCAAGGTTACTTTTGACCACACTTCTGTTGCGGAGAGTAACTGATCTGTTGTTGTTGATAGAGACTGTGCAGATGGCATGTTCGGCTCTCATGCCTAGCGGGCAACGGGTGGTTGGGTCAGGGTTGTAGTCACTAAGGATAGCAAGGATTTCCTCTTCAGTAAGGTCGAGCAGACTAGGGGTGTGCTTGCGAGGGCGAAGGTGCTCAAGGGTAGTGGTAGAGGGTGCTTGGGTAACCCTGTGGTGTGAGGGGGTGGAGTTCCACTGGGTTTTGATGTTGGCGAGGGAGAGTTCAGCGAGGTGAAGGAGGTTCATAGGATCTAGAATGGAGGTGTGGATACTCTGAGTTAGTTTGGCCGCTCTGGAAGTATATTTCCATACTGCCTTTATAAGCAGCAGAGTGATTTTTAGTGACTGCTCCTTAAAAGCCCATAAACACTACCCAGGCTGCATATCCTCATGTACATGACTTATCACAGTTAATCGACAACATTGTAACTAATATGGCTGTACTGGGGACAGTACAATGAATAGCTGATCTGGCAGAGTGCAGAGCGAAGTGTCTCTTTTATGTGCTTGCAGTTCCTTCATGTGGGAGACTGAGCTCCACCCTGCCCCTTTTTAACTGCCTGTTCATGTTTCTAAAAGAGTGAACCACCTCATTGAAATGACTGTTTAGCATAAAAAGATCAAAAGATTGTACTTGCAGTCGGCCGTGCCCTTCACCTTAACCTTTCCCCAGACCGGTGCATAGATGATCTCGGGGTATGAGTGAAGCTCTAGATTTCCGGAAAAGGGCACAGAGAACTGCTAAGACAAGCCTGAAAATGTTAGTCCTACTTCAGGTGTAGTGCTTCACAGCCCAGCTTGAAACTGGAGACAAAGCCATGGTCCCTTCACCTAAGTCTGATGCATCTTTGCCTATCATGTCATGGGCTGGGCTGTGATGGGGTGATTAGGTTTACTGACCCCACCCAGCTTTGACAATTTGGACAAAGCTGAAGTTAAAGGAGGAGGCTCCAGCTAGATAACTGCCCCTCAGAGGTCTGATGAAAAGATACGTCAAAAAAACCCAGGCCTATAAGGTCAAGGTGTCTCCACTCAGCCTTCTTTTGTCTGTCTGTTTCATTAAGCAAGTGGAGGCCTAGCACATCAATTGGTGCTGCACACAGTGTTTATTGATACTCAATCCTTTGTAGGCCTACTGCTCCCTCCACCCACTTCAGCTGCTATTGCATGAGGTTGTTCCTCAAGAAGGAAGCAACACCATGGGATGAGTGCTGACATGCCTAGATTAAATAAGCCTAGGAGGGGCAAATTATGATAAAGGGAGAGTTCTTGCATGAGCATCATTGGCCAATTAATTATTAACATCAAAGAAAGGCTTGAGACCCTGATCTAGTTTGAAGATGTAAGCAATAGTCAAAGTAATTGTTGGAAATTAAGGTTTCTGGATGTAGAGCATACCCCCTGTCCAAGAAAAAATCACAATCTTAGTCAGGGTACGTTAGACACACAGGCTAAATTAACCTGTTCTCACCCTTTGGTAGCTTGGGACAAAGCAGACAGACTTAACTTAAAAGGCAATATGTAAAGTATTTGTGCAACACTTAAATAGAGTAACACAGTAAAACACCACAAAATTACTCCACCCCTTTTTTTTTACAATGGGAACTATTTATCTGTGTAAAACAAGACCAAAATGACAACAATCCAATAACAGTGCTTAGAAGTCAATAGCGCTAAAATGTTACTTGAGCTCGCTCTAGACCAGGGTAAATCCAAAGTTCCAGGCCTACCATGATGGAGGGCAGGCCGCCTACTGGACCACCCACGCAGGGTCCGCTGAAAAAGTACCTCCGGGTGGAGGAAGCATCGCCGTCGAATACTCATGCATCAATTCCAATTCATACAGTCGGGTGGATGAGTAAAAGTTGAGCCTTGTAGTGGTGTCTTCAGATCGATGCTGCATTGTCATCAAACCTTGCAGTCAGGTTGATGTGTCCTCATCGAGCCATGCAGGGATGTCCTCAGACTGATTCTTCGTGAGAGGGCACGGCATCTGTTTCCATTGGCGCAGTGGTGATGATGTGTCGATGTTTGCAGAACCAACTTTTGAGGCCTAGGACTGGAGGGGGTACCACAAGCAAGGGTAGGACTCACAGATGACAGAGCCCAACAACACCAGCTAAAATTGCAAGAAGCCTTTTATGGCAGTGAGACTTCAGAACGCAGGCCAGCAAACCCTTGGAGAAACCTGGGCTCACGGATGTAGAGAGCAGGTCCTGTTCATCTCACTCCCTGGCAAGAAGCAGCTGACAGCAGCCAGGCAGTTTGCAAAGTGACAGTCCCTCTTGCAGCACAGCAGCTATTTTCCCAGGTAGAATGTCCCTGGTTCCAGCAAAGTTCTGATTTGGCTATGTCAGAGTTCCAGTACTTATACTCAAATGTGCCTTTGAAGTGGGGTAAACTTCATGGAATCCTTTGAAGATCACAAGGTCCTTGCCTTTCCTGCCCTTGCTCCATACTCTATACAGGGGGGTATGCAGCTATTTGTGTGGATGCAGGCACAACCCAGGTCAGGTGCAAGTGTCAATTCCTCCCTCCCAATCTGGAAGGCCCATCAACCTTGTGATGAGCCATCGGAATGCAAATGTCACCGTCCTTCTCCCTTTGTGTGACTGTCTGGATTGAATGCATAAAACGCAGCTGTAACCCAACGCAGACTTGTAATCAGAGACAAGCAGAGGCACAGAATGGTGAATGTACGAAAATACCAGCTTTCTAAAAGTGTATAAAAAAAAGAGAGACACACTTCTTGCGCTCAAACTGTCGCACTGAAAATTTGGGAACTGGTCCCACCGGAGTATCCAATTCGTCCAGGTATTGTATTCTATAGTACACACTTCTTCCAATATTTTCACCATCCCTTTTTATATAGTTGTCCTTTGTACTCTTCATCACAGCAGAGACTGTGTACTTCAATCTGTCATTTCTATTAGACATTTCTGATACCAGCTGTATGCCATACTGGGCTTCGTACACCGGTACGTACAGATTGATCTCAAATTAAAAAATGGCACTATGTATGTAATATCCCAATGCATTTCAAGCCCCTAAGGCTCTTCGTCAGGGGGTTCTTCAACAAACAGAATATACAGCTTAACCAACTGATCAATTATACTGCATGCGATTATCAGAAACAAACAATAATTGTGTCAGCACTACCCCCCTCGTGTCTCATGAACTATTCCAGAGTCATACAAGCCATAATGCTAAATGCCACACCCTCCTCTTCACCAACTAAGCTCTTACTACCGAATCTACCATAAATCAAACTTAACCATTGAAACTTAAAAAGCTTGTGCTCACCCTATCCAACACTGAGTTTTCTCACCTCTTCTGATTCCCTTCCCTCCCACTCAGTGTTTGAAGTGGGCAGGAACGGAAGGGCATGGCGTGCCCCTACTTTTAAATTATGATCTTAGTCCGGTCCACTACTTCTTGGTTTTAAAAAAGCGTACCGGGACTGTAGGAATAGCCGTACTTTTAAATGACACTTTTATTTTTCCGCATGTGTGGTGCATTGTGCATATTGAGGAAGGCCTCTGCAGTGCGCCCGACCTCCTCCCCTTCCCCGCTGTGGGGGCCTGCAAAGTAAGACTGAAAGGGCCATCAGTGTCGGCTATCTCTGATGGCCCTGCTGCTGCAGTGAGCGGTGATTCACACCTCAATTATGAGGACGCTGCCTGCCTGCACCCACTGTGACCTGTGACAATGGTCACATAAGGAGGCTTTGGTGTCAAGCAGCCTGACAGACGCCACCTATCTGCTGTTTTTTTGTTATTTTTTTCCAATGTGTAGTGCCCTACTCAGAGGCCAGTGCAGATGGCGGCACCACCCATGCCAGGCTCACTGCGGGCACTTATAATCCATACATGTCAAACCTTTGGTTACAAATAAACAATAGAGGTGCCCTTTAACAATTTCATGAAACGAAAGAATCAAATGGCAAATAAAATACAGCGGCAAGGAGCTGACAGAAAGAAGTATCCTGACGCCCTTGAACATACATTTGAATATTGTGTTTTTTTTTGTTGACCTGTAAGAGCAATGATCGTGAGCAGCGCAATCTAAAAAAATCTGAGCAAAAGAAAGATTGCATTCATCTTACATGAGCTGAAAAGCATCAATCATTCTATCTCAAACTTGTAATATTCAGTTTTAAGTAGGTGGACATGTGCGCCCGTACTGACACCCTTGCAGACATATATGTGAAACTGCAGCAGTTTGGATTCCAGCAGGTTGATCATCCATTTTATCAGTCTCAGAAGGATGAAAGTGTGTCACTGAGTTGATTTCAGTAACCTGGCATTTATAGTCCAAACATCACAGATTAATCTTTTGTAGCAAGCACTTCCTGCACTACAAAAATGTTGAATAAAAACAGAAAGGTTTTATTAAAGGTAAGACTCCAATTGCCATTTACTAAAACATCTAACAGAAAGCCTCTAAAGTACCAAATACGCATCAGACAAACTTGTTATAGTGCTTTCATTTAAACAAAAAAATCATAGTACTAGAAAAGAATAATGCACAATTGGTTTGTTTAGATAGTAGTAAATCTACACTCAGAGGTTTACATGAATTTGCCAAATTTAGATACGGTTTCGTCTGTAATGGGATTTAAGTGGCAGATAACTACCCACCAGTAGCTCTCAGGATGTCTAGTAGGAGCTTGCCCGTCAGTGGAGTTCAGGAGTATTTTTTCTCTCTCTCTCTCTCCCTCTCTCCACCTACATCCGGTTATGGGAATCCTCCAAAAGGTACAGAGCAGAAGCAGCATACCCTCTTGTTAAAAGAAAAGTGTCTAGCTGCCGCCTGGTAAGAAGCCTGAAAACAAGCAAATGCTTCCTAGCACACACACTGATGAGTTTTTCTCTTCTTTATTTGCCAGATTTTTACATTATTTCTTCATCTCCTCCTTCCTTTCTGTCTCTTTGTATTTGCTTTCTTTTTTCAGTTTTCTTTTTCATTCAATTCCTTTTTTTTTTTTTATTGAAAAATAAGGTGTAATTCCATTAAAATCCAATACATATTCAATTGAAAAATTATACATGTATAAAATGCAGAATGTAACAAAAAAAAAAAAAGTTAGTCAGCACAGTACAAAAAATAGTATAAAAATGTACATTCCTAATTCATAGTTCCTGGGGGGTTCATATTCCTATTATGAATACATTGATCAATTTAAAACACTCATAAGTAATGTAATTTATCTTTTTGTTAGTTCCTCCATTTCTTCAAGGGCTCCCAAATATTTCTACCAAATTCTCGAGCTGTCTTCCCCTTAAATTCATATAAACATGCTTCTAAGTTATGCATACCTAACAATCTGGATAACCACATTTGAAATGTAGGAGCAACAGTATCCTTCCACCCAGCCGAGATAAGAATTCGTAATACCGCTACTGCAATGAACAATAACGCTTGGGTATCTCTCTCAACATGATGTTTATTGTCTATCTCTGTAATAACCAGGGTAGGGGATAGGTTGATATTAATACCTAGCAGCCCCTCCAAAAATAAAGTTATTTCACTGCGTATTAAGACCAAACTAGGACAGTCATAAAACATATGCAATAGGTCTGCCGGGCCTGAATTGCATTTGGGGCATTTATCATTTTCTCTAATTCCCCACCCATACAATTTCGCAGGGGTATAATATAGGTTAAATAACGTCTTATAATGTTGAGACCTAAAGTTTACTGCACGAAAAACTTTCTTACTTAATATCAGGGCTAGGTCTATATCGACATCCGGATCCCCCAATTTTTGTGCCCATGTGGCCTCAGTTTTCTCCAGATCATCTGTGAGGGCGAGCAACGCAAAGTTGTAGGCAGTACCTATCTTCTTTCCCCCTTTTTTTAGGTACTCAACCAGTTGACTATCTGGGGGTATCAAAATCTTTGGTCTTTGTGCTAATAGTGTTTGAGAAATTTGTTCATATAAAATCCAGTGGGTACCGGGGATCCCATACATCTTCTGTAGGTCGTCAAAGCTATAGAGAGCACCACCTTTCATGATGTCACCTAGAGATCTTATCCCATGCTCTCTCCATACAGTACAGTACACACTTTGGCCCAGATATGGAAATAGATTTGATTTCCAAAGATTTACATTGGTATTTATTTTGGGAATCTTCATGATTTTACTGATAGCTTTCCAAGTTCCCCAGACCCCTTCAATGATCTTATACCTAGCCTTCCTATAGTATCTTCGATCTAACTCGCAGTGCAATAATCCATAAGCCTTCCTCCCCAATAACAGCTCGAAAATAGAGGGAGGGACCAGACTCTCAGTTTGATCTTCAGATGTTAGATGGTCCGGTTGAATTAGTATGTTCATCTGTGTAAGGAGGCAAACCAAATGATATAGTCTGAGGTTCGGCATAGCCAGACCTCCCCTGTCCCATGGTAGTGACATATAATTAATTGAACGTCTAACTTTGCCGTACTGCCAGACAAACTTAACAAATGTGGATTCGATTTTCCTCAACACACTTTCCTCTAACAACAGTGGGATAGCCCTAAACAAGTATAACATTTTGGGGAACATCGTCATTTTTAAGACATTTACCCTACCAATTAAAGATAGGTGTAAGACGTCAATTCTTTTCAAATCCTTTTCGATTTCATTAATAAGGGGGATATAATTCTCTCCAACCATCTTCTTGACTGCTGAATTAATTCTAACTCCAAGGTATGTGGCTGAATTTACAAATCTATAATCGGTCTTCACTATATTTTTAGTACAAATTATCTGCGTTTTCCCCTCATTTAGCCGATAGCCTGAATGAAACCCAAATTCGTTGGCCAGTTGAACCAACGCTGGCATTGCTTGATGAGGGTCAGATGTAGTTATCGCCAAGTCGTCAGCGTATGCGAGCAATTTTGTAGTGAAGCCATTAAACACTACAGGGCTGATTTGTCGAGATCCTAAAATTTTTTGAATGAAAGGATCTATATATAGGGAGAATAGGATCGGGGAGCAAGGACACCCCTGGCGTGTCCCCCTCTTTATCACTATTTTATCAGACCTTTCCCCCATGACCATAACCCAAGCCACGGGATCAAGATACATAGCCTTAATTGCCCTCAGAAAATTATTACCAAAGCCTCTACCGACCAAGATCCCCCAGAGAAAGTCCCAAACCACTCGGTCGAAGGCTTTCTCAGCATCGAGGAGGATCATGGCCATCTCCCCCCCCGTAGCATCATGGGCATCAAATAGCGCAATTGCTCTTCTAGTGTGTTCTGTAGTACCTCTCCCAGGTATAAACCCATGCTGCCACGGGGAAACAAGACGCCCGATGATCCCCCCCAACCTGCCAGCCCAGATCTTAGAATATAGCTCGGTATCAGCATTAATCAATGATATTGGTCGGTAGGACCCCGGCAGTTCTTTGGGTTTCCCCTTCTTGTGGAAGATAACGATGTTAGTTTCCTTCCAGGACTCGGGAATTAAACCTGACCACAAGATACCATTGAATAAATCTAGTAAAATTGGGGCGATCTCCTTTTCTAAACATTTATACACCTCTAGAGGGATTCCATCAGGTCCTGCTGCTTTACCTGAGGCTAGTTCCTGTAAGGCTTTAGTTAATTCTAACATATCTAGATCTCTATCAAGATCTTCTCTAGTTTGACTGTCTAGACAAGGCCCATCATCCACATAGCCTGAATCTGATCCGTGTTCACCCAAAACGCCCTCTTTATTATAAAGGTTCTGATAAAAATTCTGAAAGACTCCTAAAATGTCTTTGGGCTCTGTATATTCCTTATCTTCGTCCTGTATACGGGAGATTACATTCTTAGTCCTCTTTTGCCTTATCTGCAAAGCAAGTGCCTTACCCGCCTGTTCTCCTGTTTCATAGCGACTTGCCTTGGAGACCTGATACTCACTAGTTTCTTTCTGAGTGACTGTTTTCTGCAGGTCCGCTTTGATAACTGTTATCCTTTTTAGACTCTCCCGTCCCTCCCGTCCCTGACCTAAATCCTTGATATGCTGTTCTTCCGCTACCACTAGCATATCTAACAGCTTCTCGATCTCCCTTTTGTCATCTTTCCTAATCCTGGCGGAACAGCTTATCGTCTCTCCTCGAAGAGCAGCCTTAAAGGCATCCCAAACACTATTACGAGACGCACTATACCTATTGGTATCATAAAACTCCACGGCCCATTTTTTAAGATGTTGAACAAATCTGGTGTCTAATAATAATTTTCTCTCGAAAGACCAACTGGTTTGTTTTCTTTCTATTTTAGGCATATCATAGTACAGCACTAGAGGATTGTGATCTGATATTGATTTTGGGAGTTTCTTAATTTGCACCTTATTCAGCTCCGTGGAGGAAATCAAAAAGTAATCTAATTTAGTATATTTCAGATTAGGACAGGAGAAATAAGTGAAGCAAGGATCCGAGGGTTCCCTGACCGCCCACACATCTTTAAGACCATGTGACTTCATAAGGGAGTCGAGAGCTCGGAACACTTTGGGTTTCCGCCCAGAGTAATCATCTGCTTTGCTCCAGTCTACTGAAATATTTAAATCTCCACAGACCATTATGGGTGTTGGCCAATTAGCTAACTCCCCCTCCAAACAATCAAAGATTTCAGGATCATCCTGATTTGAGCCATATATCACACATATTGTACAGCCTACATTAAGTTCAACTATCACCCATCTCCCTGCACTGTCAGCCTTATACCGCTTTGCTCCTCCAACCATAGGTTTAGCTAAAATGGCCACTCCTCTAATAGTTGACGTTTGAGATGAACAAGCTAAAATTTCAAGCCCCCTAAATTTCATCAGATTTCTCTTTGCCCAAGGAAGGTGGGTCTCCTGTATGCAAAAAATATCGACATTGTTAAACTTAGCAAAATGCTTTTTCATTCATTTCCTTTGTTTCTTTCATCCTACTTCTTTTATGGTCTCCTTTCTGCCTATCCCGCTCCTGTCCTTGTTTGTTTCTATGGTTCTTTCTTTCATTGTCTACTTCAATCTTCTCTTTTTTCTTTCTCTTTGTTACTTTTTTTTATTCCTTTGCTTCATTCTCACTTTCAGTTTTTTATTGCTTCTTTTTCTTTCTTTCCTTTTCACATTTGTTCTGTTTCTTCACTTTGCATTTTACTTCTTTCAGCTCTTTTTTTCATTTCTTTCTTCTCCTTTTGTTCCTGCCTCTCCTTTAATTCCTGCACTCCACTCATCCCTCCTTTAGTGCATCTGTCATTAATATCAATCCCTCAGAATCTATGACATTTACTGGTCCTAGTTAAAAATGTAATGTATATGTTAGAAAAATTGTGCTTTATTTGCGAGTGTACAGTGGAGTATTTGGGCATGCATTTTACATGTGGACCAATAAAAACCCATGCTTTTAGATCCTATAATGTCCTTGCCTCCAGTAATTCATAATCCGGAGTCATTAAGGCTAGGTATGTTTCTGGTCAACAAACAATGTACTTCAGTGCGATTAGCTAGATGAGTGGGGTCTTTTGGGTCCTAGTTTACTTAATCCAAGCAGTGTCATCCAATTTATTGCATGAGATAGGTCACAGACAAGAACAAAGGGACAAAACTGTTTTACCCACAGGTCAACTTTCAAGAGAGCTGGTGTGGCATGGTGCCCTGTGACAATTACATCAGAACTGGAAACTAAAACATCAGCATTTAAGTTGTGTGTCCTTTACGTACCCAAAATTCTATTAACCTACTTTTAATTATCTTGCTTTGTTTCTGGAATTGTACCCGAGACACTAGAGTTTTTTTTTAGTTAAATATGATAGAGAGTTCCTGAGTGTTTTTATAATGAGGCAGAATTGGGTTGTAGCTGAAGACAGTGCAAGTTTCATTCAGTGGGGCAGAAGGGTGTTCAGTGGGGATAGGATGTGGCACTATGGCCAGAGCAGCCGAATTTAGAACTGGGGGACCTGGTTCAGCCTTCATGCCGAGTCCATCAGACCACTTCTGAGGGAGCACATTCCTAAGATAGACCTTAGAAGAACTGGTCTAGGGCCGGTAGGGCCAGCAGGTGAACCCTACCAGTGCCAGTGTTGGTTAACCTTGAAGCCCTGTCCACCACAATCCATACTGAAGTTCACCTCCACTCTTGCGGGCAGGCCTACAAAGCAGCACACCCTAGAGCAGCAGTGACTTTGTCACAGAGGTCACAGTCCCTTGAGGCCAGTCCACCTCACCCATTGGTGCCTCCATTGCTCCATTGGCCTTGTTCCAGTAGTAGTGATGCAACTCACAAGGGATTTGCAATGCAAGATTTGCATGCACACCAGACAAAGGAGCATGTTTTCAACACATACTAACAGTCTCTGGAAAGAGTTCACCTCATTAATCCCAGTGTAACATGCAAATGCAGCGGTGAGAAAGGTGATCAGAAATGGTTAGAAAAAGGGAGGAGAAGTGCCAATGAAAGAAACTGCAAGGCTCGGAGACAAATGGCTTATGATTCCACTTATTAGCATATTTGGAATATTCTGTGATTGGAAACATGTCCCACATTGTAAATGAATTAAATATAAACAACATATATATTAAACCTAAAATAAACATGTTTATCGATTGTTTGAATTAAATAACGTTATAAGCTGTAACTGGTCAGTGAAATGCCAAATGCACTAAAAATTGGTATGTTTTGCTATTTCTAGCTGTTGAACGCACTGTTCCCCTCGAGATCAGTGTCTCTCCAGAGCTCGTCCATCCGAGAACGTTTTTGGACGGACGAGCGCTGAACACGCCGAGATCACTACCATTCCGGCTCGTCAACACTCGCAAAAGTACGTCGACACATAGTCTGAAACAGAGTATTACATGGCCCCTGAGGAAGGGCAAAAGCCCGAAATGCATTGGGCCACCGGGCCACATCTTAAAACACCATGAGAATAATCATGTGATGAACTGAAAATGAACAATTAAAGGAACAAATTTAATCACACAATCGAACTTTGTCCACATTTTATGAATAAATCATTGAACTTAGCACAGAGTGCTCTGGAGAGACACTGATCTCGAGGGAAACAGTGCGTTCAACAGTTTTGTTCAACCCCAATTACAGGGGGTCCTACTCCACGGGCACCACCTACCTATTTTGACATTGACTACACCCAAACACCAAAAGGAGTGCGTATCCTACTAACCGCATTGGTCAAAATCATTGCTATTTCTAGCCACACCTCCGACTCCGCCCACTAATCCAATCCTCTGCTTATTCCCGCCCCCTGAGTCTCGGCCCACAGTTCCCCTACTTTTTGTCCCCACTTCGACCACTGCTCCCACTTAATCACCTCCCTCACTCTAACCATGTCCCCCGTAGCGTTCTCTGCAGCTAAACCACCGATAACAATCACAAACCCCGTCCTGTTACATATGACCACACCTAGCTCCATCCACTCCCCCTCTATCTCTCTCACAGTGCTTCCCCACTGCCAGAAACCGCCTACAACAATCTTACCTCATCGTGCTTCTCTCCTTTAGCTCGTCGGTCCCTCGTTCTTCCTGGCTCTCGATCCCTGTAAGCAGCTGCTCTCACTCATGTGCTCTTGAAATAACTTAAAGGCTTGATCATTAATTACCACTGCATGCCTGCTTTCCCCACTAACGGTACTCAATATTTACCAAGGACTCAGACTCCCACAATGCAACTTGCTTCCCCCCTAATGGAAAGGGTTTATCTACCCACTAAATCATAAACACCCTTTAACCAAACAGAGAATACGTTTTAGGTGAGTGAATACGAGTAAGCAATCTTGTGAAATACAATACATGTATGCTCAAAAACGTATGAAATAAAAACGTATTGACATTGCTTTTAAAATAACTTTAACCTAAACTACGATTCATAGTTGACTTCAACTAAAGTACACTGAATATGTATTAAACAATTGTGAAAATTCTGAAAACGATTCCCAAAGAACCACCCCTATGTTTAAAAAAAGTCATCCTAAACTGAATAAGAGGAAAGCAAGAAGTGTGTACTATAGAATACCTATACGAATTGGATACTCCGGTGGGACCAGTTCCCACATTTTGCAGTGCAACAGTTTCAGTGCAAGAAGTTTGTCTCTCTTATTTTAATACAATAGTTTTTTCTGTGGTGGAGGCGATCCACAGCACTGCCCGCACGCACCTCAAATGAAGATGTAAATATCATGGTGTCTTATTAAGGGAAGAAGTGCATCCTCCAATATGTTTGTTCAGCTTTCTACAAGTGGCATTTTCAGACGTACAATTTAAAAACTGGCTTCACCATGAGTTGTGATTTCAAATTGTGAGTCCGGAGACACCAAATTCCAAATCTCTAACTTTTCTGAATTGGAAATTACACTTAGAAGATGTTTTAGGGCAATTTCAATGTAAACTCATGGGAGAGATTGGGTTATTAATGTATGGATAATGGAGGTTTGCAGGTAAGTAAACATTTAAATACATCAAACGAATTTTGTTGCGTGCACTGCATTGCATTTGGGGATGCAGTGCACACAACGAAATTTGTTTGATTTATTTATATGTTTACTTACATGCAAACCTCCATTATCCATACATTAATAACCCCCACCCTGCCACTCCCACTCCACACGTCACCGCCCCGGCAGGTACTCCCCTACCGACCGCGGCTGGATTGGCCTTGCAGTAATGAAATACAATTTTACAGGTTTTCACTACCACGACACGTAACATTCAAAAGTACATGTCCTACCCTTTAAATACACTTCACACTGCCCATAGGTCTGCCTAGTGTCCACCTTAGGGGTGATGTATATGTAATAAAAGGAAAGATATCTGCCTGGCAGTTAGGTTAACTTGCCAGGTTGAAATGGCAGTTTAAAACTGCACACGCAGGCTCTAGAGTGGAAGGCCTGAGTCATGATTGAAGGGCTGCAAGTCCACTAGTAGCATTTAATTATAGGCCTTGGGCACATATAGTGCACTTTATTAGGGACTTATAAGCAAATTAAATATGCCAATTGTGGATAAGCCAATGTTATCATGCTGTGAGTACAGAGCATATGCATATTAGTACTGGTAATGTGCCAAGAATCCTACAGCCAGCAAAAAGGAAGTCAGCAAAACAGGATCTCAGAAGGCAAAATGTCAGGGGAAACCATGCCAAGGATGGCAGGTCTCACAGTAATGATTACAGAAAGCACAACTTAGTTAATTTAATGAATTAGCATATTCAGATTTTAAGGAAGGAATATAACCTTTGACATCACTAAGCAACCAGCATAAAGTCTGACTCTACGGAAAAATGAACAAAAATAAAGCTCTCCCCCCAAATAACATCTTTTTATAATGTTCTTAAACAATAGAAACACATAGATCTGTAGCATGTTATAGAGATGGCTTTTATTGTTGGCTAGGGTATGCACCTAAGCCAGGCAGAACCCAACACTCTGATCAGGGCAAGTAAATTACACACCAAAGATGACATGTGCTCACCCTTTGGTAGCTTGGCACAGAGCAGTCAGGCTTATCACCTGAGGCAATGTGTAAAGTGTTTGCACTACACACTCACACTAGTAACACAACAAACACACAACAAAAGATACTCCACTCAAGATTATATACAAATATAACATATATTGTACATAAATCATAGACCAAAACAACATGATCATGAAAACTGTGCATATATGCAGATCATGAGACAGTACTCGCTATCCTGACTATGCAAACATAAGAACAACATACATTGAAACATCAGGCCATAAAATGCAACAGGTTTTAGAAACAGTACATGCATACCCACATGGGTGCAAGAACACCAATCATGCCATCATGAACACCAGTAATGCAGATATAATGAAACCTAAATGAAACATCTGCAACCATAGGACCACGTGGGCACAGAAACCCCTGCGCCCCTATTAGCTAGGTTACAGTATTAGCCCTGGTGCAATGATTACAAAATAGGTATGAAATGTAGGACGTTGGAGCACCTGCAAATAATATGCCAGCTGATTCCTGAAGAAATGAGACAGTGGCCTCCATCGAGGCCTTACTCTGTAATGGCCATTTTAGCCGAATTATTCCATCTGTATGGCACATCAAGGGGGCAGGCCCACAATGCTGACTCTGCTGGAAGACCTCTCTTGGCCCCCCGGCATGCAGGTAGTGAACGTCCGCTGCCAGAGAGCATGCAGTGCAGTAGCTGCCACCAACGCAGAGTTCCTTCTCAACACGGGTCGGGACTCCCGCGAAGGGTTTCTAGCCTTTCCTGCACACCTGCCACTGCTCCAGCAGGGGGTGGGGCCTCACCCAGCTGACATAGTAGGTGCCTCCTTGTAGCCTTGGCAATGCATCAGGGGTGTGAGAGTGGTGCTGGGAGCCACTGCGACACTTTAAGGCACAAACCTCCTTTGCTGAAGCTTAGGTAAACTCTCACTATGCACTTCGCTGGAGAACCCAAAGTATGTCACAATGCCCACCACACTGATTAAAACTAAGGAGCGCTCACCACGTGCTATCCACTGGGGCACAAGAGCATGAACAAGGTAAAAGCCAGGAACAGGTTGCAGCACTCACCATGCGCTGAGCTCCTTGGAGTGCAGTTGGGTGTTCACAAAGGACCAGGAAAGCTGGCAGGCAGGAGCGCATAATCAGGGCAAATATAAGGTGACCGTCCCTTCTGCAGCCCAGCAATCAGTGGTCAACAGACCAGCACAACAAAGCAAGTAGTCCATATGGCAGTTCCTCCTGGCAAAACAGCAGTCCCTTGGCAATGTACACTTTACAGAGCCAGAAGAGTCTGGTTACAAGTCCATGCAGTGTCTAAAAACATGGGGTCAGAGCCCCTGTACTAATACTCAAAATGTCTTTGATGTGGAGGTAACTTCAAAAGAAACCGTAGAAGTGCACAAAACCCACTTTCAACCCAGCTCTGGCTCCTGGCATACAGTAGGGGGTAAAAGAGCCCTTTTTGTAAGGGCAGGACACAGCCTATCCAAAAGGAAATGTGTCCCACTTCCCTCTCTCCCAGCCCAGGAGGTGAATTCAGTATGCAGATGTAACCCTGTTAAATCCTCAACCTCCCTGTGTGATAGCTTTCTGGAAAGTAAGCACAAACCCTAGCTGTCAAACTAACATAGACAGATATTGGAGTCAGGTTGCAAAGCACAAAGAGTCATAAGCACACAGAAATGCCCCCTTTCTTAAAGTGGAATTTATTCAATAGTAATAAAAAATCCACCTACACCAATAAGAAGGATTTATCACCACTGTTTCAAACATACCAAACATGGCAAAGCTATACCTTTCAAACCAGAAATTACCACTTAAAGACTTTTAAGGTAATACCCAATATTAACTAATGAGAGGAGCAGCACTCACAGTAGTGGAAAATGAAATAGGGTGTTTGTCACCACCAGGACACGCTATGCAATAAAGGCACTTGTCCTACCTTTTACCCACTCATTACCCTGCCCATAGGGCTAGATAAGGCCTATCTTAGGGGTTACCTCTATGTCGTAAAAAGGGTCATTTCAGGCTTGGCAAGTAACTTTTAATGCAAAATCAATGTAGCAGTAAATTTTGCATATAGGCCCTGCAGTGGCAGGCCTGAGACAGGTTTGAAAGGCTACTTCTGTGGGTAGTGCAAGCAGAGCTTCAGGCCCACTAGTAGCATATAATTTACAGGCCCTGTGTATATATGGGATTCCACTGTACTAGGGACTTACTGGGCAATTAAATATGCCAAACTGATGTAAGCCAATCATACTTAGTTTAAAGGAGAGAGCACATGCACTTTAGCACTGATCAGCAGCGGTAAGGTGCCTAGAGTCCATCAACCAAGAAAAAGAGTTCAGAAAAAATACAGGAGGAAAGCAAACCGTTTGGGAATAACCCTGCAAACAGGTCCAGGTGAATCAGCATGATATTATGTGGATGGAATGTACTAAAATGCTACTTTTTGTAGCGACCAATCATTAGTTTGCATAATACTCTAGCCATTTCCTTCTTCCAATTGATTGGTTAAACTTCTACACAATTGAATTACAGAGAGAAAAAATATGAAAAATGTATGCACAATAAACAGCTTCTACACATACAAAGCACGGGACATAGACGTGCACTGTTTAAAGATCTTTCATTTAGCTAGGGAGCTAGAAAAGTGTTATTTAACCAGTTCGGCAAACACAGACCATTAATTACATTTTAATGTCAATGATTTTTTTAAAGAGATTGAAAACATGAATGTGCATGGCTCATGCCAAGGCATATGCATGTTCATGTAGTGCAGCCTAATGTTGCTAACTAAATAACTAAAGCAAACCTAAATTAAGCATTATTATTTTTAACATGAAAATACACTTCTACAATGGTAACCACTGGAGCCATCTCCGGGATCTAACTAGTCGTAAATGGGGAGTAGTTAGATTAAGACTATAATAGTAGTTTCTAGGTGGGTCTGCTAGAGCACTTGCATGGGGCAACAGATCCTGCATGAAGAGACAAAGGCATCTTTTCAGACAGGGAGGTCCTTGGAAAGCCCACCAGGTCTTAAAAGCTGATTGTGCCTTTCTGTGCAGGAACCAAAGCTGTTGGAAAATTTGGCGTCTCGTCCCTCCAGGTTGGAGGGACGAGACAGCACAAGTGAAATTTGTGAAACATGGCTTTACACATTTGACTCTATTTAAGCCATCGCCTTTAAACCCGGTTCTTTCATCCATGCATATTTTGTGTACAACTGCTGACCTTATCAATCAATCAATCAATCAAGGCATTTATATAGCGCACTACTCACCCGGAGGGTCTCAAGGCGCTTGGGGAGGGGGGTCCGCTACTGCTCGAACAGCCAGGTCTTGAGCTGCTTCCTGAAGGCGAGGTGGTCCTGGGTCAGGCGGAGGTGGGTCGGGAGTGAGTTCCGAGTCTTGGCGGCCAGGTAGGAGAAGGACCTTCCTCCGGTGGTGGCTCTTCGGATGCGGGGGACGGCGGCGAGGGCGTGACCGGTCGATCAAAGCTGGCGTGTGGGAGCGTAGAAGTTGAGGCGGCTGTTGAGGAGTCTTGGGCCTTGGTTGTGTAAGGCTTTGTGTGCGTGGGTGAGGAGACGGAATTTATAATGTATATTTGTACAGGGATGAGCACACCTGTGTGGGCACGGAAAGCATGTTTCATAATCAGCCTGTTGCAAGGCAGGAGTCATCAGCATAGTGTCTAAGCCATCATGCCATGTAGCCAATGCATGAAGTGGAAAAGGCAAAAATCAGTTCTAACTCTGTAGCACTGGCCTCAGAAATGCAATAGTATCAATGCCCGATGGTACACGCCCATTTAAACACATACTGATATGGAAAAGAGTTGCCACAAGTTTGCACATATTGTCTACAGACAGGTTGTAACAGGAAGGTAAAACACAGAGGTAAGTAGAAAACAAACCTACACATTCTTCAGCACCTTTGATAAATTGCAGGCCCTTAATGTGGGACCTGAAAGTGACAATCAATAATAGTGTTTAAAAAGTTTCAGTAATGACCTAGTTTGTGCTCATGACTCCATCAGCTGTGGATTAGGAGGTAAGTAAGTGGTTTAATAAAGTGGATGATGGATGGTATACTTCTAGTAATAATAACACTTTGCTTTGATGTAGTGCTTCATAAGCCACTCCTGCCACTTCTAATTGCTGTAAATAAGAAATTAAAGCATCCAGTTTAATCGTGCTCAGAAAATGTTCTTCCATTTACGCTGAAAGTAACACATACTTAACATAGGAGAAAATCCTCTGCAGTGCAATATGCTTCATTCAAACATTCTGGGTACCCTTAAAGGGTACGCATTTTACATTTCCTCCTGAACAACAATGCAACGGGTTGAATGAAAGATCAGAAGTGTGGCTCACTGGTTAGAGCAGGCAGACCCTGAAGCAGAGGGCAGACCCTGAAACAGAGGTCAGACCCGGGACCAGGGTTCAATTCCCGACGCGTCAGGGTCTTGAGCTCAAATGTCCATGGACTCGATAATTCTCGCTTCGGTGCCTAACCTAATCATGGGTTCACACTCTACAACTCTGGGCATTAAGCTTGCTTAATCTCCACAACGGCCCCCGTGGCGGGATGCCTGGCTTTCACCTTGGGGATGCCCTGTAGGGGCTATCTCACAGGGAAAAACCAGGACGGGTTCCCAAGGCAAGGGCGGAGATACCCCTTCGGGGGTCCATTCTGGCGCTATATAAGAATGTAATAATAATAATAATTACGCGACTGACGTTTTGTGAGGTGATGGTACTGCTGTTATTTTGTAAACCTATTCTATGTTTTCATGCATGGGTTATGCATGTTGTGGAAGGGAAAACTCCTCTGGAAGTTCTGGCAAATTCTCTCATAGATTTTGTTCCTGAAAAGGCAAAACAAGTTTGTATATAGGATTTAAAAAACAAATGGATATTTGCAGCGCCTTGCATTACTTTGTAAAGAAAATACAACACCATTGCAGCTTCTTGCTCAACGTTGTGTTATATTGTGTTGTGGTAGGCATTCTGTGAGTCGATCTTGGGCGTTCTTGTGCATCCACCCCTGGATTTTAACCAATCCCATATTTACTAAAGACACCAAAATGGTGTACCTAGCACAGAGAGGCATAACGATGAGAATTTTTTTCACTTACCCTCACTACTCCCTCTTTCTATGGGATGTTGCCTCTTAGAATTGTTTTTGTGCACAAAGGTATTCCTTATGGCACAAAGACAATTCTCCTCCAACGCAGGAACCCTTGCAGCAGGACACAAAGGTGTCTGCATTGGAGTTAGGCAGCATACAGTGTGACAGAGCTAGGAGAGAGCCGAAGTGTGTCATATCTTAGTAGATAAGTTGCATTACTGCTCTCTCCCTTTCACATAACACAGCTCAGCAAGTTGCCTTGCTATGTTGGTGAAATATTAGTAAATATGCCCATAGATGTGACACTTCCTGTAATGTGATCTTCCACGATTTGCTTGAAGGCATTGAAAACAGTTGGAACACCGTGCCTCAGCCATGTGTGTTCCGACATCACAAGCATTATCACACTTGCCATAACCTCACGTATGCCTTAACCACGCATATGTGAGGTTAAGGCAGTGCACTCTCTAGCTGCTGGCTGCTGCTGGGCAGAAGCAGGAAGACCTTGTCTGGAAGAGAGCCAAGAGGAGGCGGTGAGGTATGTGGGGCTGAGGGAGGAGGGGTAGCTTTAAGGTTTGGGGTCAGGTTAGTTTTCAGGACTTAGGGGAAGGATGAATAGTTTTTAGGGCTCAGGAGGGGATCGGCTATTTTTTTAATTAGGGGTTAGGGTTTTAGGCCTTAGGGGTCTGGATATGGGTAGTTGGGGTCGTTTTTAGGACTTAGAGATTGCCGGGTAGTTTTTATGGTTTGGGGGTCGGGTACGTTTTTAAATTAGGGGTTAGGGTTTTAGGCTTAAGGGCAGTGAAAGGGGTAGTTTTAAGTACTGCACGGGGTGGGAGGGTGTTAGGGTAGATTATATTAAGGGTTAGGGACAGCATGGGAGGCATGAGGGGGTCGAGGTAGTGTATAATAAGGGGCAGGGTTTTAGGCCTCATTGCAGGAGAGGGGAATGAGTAGTTGGGGCAATTTTTAAGGCTTAGGGGAGGGCAGGGTCGTTTTTAGCGGTTAGGGAAGTCTTTTAAATCAGGGGTTAGGGTTTTAGGCTTAAGGGCATTGGAGGGGGTTGAGGTAGTTTAGGGACAGCTCGTGGCTAGGAGGGGGTCGGGTAGTGAAGACTGGTGTAAGCTTTCTCCTCCTGTGATCTCTATATAATTCATTAGAAGCATTGCTATATGAGCCTGTAACATTTGTCTAGCGTTCATGTCTCTGACCTGTGATTGTGAAGTCTGTATATTTTGGATTCTTCACCCTGCTTCTTCCATGTAGAGTCTCGGTGGTAAGATATGACAGAGAATCTACGTGATGAGTCTCGATTTTCTCAACTGCCTTTAAGACAGAATACTATTCTAGAAGATTGTGATGGAAATTATTTTTTAAAATCCCGTTTCCACAATGAAGCCGAAAACCGGAAGAGGCAATGCTTGCAGAGTACAATACACAAGAGCTAAAATATTTCATTAGTACCCCTTCTGAAAAGGTCCACTTCTAGTCAATTTATGCCACAATTTGTGAATAAAAAAAATACATCCTTCGACCCTTTTTTCTATGTTTTCTGGTGGGGGCATTCTCGTGTATCTACAAATGAGCCTGGGCTCGCTTGCTTGCTTCATGCAGTTCGAGAAAGCCATTTTCGCCCTGCCACTTTCAAAGTTCACCAGTCGCCACTGTGTTACACTTAGAATGTCTCTGAGTTAATCACAAAAAGTAGTCAACTTAAGTCAGAAACAGTGAGCAGATATTGCGTCTGTCTGTTCAGGACGTGTGCTGTCTAAGGTGCATATATTAACATGGTGAAATTGTGAATTAAATGCATTAAATTTAGACACCTCAAAAAACAAGCATTTGCAATGCAATAGGTCTCGCATTATTAAAGTTAAAGCTATTGGCATTGTAAATGGCAATGCCTTTTATTTATGTTTTTGCTTTTAAAACATAAATAAAAGGCATTGTCATTCTATGCTAATAGCTTAAACTTTCGCAAAAGTGAGACCTATTGCATTGCAAATGCTTGTTTAAAGGACGCCCCAGACACTTCTTCCCCAACCTACCAACCTTCAGCGATAGGACAAAACTGCAAGCTTATCTTAGCAAGTCTATACCTAAATACAGCGTGCTTCGAAGAGCAGCACATGCGCTGCTCAGGATTGACCTAAAAAGTCTCTGTTTTAATAGCATTATACAATATGCTCGGGTATACAGGAAAGAGCTGGAGGTGTTGGATAGTTGTCAGGGGCTATTCATTCGTTTTTGTGTTAAGCGCTACACATGGAACATTGTTTAATGTAATTGATACCTAGTGTTAATTTGTCCTTTTTTTCAGTGACTTTGTGTGCATGCGTGCGTGTGCATATATGTATGTGTGTGTGCGTGTGTTTATGTGTTTGTGTTTGTTTCCAGTACAGCGCGGGCAGCAGCAGTGGACGCTTCCCTCAGAGACAGCGCAGAACAGCACAAGTGCAGCTCGCGGGAAGACTGCACACATTCACACAGCCACTGGGTACTCCACGGGTCATCAGGCACAGAAAAACACACGGCACTGTATTGGGCATCAGGACACAAAAACACCCACATGTTGCACTGCACGGGGCATGAGGACGCAGAAAAACACTCATCTGGCATTGCATGTGGCATGTCGCATAGACACAACCTGCAACTGCACAGAGCATCGTGGCAGCACGGATCCACAAAACACACAAATCTGGTACAGCATGACGGAACAGGGAAACACACAAATTTGAAACTGTGGGTGGCATCAGGACTGCATGCCTCCACCTAGAAATACACAGATGTAACACTGCACAAAGCATTAGGTCTGCATGCATATACATACCAACACATAGAGGTGATACTGCACAAAGCGTAAAGACTGCATGCATCCACATACAAACACACAGAGGTGGTACTGTACAAAGCATTAGCAATGCATGCTTCCACATTCAAAGACACAGATGTGGTACAGCACAAAGCATCAGCAATGCATGCTTCCACATACAAACACAAAGATGTGGTACTGTACAAAGCATCAGAAATGCATGCTTCCACATACAAAGACACAGATGTGGTACAGCACAAAGCATCAACAATGCATGCTTCCACATAGAAACACACAGATGTGGTACTGCACAAAGCATCAGGACTGCACACATCCACATACAAACACACAGATGTGGAACTGCACAAAGCATCAGCAATGCATGCATCCGCATACAAGCACACAATGTGGTATTCCACCAAGCATCAGCAATGCATGCATCCACATACAAACACACAGATATGGCACAGAACAAAGCATCAGGGCTGCATGCATCAGCATACAAACACACAGATGTGGTACTGCACAAAGCATCTGCAATGCATGCATCCACATACAAACACACAGATGTGGTACTGCACAAAGCATCAGGAATGCATGCATCCAAATACATACACACAGATGTGGCACTGCACAAAGCATCAGGGTTGCATGCGTCCTCATACAATCACACATATGTGGTACTGCACAAAGTATCAGGACAGCATGCATTCACATACAATCACACAGATGTGGTACTGCACAAAGCATCAGGGAGCATGCTTTCACATACACACACACAGATGTGGCACTACACAAAGCATCAGGACGGCATGCATCTGCATACAAACACAGATGTGGCACTGCACAAAGCATCCACAATGCATGCTTCCACATACAAACACACAATGTGGTGCTGCACAAATCATCAAGACTGCATGCATCCGCATACAAACACACAGATGTATTACTGCACAAAGCATCAGGACTGCATGCATCCACATACAAACACACAGCTGTGGTACTGCACAAAGCATCCGCAATGCATGCTGCCACATACCAACACACAATGTGGTACTGCACAAAGTATCAGGGTGCATACTTTTGCATGCAAACACACAATGTGGTACAGCACCAAGCATCAGGGCTGCATGAGTCTTCCCAGAGACATAATTGGTCCTGCAAGAGGGGTCGCATACGCATCTTGTGCTGCAAAGGACATCAGAACTGCAAACGTCCTCACACAAGTACAAGCACACACGAAGCGCTAGCAAGATTCCCAAAAACATGTGGCATTGTGGTCACTTCTGGGAGATTAATGGAAACAAGATTAACAGAGATTGGTAACATTATATTAGATTCCGTGCACATGCCATGGCGTAGAAAGAGTGACACGGGCTGTCATGCAATCAAGGGAAATGGATCACCTGGTCACAATTTAGTAATGAGAGTTAGCCTTAATGAAAGTTAGCCTTAATGAGAGTCCAACATACGGGCTCTAGCACCCCTGGGCCATGGTGACACGGTACCAGCTGCACTTCCTATAGCCAGGACCCTAACACGTACGCGCCCTGGTTACGTTTTTTTAAGTACGGCTCCGACTAAACCCCTAGGACTGCCGACCCTGGCCCTGCCGGGGAGAGAGTGGTCTGTACCACAGACAGCGCGAGCAGTGCCAGCGACGGGCTGCATATCAAGGGCAGCAGGTGCAGTTGCACCTGACCAGCGGTAGTAAGGAACCCATTGCATAGCGCTTGATGCTGTCATTTGCTACCCAACCTGGACAAAGGGGTGCCATTTCCTTGTTGCCATTCGATGGCTCCACTGCCAGGCTGCTGCCCAGCGCCCATGACACTGAACATCGAAGGATGGCGGAAGGACACATTTGCTTAACTCGCATACAAAACATGTGCAGCGGGTGGAGCAGGAGTACAAGCTTCATTTACACAAACACAAGGAACAGTGTGCCCGCATGCGCACCACAGTAAGGTTGCACAGCCGAGAACAGCAGCAAAACGATTGCCCCATATAACTCCTCGTCAGGGGCAAGTAGAGCTATGTGAATGGAATCACAATGCAAGTCATACACAAGGGTGTATGTGTCCTCCATACACAACATCTACAGCACAGCTGCTTTGCAAGCCTCCTCACACGCAGGGCGCAGTACTACAGCACAGACAGCAGTGAGTGACGCAAGTTTCCATTTAATAAGAAAAATAGGGGTACCCCCCTGAACGTACTCACACGCCCCTCTAGCTGTATTGAAATGCCCCTTTGTACTCACACACCCCTCTGGCTGTACGCATATGCCCCCTTGTACTCACAGGCACCCTGCGTGTACACTCACATGTACCTCTGGCTGTACTCACATGCAGCTCTGGGTGTACTCACCAGCTTTCTAGCTGTACTGGCATGGCATGCCCCTTTTACTCACACGCCCCTCCGGCTGTAGTCATTTCAGCCCATGTACTCACACACCTATGCCAGTTGTACTCACATGTACCCCTGGGATACTCACACACCTCTCCGGCTGTACACACATGCCCCTTATACTCACACGCCCGTATCCCCATTGTACTCACATGCCCCTCTGGCTGTACTCACAAGTCCCTTATACTCACACGCCCCTTTGGTGGTACTCACACGCCCCTTTGATGGTACCCACACGCCCCCTTTTGTGGTACCCACACACCCTTCTGGCTGTATTCATATTCCGTCTAGTTGCCCTGACACGCACCTTGTACTCTCACGCACCTGGGATACTCACACACCTCTCCGGCTGTACTCACATGCCCCTTATACTCATACGCCCATTTGGTTGTACCCATACGCCCTTCTGGCTGAATTCCTATGCCCGTCTAGCTGCACTGACACGCCCCTTGTACTCACAGGCACCACTGGCTTTACTCACATGCCCGCTGGGTGTATTCTTGCCACCTTGCACTCACACACCCATCGCAGGTACATGTCATGACCTGGGCCCCCTTGGCCTCGTACTCACATGTCCTTGGTGGGCAGGTTCTTCCCCTCCACGATCCGGATGGTGAGGGAGCTTCTCTTCGCCATGCTCCGGCGGGTCGGGTCGGCGCGGCCCCCCGGCTGCTGTTTGGGGCGAGCTCGGCGTGTGCCGCCTGTGCCTGCCGATGACTGCTGACGCGTGAATGCCTGGTGAAACCCTGCTACTGCCGAAGGGGGGCGTGTGAGCCTGCGGGGGGCGCCGTCCCCTGCTTGCTGTAACGCAGCACGGTCGTGCTCTTCCTCGTCTGTTAGAACAGGACTTCCGCAGCTTTAGACTCCCGGGCGCAGGCTCCTCACAACTCCAGCACACAGACTAGGCTGGACCGGGGCACCCCCCGCTGGAGGTAGCAGACAGATCACCACTCCAGGCACCCGCAGCCAGGGGAAAACAAAGAGCACTGAAACGATTGTCCAATCACAGCCCAGGGTTCTACAGAGGGTGTGACGGACGTCTCTGCTGGCGCTGTGGTTGGTCAGTGCCTGGATCCGTCAGCCGACAGTCATGTGCAGCCGTCCCCGGGCAGGGTTCACGGTTATCTCTCTGACTGAGCGCGCGCGCGAGAGCCCCGCGGAGGCTGCAAGTAATGGCGGTAAGTGGGGCTTGGGGGGGGCTTGTATGTATGTGGCGGGGGGGGCTTGTATGTATGCGGCGGCGGCCGGGGGGGGGGGCGCTTGTATGTATGCGGCGGCGGCAGGGGGGGGGGTCTCTGTATGTGCGTGCTTTTGCAAGAAAGACACCTTCAATCGCGCACTGAAAAGAAGGAACAAAACACTTTAACGCCTTTAAGTAAAGTCCGCGCTATATAAAAATGCCTAACGACGCATTCGTGCAAAGTCTGTGCTATATAAAAATGCCCATATCATAAAATGGGTAAACAGTCATAATATTGATTCCAAAATATAGAATGGACATAATATCAAAGTAAAAATATAGAATGGACAAAATATCGAATGGACACAATATAGTGGTTAAAAATATCGAATTTAAGGTAAGTAATATCGATTTTCAAAATATAGAAGTCAAAATATCGAAGTATACAATATAGGCATTAAAGATATCGATTTTTTAATAATATCAATTTTTTTTAAAGTGTTTTGTATGTTAGTCTATGTGTGAAAAGTGTATATTAATTTTTGTAATGTATGTTTAATGCATTTTAAGTAATGAATTTTATGTTATTTAATTTTTGCGTAATTTAATTCTGTAGCGGGTTGTGGGTTTATAGGGGAATAGGGTGGGAAGTAATTTAATTATATTAAATTAAATATTAATTTTTAGCAATTATTATTAATTTTTAAATACATTTTGCTTTTTAGTTCTGTAGCGGGTTGTGGGTTTATAGGGGAATAGGGTGGGGAGTAATTTAATTGTAATTAATTAAATATTTTTATTTATTTATTGGTATTCATTTTGAATTTATTGTTATTTTTTAATTGGTAATTAATTTTTATTAATTGCCAATTAATTTGTATTAATTGATTAATTGTTAATTATGTTAATTTTCTAAATTTATTTTCTGTAGCAGGTTGTGGATTTATAGGGGAATAGGGTGGGAAGTAATTTAATTGTAATTAAGTAAATAATTTTTTTCATTCATTAGTATTGATTTTAAATTTATTGTTAATTAATTTTTAATTGGTAATTAATTTCTATTAATTGGCAATTAATTTTTATTAATTGGTAATTATTTTGTATTAATTAAATATTTGATAATTATGATAGTTGTATTAATGTATTTTCTGTAGTGGGATGTGGGTTTATAGGGTAATAGGGTGGGAAGTAATGTAATTGTAATTAATTACATGTTAAAAATACTTTTTGATAATTAATTTACTGTTAATTTTTATTTGGCATTAATTGGTATTATTAATTAGTTTTTGTTATTGAAAATTAATTCGTTGTTAAATAGTTATGAATAGGTTATTAATTTTTAATAACTAATATGTAGTTGTATTTCTAATTAATTATTACATAATATTAAATTGGTTATTAATTTCAATTAATGTTTTATTGGGATTGATATTTAATTTATTTTTAATAATATATTAAATCATTACTTTCCCTACTGTTAAACTCACTGGAGTGGGAATGGTAATTTTCACCCTCCCGCTATCCAACGCTTTCCCTACTGGTGCACTCTCTGGAGTGGGAATAGTATTTTTTACCCCTACGCTATCCAACGCTTTCCCTACTGTTGCACTCTCTGGAGTGGGAATAGTAATTTTTACCCCTACGCTATCCAAAGCTTTCCCTACTGTTGCACTATCTGGAGTGGGAATAGTAATTTTCACACTCCCGCTATCCAACGCTTTCCCTACTGCTATCCAACGCTTTCCCTACTGTTGCACTCTCTGGAGTGGGAATAGTAATTTTTACCCCTACGCTATCCAATGCTTTCCCTACTGTTGCACTTTCTGGAGTGGGAATAGTAATTTTTTCCCTTATGCTATCCAACGCTTTCCCGACTGCTGCACTCACTGGAGTGGGAATAGTATTTTTTACCCCTACGCTATCCAACGCTTTCCCTACTGTTGCACTCTCTGGAGTGGGAATTTTAATTTTTACCCCTACGCTATCCAACGCATTCCCTACTGTTGCACTTTCTGCAGTGGGAATAGTATTTTTTACCCCTACGCTATCCAACGCTTTTCCTACTGTTGCACTCACTGGAGTGGGAATAGTATTTTTTACCCTCCCGGTATCCAACGCTTTCCCTACTGTTGCACTCTCTTGAGTGGGAATAGTAATTTTTACCCCTACGCTATCCAACGCTTTCCCTACTGTTGCACTCTCTGGAGTGGGAATAGTATTTTTTACCCCTATGCTATCCAACGCTTTCCCTACTGTTGCACTCACTGGAGTGGGAATAGTATTTTTTACCCCTAAGCTATCCAACGCTTTCCCTACTGTTGCACTCACTGGAGTGGTAATATTAAATGTTACCCTCCAGCTATCCTACGGTAAAATATTATACATTTTTTATTAATAACTTAAATTAATTATATCTTAATTTTAAGGTTATTTGAGTATTTTTAAGTATGTTTTAGTTAATTATATTTATTATTTCATTAATTTTAAAGTACTTTTAAGACATTTAAAAAAATTTGATATTTCGACTGACTATATTTTTTACAGACTATATTTTGGATTCGATATTTTTGTACTTACCTGTTTGTAGATAGGAATTCGATATTTTGGCATTCTATATTTTGGTGACTATATTTTGGTAAGTCTATATTTTGTCATTCTATATTATGTCAGTGATCCCATAAAATGAGTACTTCATTAAAGCCTAAAAAGCGAAAGCAATGAGCGAAAGGGATCGCGCTCTAAGAAACGAAACCGAAAGCACGCTCACACAGACAAAGAAACATGCTGAAGGAAACTGAAGGAAAAAGCAGTGAAATCCAGCCGAAGAGAAGCGCGTGGCACTTTCTTGTCCTTCATTCCCCCGAGTCAGCTAGCTATAAGTCTCCACCTGGACGCATCCTTCGGATGCTAATTCCAGGCGAGGCCAAAAAAACAACCAGTACTTGGCTTTGCGCACAGCCAGCGAATCATTTCATGAAAAGGTCCTGGTGTGAATGCCTTTGTCTGTGAAAGGGAAAAACAGAAGGGCTAAAACATAAACACTGTCATCAGTCCTCCTTGTAGGGGCATATTAGCAAGAACCTCGTTAAAATTATCGCCATTTTAGTGGCAGGAAACTTCAGCTAAAACGGAGGTAATGGGCTTGCGAATATGCGTTATAGAATTCCAATAGAATCCCAGGTTAGATGTCCTGCACATCTAACCTGGGCTTCTATTGGAATTCTATAACGCATAATAGCAAGCCCATTATCGCCATTTTAGCGACCGTTTCGTGCCGCTAAAACGGCGATAATTTTAACGAGGTTCTTGCTAATATACCCCATATTTCGTTGTGTACTTAGGGTAAATGTAATTTTTCTGTGACATTGTATTTAATTGGGTACAATATGTGGGTGACCGAATGAGCTCTTATTCTTTTAATCCTTCTGGTCCATGCCAGCACCTTTTGCACAGCTGACGAGGCTAACTGCTGAGGTGGATAGATGCAGTTTGCACCGTGATGCAGCAAAAAATGTTGCAAATGATTTTAACAGTTCCTGACAGGAGCATTGAGTCGCTCTAAAATTGTTCATGCAACAAAACCTGTAAGGAATATTTAGAGCAATATTCTCTGAATGTAACGATATATCAACTGCATCTTGTTTCCAATATGCCCTGCTTGTTTTCAGTTTAACATCACAATGCAACAACTCCAGGGAGCAAAAAGGGAGCATACAAGTGCAAATCACCAAACCCTCACTGAGAAAAAAAAATCCCCCCCAAAAAAGTCACCTAGAGTTGAAACATAGAAACGGTGCAACGGTACAATAACTGACATAAACGACAGTTTGCTGCCTCGCTTCCCAACCAATAAAATCATGCACCGAGCACAAATGAGTATATCGAAGTGTGGCAGAAAATAAAAAGAGATAGTCAGTGAAGCAACTAAATATCCAATTAATGTGTGTGTACAAACTGCTTATCTCCGGGGGCGAAGCAGACAACTGTAAAGGTCAATTATTGTGGTTAGTATTTCTAAAAGGGAAAATGTCAAGCGTGATGCTGGAAAAGATGCTCATCAAGCTATTCTGAGTGTGGCCAGCAGGCATGCACTAAACTATTAGCAAGAAGCAACCGTAGAATAATCACTGCCATTGCTGCTGCCTAGGTGACGTGTATATATCATAAATTACAAGGTTTTAACGGACGAGATCAACCACATCAGACCTGGTCTCATTTACAGGCCCCAGGTATATGGCTCTGTAAAAACACCTACGTCAAACTCCTATGTTCCACATCTCTGCAGGCTGGTTTAATATCTTTGGCACTCTTGATAGATGTTTGGCCCTTCTCGCATTATTATTGCAAGGCTCATTTATGGGAAAGTCACGCAGAGCAGCACAGAAAGTCACTGTGCTGCACTGCACTGCGCGCAGGCCCGGACTGGCCATAGCGGGCACCGGGCAATCCCCCGGTGCGCCGCAAGGGTGGGGGCCGGTTTTGAGCCCCTTGGGGTCGATTTTGTTATAGGGCCATTTTTGCAGCATAGCTGCAAAATCGGCCCTGCAACAAATTCGGCAGAAAACCGGCCCTAGCAAAGCGCTTGGCGGCACCTCCAACCTCCCCCAACCCGAGCACTTTGCCAGGGCCGGTTTTGGTTTCCATTTCGGCCCTGACTGCGTGACAGGGAAAGGGCAGGACTATGTGTTACTTCAGACAATATGGCGCATTCCTGGTCTTTTGCCTTGCACTGGCGCCCTTCTGGCAGCCCAGCACCAATGCAGGCACCCTTGCACGATGCAGCAATGGTGCCTGCATTGCAAGCAGGATTGTTTTTCTGCAGGAAGGCACCTTCCTGGGAAGGATATTCCTCTTCCAATCAGTGCTACAAAATGCAGCACACATAGAGAGAGGAAGAAATGAATATAAATACAGATAGTGCTCCTTGGTAATCCTCCAAGGGAAGGTGTACGATTTTGGCACATCCCCAGGTTTACAAGTTCTTGTAATTCTGGGAATGCGTCCAAATCTATGGAGCTGCATGGTAACACCCATGCAACACCCAGGGAATGCATTCCCATGGCAGAGTAGCGCAATGCAGCCATTTGCGCTGTATTGCGTTACTGCAGAATTTTAGAGCCAATCCCAGAAACCCGATGTGGCTTTGCATGGCTTCAAAAATCAGTCTTAAGTTTTGCTTCGCTCCTGCACCACATTGCGTGATGGAAAAAATAAGCAAATGAAGCGAAATTTTTCCAGAAGTAGGCATCTCTCTCTATTAAAAGAAAATTGAATAAAATATGAATTCATTTCAATGGAAATTATGAAAAAGGTGTCGTTCGGGCTTCAGTGAAGAATTTGATTTCTGCACTTAATTTCTGGTTCTGAGTTGTGTGGAATGAGAATACTACTGGGTTTTCTCCTCACACACCTTTTCAACCAGGAAAAGATGTTGGTAATTGGGCGAATCTGTGCAAGTTAAATGGATCTGCATGTTATTCCCCATTTTGACTATGATAAAACTACTCAGTCTTAAAACCACAAGGAATGGTAATAGATTTACTCATAGAGAGTTTTCCGACAGGTAATTCTGTGGAACTAAGCCTGAGCAGTGGCGGCTCCTCCTCTAAGGCGGAGGAGTGTCGCTCACTGCTTTTAAGCAGTGTAACGAAAGGAAAAATAAAAAGATAATAACTCTAGGTTATTATCATTTTATTTTTTCCTTGTTGCAGAAGGTATTGGGGTGGGAGTGCTGCTCTGCTAACTGAGCAGGGGAGGGGAGGAGTGGTTTGCACTCCCTAAGACATGCCCAGGCCCCTAGTACCCGCCGGAGTGCCAAACCACAGTGCTCAGACCAATCACAACATTGCATTGCATCGTTGTGATTGGCTCAGGGGAGTCAGGGTTCTTCCTGGGTGCTCTGTTCCTGACGATGGAGGAGAGAGCGGCGAGATGCAGCAAGAAGTGGCGAGACAAGATGAGGAGATACATTTTCTTGTTCTTTGCCCCCTCCAGATCCCCCTGCCTTCCGCTCTCCCAACCCGATCTGTGCAAGCCGCCACTGAGCCTAAGGCATTTAAGCCTACAATTTGAATGGCCCAGAATGTTGTATATTATATACCACAACCTATAAATCCCAATGCCCAAAAGTGTGGTACACAGCGGGTGCAGAAAAAAAACATCAGAATCAGACTTTTCCCCATTCAAATCTGTAATTACATGAATAAATGGTGCTTTCTGTACAATAGTCCTCAGGTCTTGGAACTTACCATGCGTTCATTTCCCAATATAATTTGGCTGGTTTGCCAAAATGTACCTTTGCTAAATTGTAGCATGCATTATTTACTTCACTTGTTATAATTCCAATTCCTGTGATCACTGTGCCTGAGACAGTGTTCCAATTCACGCAAATGAAGCAAATAAAAGAGAAAGAGATTCCTTGGCCTTGATGATTCCACTCTGGGGTTTCCATTTAAACCCATTTATTCAAGAATAATGAAGAAAAAGGATGGGAAGGAAAAGATGAGAGGGACAATGCAAATTGAAATAGGTAAAATTTTAAATATTTTTTTTCTGATTGCAAGAAGGTTGCTGGAGCTGTGTATTTGTTCCTGTAGGTTGTTCCATTGTGCAGCATGCCACTGAAACACTTATCACATGGGCTCTTGCAGTTTGCTTTAGGAATGAAAACGCTGCTTATTGGATGTATTGTTACAATGCTTTGAGAAAAACTATGGCCTAGATGTATCAAGCCTTTTGCGATTCCTTAAGGCCGAAATTCTGCGAATTTCGGCCTTAAGGAATCGCAAACGGACATTTAGCATCTTTTGGGATGTATCACACATTAGCAAAATAAGGAATCGCAAAAAATTGTGATTCCTTATTTTGCCTATGCATTTAAGGAATCGCAATTTTGCGATTCCTTAAATGGCATGTATGACACTTTTTTAAATTGCGAATTTGGGTTAAGGAATCGCAATTTAACACCAATTTGAGGTTCGTGTTAATTTGCGAAATCCTTTTAAAAAACAAATATGACTATTTTGAAGGTGGCATGTGACACACATACATGCACATTGGGCATGTATGTGTGCCATATGCACACACATGTAAGTTTCAGGGGTGCAGCAGGGTGTCCATGAGACACCCCTGCACCCTTGAAATAATTCTCAAATTGCGATTAGCAAATTGCGAATTCGCAATTTGAGAATTACTGCACAATCATTCCTATGGGCCTCCTGGCCCATAGAAATGAATGGGAAAATTATTCCTTAATTGCGTTTAGCAATTTGCTAATCGCATTTAAGGAATTTTAAGGAATCGCTAAAAAATAGCGAAATTCTACATACATACCATTTTGCACTTCTCAAATAGCGATTCCTTAACAATCGCTATTAGAGAAGTGCAAATTGGTTTCTTGATACATCTGCCCCTATATTTCTACAACGGTAGAAGTAGCATATCATACTATAATATGTATATTTGTAATCACCTGTAGGGAACTTTGGTACTGATAAAGAAGGTGTTTATTTTGTTCTTTACTAAGTGGTTCTCCTTTTATCGACCTCAGAAAGCTAAAAGGCTAAATGTGCCCACCTGAAATGTAATCTGTACCCAAGAGGTACATTGGGGACTCGTATATTGGATGTAATAATGTACCGTACCATCCAGTGAGAGCACTTCCGGTAGTGAGCAAGCATTCGAGCACTTAAGGGAGGCAGGCTGTGAGGCCGTTTTTGGTGGTGAGAGGCAGTGCCTGGCAGCTTCTGCCTGGAAAGTGTTGAAGGGGGCAGTGGGGAGAGAAAAAGTATCTGGATTTGTTCAGGGGTGAGCACGAGCGGACCAGTGCAGCAGAGCTGCTGATAGACCACTGATGGAGTATAGACCAAGCACAAGGACCATAGAGAGCCCTCACAGAGCGAGATCCCCGGGCTCTCGCAGAAGCTAACCAGCCAGGTCTGGGTGCGGCTTGCAGTTTGCCTGGTAGCAAACTGCTTGGAATTCTTCTCGCACCAGTGCAGTTTCCAGAAACTCCTTCTTTACCTGTTCCGGAGAGAGAAGTGGCCAATAGACATTTGGGAGCTAGCCCTACATGAGGGGCACTGGCAGAGGCATTGCAGGTACGGGATAGGCTGGCTGAGTAGTGCTCTTAGAGCCACTGCAGCAAACTCAGCCAGGCCAATCTGGGCTTGCAGCAAGAAGACCTGAATGCGGGCCGCTAGGCCAACAACCATGCAACTAGGCCCAATTGCCCGGCTTAGGTCTCAAAAATCACAGACCTATTGTCCCACATTCCCCTAGGGACTGCCAAGGCACAGAAGCAAGTATCTGGTGCACTTTCAAAGAAAAACTACATAAATAAAACTAGAAGAGAAAGATGCGATCAGGAAGAATCGCGCGTACGCCGGGCCAGAAAACCTATCACCCGAAAAGAGCACCAAATAAAAAGCTAAGAACAGAAAAACTATCAAATCCGGCCAAACAGCATAGTGCCCACACCGCCAGCGCTCGCCCTGCACTGCGCACGTTAACACTTATATACCAAGGAGACTCATGAGACATATTTGTGGGAAAGCAGTGGTGCAGGTTTATTTCGTACAACAAGTAGCTGATAAGGTGGGTCATCTTACATGCGATCCAATGCTGCAGCCCCTCGCTGACCCGCATGCCTAAGGAGCCATCTTGCACGGAGAGTCGATGCTCTGACGGTGCAGTAAATTATCACTTTATTTCGTTATACTCCCGCCCCCCCTGTCAGGGCGGAGCGATGAGGTACACCCCCGGTTGGTTCAGGCCCCCCGACCGCTCGAAGGACTAACGGGGCGCCGACGCTGTTTCCTGGAACCCCCTCGGCTCCAGGTTTTTGGCTCAGGCACCCTTACTGTGCCAGGCAGAGGTATTTAGACTGTATCCTTCTGCTGCAGAGATACCCCTACTGTCCATCTGCTTACAGATCGCACTGTGACTCCGCCTGCAACACAAGACATGACCATTAAAAGTTCACAACCTTCGCCCTCCGCTCTGCAGCTGGGTCAGGGTTAGGGTGGGAACAGCGCAGAGCAGCCCAAGGAACCGCGCAGGAAGGAGAGGCCGAGCAAAGTTGTTGGACCGCTATATACCCCCCGGGAACGCCCCCCATCCCTAGAAGAGCCCTCCCATTGGCCGTTGGCGAGGAGGGCGGCTCAGGGGGGGTTGGCGCGCTGCAAGCTCCTCTCGCGTGACGTGTGGGACTAAGACGCTGTCTCGCCCATACTCCCCTCCGTGTCGCGCGGCCAGCTGCATAGTGCCCACACCGCCAGCGCTCGCTCCGCACTGCGCACGTTAACACTTATATACCAACAAGACTCATGAGACATATTTGTGGGAAAGCAGTGGTGCAGGTTTATTTCGTACAACAAGTAGCTGATAAGGTGGGTCATCTTACAGGCGATCCAATGCGGCAGCCCCTCGCTGACCCGCATGCCTAAGGAGCCATCTTGCACGGCGAGTCGATGCTCTGACGGTGCAGTAAATTATCACTTTATTTCGTTATACTCCTGCCCCCCCCTGTCAGGGCGGAGCGATGAGGCACACCCCCGGTCGGTTCAGGCCCCCCGACCGCCCGAAGGACTAACGGGGCGCCGACGCTGTTTCCTGGAACCCCCTCGGCTCCAGGTTCTTGGCTCAGGCACCCTTACTGTGCCAGGCAGAGGTATTTAGACTGTATCCTTCTGCCGCAGAGGTACCCCTACTGTCCATCTGCTTCCAGATCGCCCTGTACTCCGCCACAGCTCTGGAGGAGGCCCCCGTCGAGGAGAGGCCGAGCAAAGTTGTTGGACCGCTATATACCCCCCGGGAACGCCCCCATCCCTAGAAGAGCCCTCCCATTGGCCGTTGGCGAGGAGGGCGGCTCAGGGGGGTTTGGCGCGCTGCAAGCTCCTCTCGCGCGACGTGTGGGACTAAGACGCTGTCTCGCCCATGCTCCCCTCCGTGTCGCGCGGCCAGCGGCAAGGACTTCACTAATCTCACAAATAATAGCAATGTTTGGGAGATCCGATAGTAGTAAAAAAAAAAAAAAGGTCAGGATTCCATTTTCTGAAAGATTCTGGTGCTACAATCTGTGAAACGACAGGAGAGACATTAGATCTTCAAATGCCACTGGCATCCCAGAAGATCAGTCATACCACCATCCTACAACCAAATGTGTTGGATCCTATACATAACTTAGAGGTAAAAGAGCAACGGCAAACCTATGACCAATGTTCATGAACATCAAACCACCAAACGCCAAATGAAGAAATCAATAAAATAGTCAACGGGAATTCAAAGCTAACAACTCTTACCACAAAAACACTCATCCATGCAGCAGGAAGAGCATCAGATCAAAGTTCAATAAGCAAGAACACACTGGAGAGCAATTCTAAAGCCCTCCTCAGACTTTACAATGGGCCTCTAGAAAATGAAGGAGAAGGTGCGAACAGATTCTGATGTATATATAATTACTTAAAGTCTACACTATAGGATGCATGAAGAGGACACAGTGTTCACTGCACATGTTTATGTGGGCTTTGAACTTATGTAGTATGATTCGATTTGAGTCATTCCTTCACCTATGGTGTGTGCATGTGGGGCTTATACCAAGGTTTGTTGAGGACACCTTTAAAACATAAAGGGTGTGTTAGGGGATAACACATGTTGTGTCATGGATTATGTTACCGCAAATGAATGCTTTTCGCTTTAGACGTAACTAGTTTCTAAATTTGAAATCTGATACGCTGCGGATGCTCAGCATATTTACACTTATGATTATGTATAATTTATAGATCCAGACAAGGATTACACGGTTAAACTGAGCACTAAATGGAAGAAGACGGGATCACCCCATGTCTGTTGCATTAATGAATTAATCAGTTTTATTACGGTGGGTAAACGACTCAACATAGAAAAAGATTGGGTTTGTCAAATGGATACTACTCTATCTCGCTTGCTTTTTCTATTCTTATAAAGGATAGATTGCAGATGTTCTTTGCTTTGATAGATTAAAATCCACTTTGCATCGAATTTTGATGGATCATTTTCAGTGGCATATGAATAGGGGAGTTTAAGAACGCTTTGGTGTACAAAAAGTTTTCAGAACATTTTGTGATATATTTCTTTCCTTGTCTACCCTCTGAATTTTTGCGTATGTGTGAAAGTACTAGTGGTGATTTTAAGCAATACACACATTGAAAAATTATGTGTACTTTTTTTCCTTTGAGACGTATAAAACGTAGTAAATATAGAGTATGTATTGTAGATTCTTGAATACAACACATTTCTTCTCTCGATGTTGTATCACTAAAAGAATGATACCATGTAGATTTGAGACTAAGGCCCAGATGCATCAAGCTTAAAACCGCTTGCAAAGGGGCAGATTATCAGAATCTGCCCCTTTACGAGCAGTATTTTTGCATTTGGGATGCATCATCCCAAATGCAAAAATCGCAATTTAAGAAATCGCAAAATTGTGATTACTTAAATTGCTCTTGCATTTAAGGAATCTCAAATTGAGATTCCTTAAATGCAATGCATTAAAGTTTAAAAAATTGCGATTTCGCTAATAGGGGGCGCAAATTACCATGAAGTTATACTTCATGGTAATTTGCAAAAACTTTGAAAAATGCACTAAAGTGCATTTTTCAAAGTTCCATTTTACACACAAACATGCCCTTAGGGCATGTGTGTGTGCAAGATGTACCCATATGCAGATATCAGGGGTGCAACAGGGTGTTCTTTTGACACCCTAGCACCCTTGAAATTGCAATCTCAATTTGCGATTCTCTAATTGAGAATTGCAAATTGAGATTGTCTTCCACTTAATTCCTATGGGCCTCTAGACCCATAGGAATGAATGGGGATGTATTCCTTAATTGCGACTCGCAATTAAGGAATTTTAAGAAATCGCTATTTTTTAAGTAAGATCTTCATGCATAGCAATTTGCTATTCCTTATTACCGAATCCTTATTTTTCGCTAATAGGAAATCGAAAAATGGGTGCTTGATGCATCTGGGGGGTATGTATTTTACTGTGTGTATATGTACATTTGTTTGTGTACTTCATGTGTATTTTTAATTGTGTTGACAGTCATGTTTGTCATGCTACAGCCCTGAAAGAGTCCAAATTGTGGGGGGAAAGCGTTGGCTGTGCGGAACTGTCTGTGCTACTTTGGAATATAGTGAATACAAAAAATACAAGATAAAGGCACAAAGACCTCTTGAATCATCTCTATTTTCTCAAGTTCAAAATGATTTTATTGAAACAATATGCAAACAAAAGAATTAGACAAATACAATACATCTAAATACAGCAATGGCTGTGTCAATTGTTTAAATTCCTTTGAAAGTTGCCTCTCTTTCCATTTGAATATATACTGTCTGAAACAAGGTCAAGAACACCAGAGGCCAAGCAAATAGAATCCCTGAAGGCTAATGCAGGAAACCTTATGTCCTCAAACCAATCTAGAAGACAAAAAATGCATGAGAGGAAAGCTAAAAACTAAATTCTACAACTGGCAAAACAACAGGCACTTAAAGTGTTTCCAATCTTCACCTTATTCTAGGGAAGGTAAAGCACGGGAGGGCCTAATCAAACCACTAATAACAGCAGATCTCCCTTCAAATAGAAGTCTAAAGGATTTGGCATAAGTGACCAACAGCCTAAATGTGTATACTCAATGCAAGTTAGAGAATACTGAACCCCCCAGTTATGGATGACACAGTCCCCCAGGAGAAAGCTAACATGCATAAGATAGAAGGACTAGTGAGACCATTTGAAAAAGAAGCATGGATAACAACTTAGGGGCAGTAAACAACAAAGAGAAGGTCTCATTAACAACAAACCAAAAAACTAAGGCATTTTTTGGAAGGAAGGTACAAACACCGACAACCTTTCCCACAATTCTTATGTTCCTGGCCTCACACATGAAAGAAAAAGACCCCAAAGAAAGTGCAGACTTGAAACCTCAAATCCTAATATTTTCAGAACCCCAGGCAGTTCAATTGGGGGTCACCAGCCTGGGGGTACAGCAAAAACACAAAAACTGTTTTAATACGCAATTATGGGCAAAATACCTTAAAATCCTGCTGGACTAAAGTATGCATCTTGGACCTTTTTTCACTAAATAGTATTTAATCTTGCTAAATTATGCTAGATTAGGGATGTAACTTCTTGTGTTTTTATCAGACATTACAGGACTTCATAATGCAAAATGAAGATCATCAATCAAAGGCCATTTATAGAGTGCACTTCTACCTCCACAGAGGTGACCTGGCGCTAGTGAAGCGGACTAGAAAGATTGAGGCTTGAGCTGCTATTCCCCTTGCTTGAAGAGCCAGGTTTGTAACGCTTTTCTGAGCTCCAGGTCTGAATTCTGCATGGGTAAGTGATAAGACAATGCATTCCAAAGTTTGAAAGTCCTAACAGTGAGGACCTGCTCCCCTGCCTCATTTTAGCAAAGCGAGGGACATTAGGGAGACGCTGATGATTAGATCTTAAAGTACGCTCCTGGTGGTAAAGGCTGACCTCAGCCTAATGTAGCCTGGGTCCTTACCCTGAATGACTCAAAAGGCAAGGGTAAAGGCCTTGAAACTAATCGTTTGGCTATGGGGATCCAATGGAGCTGTTTAAGTTTGAAGGAGATGTGCTGATACATAGGGACCTTGCGGGTAAGCCTTCCCGCATCATTCTGCACTGTCTGAAGCCTGTGGATCAGGTAACCAGGCAGTCCCAGGTAGAGGCAGTTGGCATAGTCAAGTTGGGAGGTAACTAAAGCGTGAACCGTGATCCTGCAGCTCTCTTCAGGCAGGAAGGCTAAAAAATTCCTGAAGGATCTAATTTTTCCAAAGCAAGCCACAGCAGTTTGATTTCTAGTCTGCTTTTGCTTTCAAATTATTCTAAAAGTTGTTTAATATGCAGCATATATGTAAGCTTTTAAAGCAAATTCCACTTTCAAAACATTTCCACAATGGGAAGGTCTCTTTTGTGACAACATTTCCGCACTAAATTGAATATTTATTTAGAAACCTTTTATGAAATATTAAACCACTCTGCCAAGTTGGTGAGAGAATTTATTTCATCCCTTTAAGTAACTGTTTAACCTGATGATGGGTGGGTTGTCTCCAAAAGGTGCTGCCAAAGTCTGAAAAAAATGTTAAGAACACCAGGTTGACCCATAAGATTGTTTGGACACAGATGAGTGGGACCGCACTTGGTTGCATGATGTCCTTCCAAGATTTAGAAATTTGCAAAAAGAGATTTTCCCCTAATATTTGTTCCTTTAATTTTGGGAACAAGACCTGATGACTACATATACCTGCCAGTGTCCAGGAAGATGTAAAGATATGATCATCAAATATATTTCAACATAATAACACAATAACTTCTTTACTTAATGGTGGTCTGAACAAAGTTGGTGTTGTTAGAGAGCCCAACCTCCTTCCTTTGGCATTGGTTTCTGAAATCTCACAGCTCTGTGAGGCCTCTGCTAGTCCCAGGCAAAGACTGCTGTACACAAGAGTGTGGGTCTAAATTACTTAAGAGGGACATACAGAAGAATTGATCCGGCAAAGACAGACACATTAAAAAAAAATAATGTGTATAGCATATCATACCTCAAACAGAGACACCCACAGCTTCATAAGCTTAACAGATAAATGGAATAAAGCATTATAGCTAAGATAATGCATCCTTTCAAATCTGGGCTACATTTAATTAATATATTCTATGCTTGCAGATTCCCATTGAAGTTTCAATGCAGAAAAAAACATGAGTTAGAGCATGGGTACTCACAAACTTTCTCTCGGGGGCCAAATTTACAGTGTGGTTTGTGTCCGAGGGCCGCACCGGTGGGGGCGGGGTCAGTGGGGGAGGGGGCGGGGCTAGAGCACCAAAAAAATTGTGACCATGAGGTTGAACACAGGTCCCTGCAGCGGACGCCTTCGTCCACTGAGCCACCAGACCCGGCATACACACATCTCTCTCTCCCTCTCCCGCTCCCTCCATCTCTCTCTATTTCTCCCTCTGTCTCACTCAGACTGTCTCACTCCCTCTCTCTCTCTTCTTCCCTCTCCCTCTGTCTCCCTCTCAACAACACAGTTTTATGTGGTTAATAGCTTGAGGTTTGAAGGGGCAGCGATAAAACTTTCTAAAATATTTTGGGTTGCCCGGCAGCCCATACACCCGTCATGGGTTACCTGCTCTTTCACTCTCATACCCCAATTTCTCTCTCCCTTTCAACCTCTCTTACGACTTCGTCCACTACTTGTTGTCTCTTTCCCTGTTCTTTATTTGTCCGTCTTCATTTTCCCTCCTCTCCCTCATTCTTTTGTGTCAAATATTGTTTCTCCTTTCACCTTCTCCACACGCCGCCAGAGCGTGCGTGCAATTTACATCCTTATAATGAAGTACATTTAAAAGAGGCTCGTTTGAAATGTTAGGCTTGGCAAATAATTTGCAACTCTTTGCAAAATAAGTCACTTTTCAACATATTAACATTGCCTTGTATTCCTCATTAGAGAATCGCGGGTTGTAACGCAGTGGCACAACAGTCTCTGGTTTTTGGTGCTGTGAGCATTAAGAATTTAAGCCGATGACTAACACAGAATTGTCCATAGAATGCGGCACAGCGCCATCTACTGTCGCATGCACATAAATAAATATGCAAAATCTAGCAATAAACATGCATAAAAGATTATAGCCCCCTCGAAAATCCCGAAAGATAACTGCACATTTTGTTTCAAACCCCAGGATATTTTTACATTTTGGATGATTCATTAACAAGGTCTAAAACAGAGAACCCAAAAAATGGGGGCTAGCAATAACACTGATGGAAATGACATACACTTACTTCTTTCCGAGGCGAGGAGATGCGGCAGGTAATTGTTGCCACAATAGGTGGGCGAGGCGTGCTTTCTTTTCAAACCATTACCTGCTGCGACGCACAGTGGCAGGTGAGGGCGGGGGCCGCAGGTCAGCATGCAAGACACTGATTGTCAGCTCATGCTCTTTTCTCGGCAAATGCGCCCCCGAGGAATCACAACAGCAGTAATGGGCCAAGTCCATGACTGTTGTTGTTTTCCATGGGGGGCCGCAAGGAGAGGTCTGGCGGGCCGCAAATGGCCCGCGGGCCGTACTTTGAGTACCGCCGAGTTAGAGGAATTACATTTGTAACCTGAAACTTGCCCAACTGTTTTGCCAAATGCTAAATTACATAGGGCTCTGACCAAGTCATTTGTTTAAATGGTCACATAATAATTTACCATGGCTCCTACTCTGTCCCGAAGATTGTCTGGCCCAGCAGTTTAATTACGTAGTATAGAAAATCCCACCTTTAGGACCTTCTTTGGACTTGATACTAGATAAACGATTAAAACTGATTTAGCTCAGAATATCTGGGGAATGGTAATGGCTTTGTTCATGCTCTATTGAACCAAACAACTGCTATATTTGTGTTAAAGAAACCAGAACTCGATCTAGACGGATCTAGGTAAACAGCAAAGTACAGATCAGCTCACTTCTTTTCAAAATTTCGAAAAATGTGGAATGAAACTGATTCCCAAATGGTGTACAATATGACAGCCCTTTACACACAGCCCATGAAGTTTTATTCCCTAACATGAGCATGGAAATGATCATCGGTGTTAGATCTCATTAAGTTAAATTGCTGTGCCTAATCCATAAATCAGTCTATGAAAATAGGCCTTCTTCCCCTCTATCTGTTTATAGAAGCATAGGGAATAAGATTTGAAACCTTAAAAGCGCTAAAGAGGAAATTCAAATGAATAAAAACAGTAACATTTAAAATGAATTGCAGCAAAATAATAATTGGCAAAACAGAGCATGTTGTGTGAGTAGTAGTGAGAAGTAATTGAAACATGACTTGGAGAAATTGGTTTGAGAGCTAGGATAAAGGTTAATATGGTGTTTATTGCTGAACATTCGCTTCTGCAGTGTATCCATATGGTGAGATTGTGATGTTTCTCTTTTTTATATTAGCAATAGAACCTCTTTACACGATCACTTACTTTTCTGTAACTCTGATCAATCAGCAAATTTACAAAGATTTTAATCTGGGAGTAGATTTGTTTTTTACCTTTTGAACAGCATTGGAGGATTCTCTTTTTCTATAAGATCTATGGGGTTTCCAAAGCTCCGCCATTATTCTGAGTAACATTTTTGTGTAACTTTTGTTTGTTTTATTGAATGCTCTTTTTATTTCGAATTAAAGCAAGGTTGTGTCTTAAATGGGCCAAGTATGCCAGTTCAGGTGTCTTAGGAAGATTAGGGCATGATTTCCTATGCTGAAAGCTCATCAGCTTTTTATCTGGGTATGGTGGCTCAGTGGACTAAAGCAGCCACTGCAAGGGCCAGTGTTTGACCTCATTGTCACAGGTTCAAATTCTGGTGGGTCCACTCAGCCTTTTATCCATCTGAGGTTGGGTAACAATAACCATCTGGTATTCAGTGCCAAGACACCTACGGGTAATCGTGCGCTTTACAAATGCACCTGTTAAGAGTGATTGTATCATAATCTTTCTGAATTAATTCATTAAAGTTCTCCTTAGCAACTGCATGATTAGAAACTTCTTTTGGCCAGATGGTAGGCTCATTTTAGGATGCTGCCCAGTTTTAGTGGTTAACATATCATAGGTGTCAACCGGCTGCAGTTGGCAGGGTCAACGTAGATAGAACTACTTCTTTGGGGCAGTAGGTTTACTACTAGTTAACAACTGAACCATTCTCTCTAGAATTAGCTAAGTTGCATAAAATATGAGTGAATAAAAAGATCCATAAAATGAATGATTCACTATATGTGTTTGGCCAATGTGTAAGTTGACATCTTTATTTTTAAGGAGAAGGCGATATATTTTACTGTGGATGAGTCTGGCTTGTCCTTGGGTATTCTAAAATATACCCAAATTTTCAGATGATTGATCATCTTATAAAGACTGGCCCAACTACCCCCCAGTATAGACATTTATGTTGCATTCACTAAACGTAGGAAACTACAGACAAATCATATCCTAGGGATCCCTACTACAGTTATTCTTCTGAACATATTAAGGAGTATTACTGTTTGGGAGAGGCTAGCTGTGAAACTCATTAACTAAATACAAGGTAGGTATTGTGTCTAATTTGCTCCTGTCTCGCCATGCTTAATTTTTTAACAGCATTGCTTTAGTAGCTCCGCAGAATACTAAACTTTCACAATTCAAAGCAAATGAAGCTTTATGGCGAGAACGCAAAGACACACAGATGATGAACGGGATCCAGAGCAAATGAAATATTCACCCCTAGTCAATAGATCTGGGTTGAACCCATCTTTTATTTTCTCACCACACCACCCCAGTTTTGACCCAGCCATCTGCAAATCAGTCTTGACCCTACACCTCATGGGAACAGTTCTTCCCGAACTGCCAACGCAGGTCTTCCCTGGAACAGAAACAAGCATCCTGGTACTGGTTCCGGGGAATCACCCCTCATCAGCTAGGTTAGCTTGAATCTAGTAGCACAGTGAGCACAGGACCCTTGTCTGTGCATACCTGGCGCACTTAAGGTGAGGAAGCAAAAGACACACAACTGATGGAGGGAATGCAGAGCAAATCAAACATTCACCCCCAGTCAAGAAATCTGGGTTAAATCCATCGCTTTTATGCTCACCATGCCACCCCATTTTAGACAAAGCCATATGCAAATCAGTCTTGACCCTGTGCCTCATGGGAACAGTACAGCCAGAACTGCCACGGCAGGTCCTCCCTGAACAACAAACAAGCATCCTGTCTCGCCATGCTTAATGCTTGAATGACACTGCTTTATTCGCTCAGCAGCATATTAAACTTTCACAATGTAAAGCAAAGAAAGCTGTATGTCACAAGTGAGCCCATATATTGTATACTATTTGGGATTTATTATTTTGTAATGTGCAAAATGTTTCCCATTTTGCAAATTGCAAAACTCTGCGTGATGTTTGAGCAGATCTTGTTTCACTTACAGATCTTTCTGCTCGAAACATTCCCCCACGGTCCCTCAAGTGTCATATGCGAAGCACTCCTTATCCTTATGAATCACGTAAGATGCTGAGTCGAATCTTTAAAGAAACTTTGAGCTATTTCAAATACATTTCCATTACTTTGGGAAGGATGGTATGGTGTCATGAAAATATGTGAATTAGGCATGTAATACGACTCAAGACCTTAGACTCCATTATCTACCCTAAAGACCTTTAAAAGTCTATTTGAAGCACCAGAACGTTATATGTGTGCGTTTTTAAAAATGCACGTTTGCAAAGACACTAATAAGAAAGACTTTTCACACTGCGAAGAAAATTAGAAAGCCTCAATGTAAGCCATTACATTTCTATCAAAGGTAAAGCTGTGTGTGCTTGCTCTGTACACTACAATCCACACTGTTAAATCAAACACATTTAAAAATAAAATTCAAACATGCTGCAAAGACCCCAGCGTACTACATAAAGACCGTGCCTGCTCGCTTTGCTATTTATAGGTGTGTTGGTAAATTTGTATTCTACAAGTGCATCTAAAAAACTCAAATGCATATTTAATAGTTGTACCGGATTATTGCTGAAAATGTAATGCATAAATATAAAGCCTAGATGTGATCAAAGAAAATCTGCTGAACAGACACCCCAGCCCCAAGGAACAAATATGCCACTGAATTACAAGTACGTATATTTTTGTCCATCATTTTAACGTTCCCTTCTGGATAGCAGCTCAATCAATCTAAAGGCGTAATGGTTCAGAAACCGTCTGCTTAATTCAGCAGTTGTCAATATGTTTCCATCCGTAAAACAAGCATTGCTACCAGCAGATGCCTGTCATCTTAGACCTGCTGGCTTCATCGCGCCCATAAAAGTTAACAGTTGTCATGGTTGAAGACGTACTGCGTGTCTCACTGTGCTTTTCTCCGGCATGGACGGAAGCCCTGTGGCGCGTCTCTGCTTGTTCCCTGCCTAAGCCCGTCAATAGTCATTACGCAGTCACTCTTTTTAAGATATCTCCTTGCTTTGGATTCGCATCTGAGCTTACAGTGCCGCCGCGTGTTTCTCATTGATCGGGTACTCAATAGCCATTACGCAGTCGCGCGCCGATTACGCGACTGTCAAGGGGAATGGCGCAGTCAGTTCTTGGTTTTCAGCTGAAGAAGTCATCAATAAATGTTATGTATCAAACACATGACAAGACGTGGTCACATCAGAAATAACAGCTCGGCTTCCGTTCCGAGAGGTCTGACTCTGAACTGATACAGTACGGCAGTAGCAAAGTAATGGTCCGTCGTTCAAGGAAGGCAGTTAAGTGCAATTTTGCATTCCCTGCAGAAAAGCCCTAGCAGGTCAGGCTCGTAAAAGCTTTTAACGCTCACGGAACATGTACAGGTAAGGCATACGTGACATGAAGGTCTCAGAGGGATATCTGCTTAACTCACTCGGAGAAATGTATTGACAGATGAGTTAGTGAATATGCAAAATATGACAATTCTCACGTAGGCTTTTTTACACCTCAGCATTTGATCGACATGCTGTTATTGTTTTAAAGACTTCCGGTTTGTCTTGATTCGTTGGGCTTCTGGTTATTTTGAAGTAATCATGGCAGTTGCAGAAATTGCTCCTCTAAATAGCTTACATTTTAAACAGTTTAAGAATGTTTTAATTTGACACGAATTTTTGATTCCATTTGATGAAGCTGCAGAAAACATCCTCACAATTATAATTCACTTTGCTGCGACCACTAACTGTCAGGTATCACCAGTTGTTTGGCCACAACTTGGGGCACATCCCCTGCATTGAATTTACATACTGATGACCATGTACATATTATGGGTAGTAGGTGCAGGTATGGCCTTCATAAAACACCTCTTGTCCCTTACACTGTCCCTATCTACATGGCCAGACCTTAAGTTGAGTCTAGTTTTCACAGAATCCATTATTAGTGTGACTATTTTGAAAATGTCTGGGATGGCTATATGTCCCATTGATAACTATCTCATACAATTTGGTAATCTCCCGATCCCAGCCCTCCTCTATGCAGACAGGGTTGTGCTCATGGCCTGTACCCCACTGGGACTGCAGCGTCTACTCACTAATTTTGTTACTTACATCCAGGATTTAGGCTTACTAGTTAATTTAAGTAAAACTTTTATAAAGAATTGTGGTAGAAGTCCCCGAAGTGCTGTGATATATTGATTGGTGGCACAAAGATCTGCTTTACCTCAACCTTTTCCTAACAGGGCATCTTATTTGATAAGGAGAGCTCGTGGAAGCGCATTATCAATGCTGAGAAGCTCCATTTTCTGAAAAATATGCAACTTTGACCAGTTGTTTGAGGAAACTTTGCAAGAAGCCCCTACAGAGTTGCTATTTATTTATGAAGCTAAGGGCCCGATGTAGGTAATTAAATTTTACCACTTCTTAAATACCGAATGATACCGAATCGGTATTTAAGAAGTGGTAAAATAGAGGGGGGGGGGGGGATGTAGGTAAAACAGAATCGGTAAATACCGAATCGTTAAGATTCGGTATTTACCGATTCTGTAAATACCGAATCGGTAATGCCCATTGATTCCAATGGGCATTGAAGCCCATAGGAATAAATGGGCATTACCGAATCGGTATTTACAGATTCGGTAAATAACGATTTCAGCAAGGGTGCAGGGGGTGTCACTTTGACATCCTCTAGCACCCCAATTCCGGACTTGTGTGCCATGTGGCACACAGACATGCCCTAAGGGCATGTCTGTGTGTCACATTGCACAGGTGTGCATGCACAGATGTGCATGCACACCTGAATTCGGTATTTTACCACCCAATAGGATTGGGTGGCAAAATACCGATTCTAAAGGGCCTGTGGTACTCTTAGGAGTGCTACCTACATGTGGATTTACCAAATCGGTAAATATACCGATTCAGTATTTTACCGATTCTGCAAATTTACAGATTCGGTAAATTTACAGAATCGGTAAAATATAGGCCCCCTACATCTGAAAACCCATTTACCGGTCGGTAACGGCCGAATTCGGCCGTTACCGGCCGGTAAATGGCCACCTACATCGGGCCCTAAGTGTCTACCAACTGCCCTTTATGGGATGGGAGTGTTGGGGCACCCCAACTGCCAAAACTCACGAATGGTGGGAAAATCTTTCTTTAGGCTCCTTCTATCTGTACCCAACAGCATCTCCTTATTCATATGTCACGCTGAATTAGGAGTTTTTCAAGCAGACACAGCTTAGATCCGGCCAATTCTACTCTTGCACAAGATACAGTCATTTTAGCACACAAGAATAATTCGTGAAATTAGTAGGGACTGTCTTAAATTACCTTCTTAATCCAAATCCCTTGTATGAAATACTTTAAAAGATTTTTGGAATTCTAGGTCATCCAGGAAATTATGATCGTCCTGAGTCCTTGGAATGTATTAGTAGAAATGAACTAAAGTGGAATGTCTGTCATTGCTTGAGGTCTTTAAGGCTGTCCGCAGAACTGTTGAAGCCTAGTGTACTTAAAAATCAAATGATGCTGGCTATGTATGACATGCAACCTTATCTCAAACTAGTACAGAATGCCCAAAATACATTTATTCTAACTCGTTTTAAAATGGATATATTTGATCATCTGACAAGCTTTCCTAATTTAAATGACTAGTCTTTGACCTTAGTCACTTGTCGCTCTGACAATGTGTCAACCCAGAGTACTTTGCACATTGTTTTCTTCTGCAAATGTTATAACGCCCAAAGGAAGCATTTAATATTTATGGTGTTGAGGTATCACAATTTTGTACAATGTCGGCCTACATATCTGTTTTTACAAACCTTACCTACTCTTTATATTTGTGGCACTATGTCAAGTTTTGTATGGGCTGTGATTAGTTGCAGGATGTTAGAAACGGGACCCCCGGCTGGCCGAAGCTTGCGCCAAAGTCAGTCAGGGATCACCATTCCTAAGTCAGGGCAAGGGAGTTACACACCAAGATAACCCTGCTCACCCTCTAGGTAACGTGACGCGAGCAGAAATGCTAATCTCGGAGGCGATGTGTAAAGCGTTTGCGTGCGCAGCCAGCAACAACACCCAAGGCCCGCCACAAAGGAAACTCCACACAAGGTTATATAAAAAATAGCCTTTGTATTATAGCAAAAACACATTAGATAAACACACACTTTACAATGTGCCAACAGACACGGGCAGAATTTACAGGGGATTATGTACAGGACAGGGCCACATGGACCACTGTCAGGGGTAGGCACTTTTAGAATTAGCACTTGTTGTAAAAGTAATACTTGTATGTATAACACTTAGCACATAGACATATAATGACTGTAGCACCAAAATAGTAAATGTAGCACACAACCAGTAATCACTGGTAAAGGGTAAATACCTCCTACGCAACCCTAACCACCTTAGGAAAATCACGCAGGGAACTAGGACCTTATTATCAGGAACTATAGGAAACATAAACAATCACCTAAGCAGGTCACATTTAGCAAATGTAATAAAACATAAAACGATCACCTAAGCAGGTCACATTTAGCAAAGGCAAATAAACATAAACAATCCCCTAAGCAGGTCACTTTTAGCAAAGGGGAAGAAACATAAAACACATTGCACATGAGGTTTAATAACATATTCAGAAGTGCAGGTAGAACATTTGTGCAGGCATCACATAAGCAAGTAAATCACAAATGCGCAGGGTGCACATAGCACAACACTAGAACTGTCCCCCAGGCCAACTGGCTTCGCAAAGGGCTGAAATGCCCTTAGTCCAAAATGTCAGGGCAGGCTGCCGGGCAGCCAAGAACAAACCTAAACGTCGCAACTGTCCACTAAGTGCTGGACAGCTGAAAGCAATGATGGGCCAACGTTGGAGCCTCGTGGGCTCAGGAGCACAATGGGGTGGAACACCACATGGGAGCCTCGCAGGGCCCTAACCAACACTCGTGTCCCCCAAGAGCCTCGCTGGGCTCTACATAAACCAAATGGCACTCGGAGCCTCTCTAGGCTCAAAACACAATTGCGGGCGTGGGGAGCCTCGTGGGCTCGAAAACAGAAATGCCCGGAGCCTCACGGGGCTCGTCACTGATGTGGGCGTGGAGCCTTGTGGGCTCGAAGAAATGCACAATTTGCCCCCCGGAGCCTCAGGGCTCCAATCACCAAAATGCGGGCGTCATTGGAGTCCCTCACGGGGGACTCAGACTCAAGGGTGGCCCCCACGGGCCTCTCAGTACTACCGGCCTTGCAAGGAGGGGGGGCGGCACCGGCAATGTGCCCCAACGTCCCCCCTCTCGTTGGAATGCTCTCACCGGTGTCTCCGGGGCCTGGAGGCAGTCTCCGCTGGGCTCCCTCGGGCTCCGTTCTGCTGGGCGGCGTGGCTCTCCTTCTGGCAACGGAGCCCCGCCTGCACCTTCCGCCGCCCTGCTCTTCCTCTCGCGCTGCGGGGCGGGACTTCCAGGGGACACGTTAGGCTTCTGGGTCGTCGCTGGCAACGCGGCGGCCCGGCGGCTGTTTGCACTTTCCTGGGCTGCGGCGGTGAAGACACGGGGCAATGCCGGGTGGGCACCGGCTTTAAAGCGAGCACAGCAAACTCAGCAAATGCCGGGTGGGCACCGGCTGGGCAACCAAAGCGCTCTCAAGCGCAATAAGGGAAAATAAAGCGCTCCCAGCGCTTAGCTGGGAAGATAAAGCGCTCCCAGCGCTAGTGACCACAGGAAAAGCGCTCCCAGCACTAGAAATACAAATAAAGCGCTCCCACCGCTTAGGGGAGAAATAAAGCGCTTCCAGGCGCTTAGAGGCCACAAGTCCAGCAAAAGTCTTCCCGGAAAGTGCAGCAAGGCAGGGGGCAAGGCTGGGCCCAGAGTTAGCTCACTGGGTCTCCAGGAAGGGAGACAGTCCAATTGGCGGTCCTCCTGGCCTCAGCAACAGCAGCAGCCCCCTCTGGCAGTATCAGAAAAGAACAGTTTGTGTGGGGACACAGCCCCATTTTTATACACCACATTCCTTTGTCTTTGTCACAGGGTGAGGGGAGAAACCAGTCGCAGCTCGTTTTGGAGCACCCTTGATGTGCTCAGCCCCTCACTCTATTCACTAGCAGGGCTAGGGTCATCAGTCGCACCACAGGGGGCGGAGCCAGCATTGTGTGGGGAGAGCCCAGCCCTATTCAGCATCCAGGTGCACTCCTCCCCAGCCATCAGCATGCTAATCTCACACTCACCACTGGGCAGACCCATCCAGACTTCCTGGAGCCAGGCTCACCAGCCAGCTCCAGCCAATCCCACGCCAGGCACATTTTACACTAATATGCCTACTCCTAGAAGTGGCACTTGCACACAAGACACAATCATGCCACATACATCATTGCGAAGCATTCAACCACACGAGTCCGCACATACCAAACTCTAGCCTGCACCCCCCACGCATCAGGAACTACCAGGGACACAGACATTCCCCATGCATTCCTATGGGAGGGCAGGCCAGCCTTACTACACGCACGTACTTTACTCTGGAACACAGGGAAAAAGTGCGCAGAGGCCCAAAAATCATCAACACAGATCACATATTAAAAGCAAAAAGATTAGGGGTAACCTGCCAGAAGGGCCAAGTCCAACACAGGAAGACTCTAAATGTTTGTATCTCTGCTCTTGAGAAGTAGTTTACTTCTTATCTGCTCTTACTTTTGGCGTCTGACGTTCGCAATTTGACTTTTGTATAAATGTTTTTAACAATTAAAATTTTAGATGATTGTTTTCTGTATTGTATTTCATGATTTTATGCTTTTTTAAGGAGAAATCGAATAAAGCTTACTTGACATGACCCAGTGATAAGTATCAAATCAGTAAAGTCCTTTAAAAGACAAGACTGAGGCATGGCCATGGAGGTGGCCAGGCAAGATGCATCCACCCTGAGTGCCGCACAATGAGCCTGATAACCAACCCAAAATGATACATTTGCTATCATAGATCGAAACAGCCAGAAAGTGAATGACCACCCTGGGACAGCATCAACTGGGAGGAAGGCGGGGAAGCCTGAAAAGCAGAGCCAAGTGAGCTGCAACCAGTAAGCCAGCAATCACACAGCGGAATCAACAAAATGGCCACCGAAGCCACAGCAAAACAGCTGCAGGCGAGTAGAGCACCACAGGGGATCCAGCACATGCATCAATCCTCTGCGACCACCAGACGATCCTACCCTGCAACCAGCACCATTGAGGTTAAATGGAGCCCCTGGCAGAGAACCAGAGGAACCGCCGACCACTGAGCCCAAAGGGCCTGAGACAAAATGGGCCGTCGTGAGCAAACTGTCTCCCTGAGCCTGAAATAGATCAAAGGATGTGGACAGTGCCTAGTTGAACTCCAGGTGGGGCACAACCCTGAAAACAAATTATTTCTGTACTGCGAAGCCGTGTGAGGCCTAGCAACTCAAGAGTAGCTAGGTGACCATTGAGGGGCGAACTTGTGCAGACCTCTTCCTTGGCTGCCCTGAGGCCAACTTCATTGAGGAGAGAGAGGGCAGCTGGTAGATCTGCCAAATGTCAGCTCAAAAAGCCTGAGATCACATAGGCTGATGTGAGCAAGTCACCCCCCACCCCAGAGCAGATCACAGAGCATACCCAGTGCCTGAAGGGAACCTTGGGTGGAATGCACCACCAGCCCCAAAAACAGATTGAACCTGGACCATGTAGCCATGCCAAGCCAGGCAACATGAGGCGAACCAAGAAACCTGCTGGTGGTGCCCCCTGTGGCAATCACAATCCACAAAGGTGGTCAGTGCCAGGAGATGAAGAGCAACCACTTCCAATATCACAGAGACATAAGAAGTCGAACTATACATACAAATAAGGGAACTACCCACAGTAGAGAAAAGAGACTCATGCCCCTTCCAGGAGAAAACGTAGGAGGATCGGTGTGCTCTTTTGCAAACAACCCTATAACTGGCAATAAAGGGATGCCTGTTGTTAGCCCCAGCTGAAAACACCACTGGGTTTGGGCTCCCAACAGTAAGCCAAGCCACTGACCAATATAAAACAAAACAACTGCCAATACTGGTACCTTCGATACTTCTGTATTAACACCACCACATTGGGACTGAACACAATATGGGTAGTAGACTTATAATTCTGTCTGAATTAATCTTTATATTTATTTCTATTTTTCAGTACATTAGTTGGTAACATTTTCACCAAATTAGCACTTTAGACATCAATATCACATATACAAAAATATTTACATTTAATAAAACATTCAACTTACATATTCAAAATCATTCCATACTCACTGTCACTCATCCTTGTCAAACATTCAAACACAGCACTCTCGCATTCGCAGCACCAGGTATTTATTTACAATTCATTTTGTGTTTTAAACTTTTCACATTAATGCAAGAACCATAGTAATCACTTTTACAATAAGATTCACTATTCACATCAATTTGGAGCAGTGTTGTTAAATTTCATGTTCTTATGGCTCAACAAAAATGGTCTACGCGTTTCGAACTTCTACTTGCTATGGAGTTCTCATCAGGACCCAAAAGCTTATTCAGTGAAAAGCCTGGCTTACTAACCCCGACGCTGGACAATCAAACAAACCCATGCATTCTCTACGGTGTTTGTAAATGATGCTGGTGACTTGTTTTGTATTTTTTGAAACGTATTCCTTTGAACAAACAGTAGATGCGGGCACTCGGGGCAAACCTCTGAGCACCGCTGTTCGGGCAGACCGGTTGCGGTGGCGTTTCCTTCAATAGTGAACTGCCTATATATGTTGTTAGCCCCAGAGCACACACTGAAGAGAACAGAGCTTTGAACAAGAAAAAAAGTGGGCTGAAAGGGAATATCCGAACCACCCTCACACATTCTGAAGGTCAGCCAGAACTTGCTCCTCCCCTTGGCGAGTTCCCCTTCGAATGGTTCGCATCAGAGAGACAGCCCCAAAGCTGACCCTCATTACATCCTCAGAAATGAAAACTTACAGAACCTTTTGAATAAAGGACCAGCTCCAGAAACCAGGCAGGCAACAGACCGCAATATCCAAAGCCCCCATGGGCTCAGGCCCCTAGGCTCCAGCCACCAAAGAAGATATCCCACACACTACACTACGCACAGAGTTCTGCCAAGACATCACTGACCTCAGACAATATTTCAGTAGAGCTTTGTCTGTCCTCACCAATCTTTGCTCCATATTTAGTCACATTTGGACCAAATAGAGCCCACTGTGACAGATCAAACCCAGAAGAATAATGATCGCAACTCTTTGACACCTCATTGATATAAATACTGGAATGTGAACAAAGTTCACTGCTGCACACGCTTGATGAGCTGACTCCTATTTACATACGAATACAAGAGCCAGGTGGTGACTTGCCTGCAGGAGATGCAGGAGATTCCGGGCCCCCTTCCCCATTGCAACAGAATCAAACCCATATTAAACAAACTTGACAGATCAAGGAGGAAGCTGGCCCTTCCATGCACAACGCTCGTTGCTTAAAGCAGCTCAAACTCTTTGCTGGCAAAAAGACAAAAAACACTGCCTATCTTTCTCTGGGGAAAAGCCCTGACGCAAGTGAGACAACCAGTGGCCCATGAATACACAAATGCAGCTTGCACATGGCTGGTCCCGCTATACGCTGGTAATGGCCTTTTAACCATTTCAGGGATGGGGAGGGCTTTGTATTGTTCAATGAGGAGCCCGACCCTTATTTCTTTTGTTCCAATGTCTAATTGCACATTCTCTCAATGCTTTCACAGTTTCACCCACCAATCCTACCCCTCATTTACGCTTTCACCACCCCCTTTTATCTTCCCATGATCCCCTGCCCTGTACAACTAGAAAAAAACTGTCCTGGTTCTTGCATGGGGACACACTCTGTCCTTATCCACAAGAGGCATACAACAGAAAACTGAAACAGCTGGGAGAGGTGTGACGCCGCGGCCAGGGCGACTGACTTCCGCATCTGGGGATGACGGTTCGATCCCCGGCCCCGGCGGCAGATTAGCCCAGCACCATGTGACTCTGGGCAATAGCTTGCTTAATCTTCTCAACGGCCCCCAGCGCCTACAGACCCTTACGGGTGATTGCGCGCGTTACAAATGTGGATTATATTATATTATCACATTTTATGTTCAACTAATCCACCTCTGATAGCAGTCCTCTGAGTCCCACTCTCACATATGTCACTGATTACAAACAGCTTTTCCACGATGAGGATACACACAACACGGCCATGACACCACTGAACATCGTCTCTATTAACATACACGGCCTTACCTAATCGATTAAGCATTGAGCGTTGCTTCAGTTGTTCAACAAAAACAAAAATGTTATGTGACACTACTACAGGAAACTCAGCGTTTAAAGGTTGAAGTCAGATGACTCTAATCCTATTGGTGCCCCACACAATTCCACTTGAATTACACATGTAAAACCAGAGGAGTAGCCACACTTCTCGATAGAGATTTTACCTTCCAAGGCAAAAATCCAAATTAGGATTACAAAGGCTGGCAAGTGGATATCCCAGGCAACTTAACTTCAACCCCACTTATTATAATATCTCTGTATGACACCAACAAGAACAGAGAAAACTTTTATTCCAACCTTTTTCCAAGGATTGTCCATTTCACCTCCAGCAATATAATAATCGGAGGAGATTATAATATGGTGCACAATCCCTCATCAGACTGCTTTCATTCAGGTTATGCCGACAATCAACCTACACTTCCCCTGCGCCGAGGCATCATAGACCTCAACCTGGTGGATGTGTGACACTACCACCACCCTGGTGAGCGGGATTACACATTCTACTCAGCTGCCCAGTGCCTCGCACCAGCATGGGGCCACGCCCTGGTGATGTGTCCTGTCAGTTCCCTGGTGATCCATTTCAATGAAAGGTGTCACCTTTCTTTGAAATGGAGGGGCCCCCCTCCCTTGGCCTCTCAGGGATGGTATCTGGATACATAAGTGAGGGAGACGCTCCCTTCAATTGAAAGGAGACCCATTCACAGACACTGTGGGAGGCCCATTGTCCATCATTTTAGCGCCCCCATAGTTTTAACTTTTAGCCCAAGCAATTCTCGCACCTATCGGACTGAAGGTGTGAGAAATGCTTGTGGGCTCAAAGTTAAAACTGTGGGGGGCGACAAAATGCTGGACAATAGCCCTCCCACAGTGTCTGTGAATGGTCTTTTTGCAAGGGGACACTTATCTACATTAGAGGGGCCTCGCACATTCCCTTTTAGCCCAGGGCCTCGCAAATCCTAGAACCGGCCCTGATTCTACTCATATGTACTTAAGACCTATTACCACATTGACTACTTCCTAACCTCTAGATGTTACTTGCAAAGCGTGATTTACTCACACCAATTCACACCAATTCATTCTCCAACCATGCATCTGTCTGGATCAGAGTAAACCCCTCTCCTTCAGGGATACCAAAAGAGATACAAATAAACACTACTTTGTGCAAAAGTACACTGGTGAGGTTAACCCCTCTGTTTTGTATAACGTGGCTGGAGCAGTATTCACAGGAAACTTAATCTATCACACAGCCAAATTTGAATGACTGGCAAAATAAACAAAGGCACACATGGAACAACAGCTCTCCCTTGGGCTGAGCTCAGACACAAACGAGGGGGATCCAGCAGAACCATGAAAGACCATAGAATCAGGGGCGAATTGGAACACTTACAAATGAAGGATGCAACAACGAAACGCGTATATTAACCAAACCTATTGTGAAACTGGTGTCAAAGCAGACAGGCTGTTAGCCTATAAACTCCAACAGGTAGTAAAGAGAAACCACATAAAAACTTTAAACTCTGAAGATAGCCAGCCAGTCATGGAGACTGCAGAGATACAGGCTGTCTTTCACCACTACTATTCCACCCTATTTCAACTGCAGAAGCTCGATGCACTATCCCAAGATGAGTATCTTAGAAATGTCATCCCTCCAGAACAAAGAATATTTTAATTCCTCAGAAGACACAATTTCCACAGATGAGGTACACAAGGTGATAAAATGCTTTCCCTCAAGGAAATCCCCAGGGCCTGACAAGTTTATGGCTTCTTTCTAAAAAGCATACTGCTCTTTAATCACCACACCCCCTGGCAAAGGTGTTCAACCCCTTCTTGGTAACAGGAAAGGCGACAGATACAAGAGGGGATTGACACCTTGTTTTCCTCCTCAGGCCAGACAAGGATCCCTTAAGTTGCACATAATACAGGCCAATAGCTCTCCTGTTGAAAATTGGCCCTCTTTACAGGTTCACCCCTCAAACCTTTTGCCTTCCTCCTCCTTTTTTTCATAGCTTGTTTTGTTGGTTTTAGGATGTGAGCTCTGCTAACAAGTGCTAAAGTACACGTGCTCTCTCCTCTAAACATGATAGCAATGACTCAAACCCAACTGGCATATTTAATGTACTTATACGCTTTTAGTAAAGTGCACTTCATGTGCCCAGGGGCTGTAAATTAAATGCTACTAGTGGGCTGCAGCACTGATTGTGCATTGCACTTAAATAGCCCCTTAACCAAGTCTCAGGTTTGCCACTGCAGAGCCAGTGTGTGCAGTTTCGAACTGCTATGCCAACCCGGCAGATTAAACCTCTTGCCAGGCCCATACCGTCTTTTTTATTCCATATACTCACTCCTAAGGTAGGACTTGGGCATCCCAAAAGCAGGGTGCAATGTCTTTAAAAGGTAGGACATGTACCTTTACGTTTTACCTGTCCTGGTAGTGAAAAATGCCTACATTTATTTTTCACTACTGCAGGGCTTTCTTTCCCATAGGGTAATATTGGGATTAACTAATTACATTTTATGAGTGTTATTTCCAATTAGGAAGAGCTAAGATCTTTAAGTCTGGTGTTTATGAAAACACATTTTAAATTCACAACTTATGGTGAAGTCAGATTTTAAATTGCAACTGTGAAAATGCTACTTTTAGAAAGTTGGCATTATCTACTTTAGCCATTTGGTGCCTGCTGCTTGCCTATGTTCAGTCTTGGTTAGGTGACAGCTGAACTTTTTGTATTACGTCTAGACAGCCACACACAAAGAGAACTTAGGTGTGAATAGATGGGTCTTAATGGGAGGACGGGAGGGAGGAGCTGGGCACAGCCCTCACTTACACATGAATTGCCTGTGTCATTTCCACACAAAGGACTGTATACCCACCTGTAGTGAGTCTGGAGCCAGGGCAGGAAGGTAGGACCACTATGCACTTCAAAGGCCCTTGTTTAAAGTCTGCCTCACTTGAAAGGCACAACTGGGTGTAAGTAGAGGACCTCTGGCGCCACAACTTCAGTACACTTCTGGATTCCGTAAGCGCCTGGGTACCGTGGAACAATGTATTAATTTAGACCTCCTCATTGGGAAGTATACCCGCGCTAAGAAGGGCTCGCTTTTTCTCTGCTTCGCTGACCTGAGCAGCGCGTTTGACCTCGTTGATTACGCGCTGCTGTGGTCAACCTTATTAGATCAAGGTGCCCCAGTAGAGATTGTTTATTTCCTGGCTAGACTGTACTCTAAACTTTCTGCACGCATTAGATATGGTCCCGGGGGGGAATGTACTGATTCTATCAGTGTTAAGTTAGGTATACGACAAGGCTGTGTCCTTGCGCCCCTACTTTTCTCCCTTTTTATTAATTCAATAGACTCTGAGCTCAAGCAAGTTAATGCTGATGCCCTGTTATTTGATGGCCAGGCTGGTCCCATTTTACTTTATGCTGATGACTCCGTCCTACTATCAAGAACTCCTAGAGGCTTACAGAAATTGATGGATAAATTTGCGGGTTTTATCAAGGAAAAAAACCTAAAAATCAATAATTCCAAAACTTTCATTATGCCATGTGGAAAGAAAATAAGGAAGCTGAAATCTTTCCTTATAGAGGGACAAAATATAGAAGTTGTAAATAAATTCTGATACTTGGGCATAACTTTTAGTAGCAACAGTTTGTGGTCTGAGGAGATATCTAATGTAAAAGCCAAGATGTCAAAAAGTGCCCATGGCGTATTTAAATTTGCAAATAAACTTGGCGACCAGCGCATATATGATATGCTACACATTTATCATTGTAGATGTGTTGTTATTGCGCTTTACGGATCTGGTGTCTGGGGGCATTGTCGCCATAAAGATTTGCAAATAGAAGAAAACAGTTTCCTAAAAAGATTGTTATGCCTGCCTAAGTCTGCTTCCACAATAATAACTCACCAGGAAGTGGGTCTAGAGTTTTTATCAGATCTAATCTGTTTAAGACCACTGTTGGTATGGAGAGCAATATGGTACAAAAAGGAAACTAGCTTTACGAGGAGTATCATTACTGATTGTCTCCGCCTAGATAAATGCACACTGATCCCATGGATTGATTATGTTGTGACAACTGCAAGGGATTTATTCAATCTCAATCTCCTGGAGGATCAAGAGAGTCTCTCTGATATTTCCAAGAACGAACTCAAGTGCTCTTATCTACATAAGAAATCCCAAGTGCGTAGAGATACCACAATGTTGTTAACTATTCCTCAGTATTATTACTCCAATCGAGATTCATCTGGCTTTTCAAAATACCTAAAGGTTGTCACCAGACCATCCCATTGTTTGGTCCTTACAAGATTAAGACTTTGAATTGTCCACCACTTGGTGGCATTCCCTGTAATGAAAAATTATCCCTCTATATCATGTCCTTGTGATTGGGTCACCAAACAGAGTACTGTACATTTCTTATTGTTGTGTGACCTTTATAAACATCTTTGTGTTGTTTATTTAAAACCCTTATTCATAAAACGGACAGTCACTATGGTTAACTTGGCTATGAGATTGTTATTCTCCTTAGATGACCTTGAAATTTGTTTTTATACAGCTATGTTTATCTTGAAATCCGTGTCCGCAAGGAAAAGCATGATATTTTAATTACTCTGTTTTATTGTATTTTCGAGCTGCACCCAATTTGCAAATTTTCTAGCTTTTAATGAACTTTTCTGTGTATGTATATGTATATGCTTTTATGATTGTTTTTTTAATACTCGAATAAAGCTTTTGAAACGAAACGAAACAACAGCTGAACTTTTTGTATTACTTCTAGACAGCCACACACAAAGAGAACTTAGGTGTGAATAGATGGGTCTTAATGGGAGGACGGGAGGGAGGAGCTGGGAACAGCCCTCACTTACACATGAATTGCCTGTGTCATGTCCACACAAAGGACTGTATACCCACCTGTAGTGAGTCTGGAGCCAGGGCAGGAAGGTAGGACCACTATGCACTTCAAATGCCCTTGTTTAAAGTCTCCCTCACTTGAAAGGCACAACTGGGTGTAAGTAGTGGACCTATGGCGCCACAACTTCAGTACACTTCTGGACCTTTGACCACTCTGCCAAGTAAGAAGAACTGCCTGGCTGCTAAAGGTCTTCCACTTTGCTGAACTGCAGTTTGTTGGACTCCCGCCTTGCTGTGTTGCCCTGCTGCCTGCTGCTATCTCTTACCTGGTTGGGAAGGACTGGACCTGCTTCACTTGAACATAAAATGACTCCAAGGGCTTGCTGGCTTGCCTCTTGATCTTAAGTCTCAGGTATACCAAAGACTTCCAGCCAACTTACTCCAACTCTTGAACTCTACTGCTTTTGGGTCTGGTCCGCCAAGTGGGTACCACCCCAGTCTTTGACCCTTGGAAGTGGGCCTAGTTGTTTGCTTCAGCAGAATGGACACATCCCATGCTGCAAGAAGCATAATTGATTTATCGCTGCTGTTGTGGGAACAGGATCTGTGCATCACACTCGAATCAGTGCATCGCCTTCAGAACTGCTGATTTAGATACATTGTTGCGCCACCACTGCATGGAGAATATTGACACAACTCTCCTCATCATGGAGAAAACCTGTTGCATTGCCTTTGGAACCACTGCATCTCAGAACTGGTGCATTGACTTCAGAGCTGTTGCGTCGCCGCACTACCTAGAGGAAGCCGACGCATCACCCCAGCTGCATGGGGAACCCCAACACACCCCTCAGCATTTGTTCAGCAGGCCTAAGTGGGTTCCTGTATTTGGCCTACACTCCATTGCAGTCGGTCTGAACTCTTGACTTTGTCCTGGTCCAGTTTGCCCAATTGTCCCCTTTAGTGCTTACTGCTTCTAAGAGTTATTTGTCCATGTAAGATTTTTACCTCTACTTATTTGATTTTTATCATTTTGATCTTGTTTTATTTATTAAATTAGGTTATTTTTTTTCTTAACTGGTGTGGATACTTTTTGTGTGGTGTTGTTAGAAATGGGTCTCTCTAGTTGGCAGTGGCTTGCACCCCATCCAAGTAGGGACCCTTCCTTTTGGTCAGGGTAAGGGATTTCCACACCCAAAATAACCCCTTGATAGCTTGGCACGACCAGTCAGGCTTATTTCAGAGGCAATATGTAAAGTATTTATACATAAACACAATATAACACAGTCAAAACACTGCAAATGGACACCACACCAGCTTAGAAAAATAAAAAATCTGTATCTAAGTACAAAGTACAAAACTCGAGATAATCCATTTAATTTTTTTTAAATACATCAGTCCATATAAAACTAGAGATGCATCACTTTTAGCACAAAGCACATGAGATGTGTTGGACCTGGCCCGTTTTTGGCAGGTTCACCCCGAGACTTTTTGCTTTTTCCTAGCCTGTTTCTGGAACCTGGTGGTGGTGATTTTAGGCCTCTGCGCACTTTTTCACTGTGGTACAGTGTAAAGTACGTGAGCTCTCTGTGTATGTGTGGTGAGTGACCTGCCCTCCCATAGGAATGAATGGGGAATATGTATGCCCATGGTAGTTCCTGATGTGTGGGGAGTGCAGGGTCGAGTTTGGTATGTGCAAACTCGTGAGATTGAATGCTGCGCAATGGTATATGCGGCATTGTTGTATCTAGTGTAGAAGTGCCACTTCTAGAAGTTGGCATATTTGTGTAATTTGTGTCTGGCGTGTGATTGGCTGAGGCTGGCTGGTGAGCCTGGCTCCAAGAGTCTGGGAGGGTGTGCCCTGGTGGTGAATGGAGTGTTTAGCATGCTGATGTGAGGGGAGGAGTGAGCCTGGGCCTGCTTGTGGATTGACCGTCTGGTTTGAGGGTCCTGAATGAGGCTGGGTTTTCCCCACACAATGCTGGCTCCACCCCCTGGGGTGCGTCTGATGTCCCTAGCCTGGCCAGTGAAAGGAATTCCCTATAACCAGTTTTAGCTGGTTCTCACACTGCCTGCACCCTGCTAGACAAAGGATTTCTCAGTATAAAAAGAGGCTCTGTCCCCCTCCAAAATGTTCTTGTTTTGCAGACTTGAATCTACCAGGGCCGTGCTGCTGCTTGGGCCCAGGGGAAGGCTTGCCTCCCTGGGCCCTGCCCAGCCCCTGTATTCCTGGAGGATCTTTTCTTTCTTGGGGTCCCCTTTGCTTCACTTTGCCTCCAGGACATTTTCTTTGGACCCTGTGCTGTTGCTGGATTGTGTCCTGGACTTTTTGGGTTCCTGCTAGCGATTGGGAGCGCTTTATTTGGGCCCTGGCGCTTCATGGCGCTTTATTTTTCTTATAGCGATTGGGAGTGCTTTACCTGCCTTTAGCGCCTGGGAGCGCTTCATTTGTGTTAGCAAGTGCCTACCTTGCGGTATATTTAAATTTGAGAGGGTGTCTACCCCTCGTTTGCCCGGTAGATCACCGCCGCAAGCCCGAGTCTCCCTAGCCCCCGAGAAGCCGGCCCGCAGCGTCAGGAGCCACGCCGCGCTGGGATTGGGCCCAGTGCCAGCGCCGCGCTCCGATTGGCTGGGGGACAAGTGACGGAGCCCCGATCTGGCTGGTAGTGCCCGCGCTGCCTGGGGAAGTTAGAGAGCCCCGCCGCCACCTTTAGAAGTACCCGGCCCCCAGGAGCGAGACCGGGTGAACAGGAGGGCGCTGCCATCGCCGAAGAACCACAGCCGCACTGGGAAGCCCGTGAGTGCAGGCATCTTGGGAGGGAGCTCCTCAGCTTCAGGGGGCATTGAGGCATTGCCACTTGAGTCCACGAGGGACTCCAACAAGCCGCACCTTTGCCTAATTAGAGCCCTGAGAGGGCTCCGGGGGCATAACTGTATTTTGGGTCCCCAGGAGGGGGACTCCCACGGCCTGGGGCATTCTTTGTTAGAGCCCAGAGAGGCTCACAACCACACACTGTTGTTTGCTTGAGCCCAGAGAGGCTCAGGGGGCCATTCTGTTTGTTCAGAGCTAAGATGGCTCCGTGTGGCACATTTGTTCCTAAGGGCCATGGAGAGCCCAGGCTGCATTGGTGACATTCCCAGCTGCCCAGCAACTAGTGGGCAGCTGCACCGTTTAGGCGCAATTTGAGAGAGAGAGTCCTTGAGAGGGACAGAGATGGCACAGAGGTGCCAAGCCTTCTACAGCTGCGCAGCACTTAGTGCCAGCTGCAACGTTTAGGCCCTGTTACTGTCATCAGCTGCCCAGCAAGTAGTGGGCAGCTGCAACGTTTAGGTTTGCGCACCCCTGACTGGCGCTGCATTGGCAGCGCGCCCTGACATTCTGGACACAGGGCTCTTGAGTCCCCTTGTTGGATGGCCAGTTGGCCAGGGGGCTGGTATGTGGGTATGGCACAAGGCCCTAATGTGATTTTTGCGCATTGTGATTTTACTATGTTTATGATAGTAATTGCCTAAGGTGATGTTTGCACAATGTGATTTTGAGGTTATTGGTTGGTTGGTTGATAGCTTTATTTCGATATGCAAATATCATAAAAGCATTACAAAGAAGTATATAAAATAGCACATCGTAAAAACTGTACAAGTTAAAAACCAAGTCGAATAAAAGTTCTCTAGATATACAACAATACATTTTTTAAAAAAGGAATTAAATTGATATAGACAGTCTTTTTAAGCGAATCAACCATGCCCATTTAAAAAATTTAGACACACCACAAACTATGGGGGAGGATGTGTCAGTTAGTAAAATCCGTAAGGCCACCATATACTGGCGAGTTCCCAGTTGTCTACAGAGAGGTTTAAGCCAGTGCCTTCTTGGGCGGGTATATTCAGGGCACTCAAAAAAGAAATGAGCCACAGTTTCAGGCCTAGTTGTACATAGTGCGCAATGTGAAGATGCCTGCGCGGGCATATTCCATCTTGAGAGCAGGTCTCCTAAAGGTAAGGTGCCTACTCTAAATTTAATGTAAAGTGCCCGGTCAGCAGGAATTGTAATTAGGTCCAGGTACGGCTCATAGGCAACAACGTCTTTTATTTTCAAATAGGCTGCGGTGGAATTGCACTGACGTGGGTTGCTGATGAGCTGGGCAGAGACCCACTCCCAATATAGTTTTTTCAGTGTCGCCTTTGGCGGGGCAGATTGTGTAGTCCAACAAGACCCCAGACCCAGGTCTCCCAGGAGGATTTTGATGTCCCTGAGCCACTTGATCTTATGCCAGCCACCCATTTCCATCACCTCTGACAGCCCGTCCGCATATGATTTTAATTCGGGGACCCTCCACAGACAAGCCCATAGAAGGAGGGGCCGGAGGCGAGCTTGGTCCTTAATTGATTTGCAGCCTGCATCCAGAAGCACCGGAACTGTTGGAGTGCTCAGCGGAATGGCCAGAAGGTCCTTCAGAAATTTGTTCTCAGCCTTGGATAGGGCTTCCGAATTACCAAGGCCCCATAACTCAGCCCCGTAGAGAGATGCCGTGACAGCTCTGGCTTTGTAGATGTCGATTACTGGAGCCACACATTGCTTCGATGAGTTACGGTACTCACTCAACAAAGCTCCCCCCACCCTTTTGTGGCTAAGGGTCATTTTGTTAATGTGGGGTGACCAGCTCATGACATCACTCACGCGAATCCCTAGGTAATCGAATTCTGAAACTCTCTCAAGGGGAACAGAGTTCAGTACTGGAGGACGACCAAGCCTGCGTGGAGGGTGCATGATCAAGTATTTAGTTTTGTCCACATTGATGACAAGCCCTCTTTTTGAGCAAAAGTCCTGAAAACGGTTCAAAAGCTTCGGAAGGCCCTGGGGAGTCTTTGAAATGAGGAGGGTGTCGTCCGCGAACAATAGGGTTGGGATCCTCACGCCCCCCAAGGAGGGAGCGTCTGCTGGTTCTTCAAGCAGGTGCTCTACCACACCATTTACGTACAGGGAAAATAGTGTGGGAGCTAATACACAGCCCTGTCGGACACCCCTTTTTACTGGGATCCTATCGGTCTTTTCCCCATTCTGTCCCCATCGCACCTGGGCATAGTTGTCATTATGTAGTTTGATGAGAAGCAGTAGGATATAAGGGGGCAGCCCGAGACCCTGCAAAACCGTCCAGAGTTCCTCCCTAGGAACCAGGTCAAAAGCAGTCTTTAGATTTATAAAGGCCAGGTATAGACTGCCTTTGCCCAGTTCCACCACCTTCCAGTGTAGAAGCAATAATCTGAACACTTGCTCAATAGTTCCTGTGCCGGAACGAAAGCCTGCCTGCAAATCGGACAATATGTGGTTTTCAACCACCCAGTGGAGAATCCTCCCCAAAATCGCTTTTCCCGCCACCTTCTGGGTTGAGTCGATGAGGCTTATTGGCCTGTAGTTCCCCGGTTGGTCCCGACAGCCCTTTTTAAAAATTGGAACTACCTCTGCCCCTTTCCACGACTCAGGGACAGGACCTCCCTCTAGGATGGCATTCAAAAGAGCAGAAATCAAAATGCCCCATTTGCCCGGATAGGCTCGGAGAAGATCCCCTGGCAACCCATCAGGACCAGCTGCTTTCAGGGGTATCAGGGATTTAATCAGGTTCGAAACCTCCCGTGCAGTGAAGGGGTCAATGGCTCTGTCCAGTAAAAATGGAGGAAAGGAAAATGGGTTATCGAGTGGGCCTTCTACAGCTGTATATAGGGCCTTGAAGTGGTTAAACCACGACTGGGCCGGAATCGTACAGGTCCTCAAGGTGTCATCAGGACGATTCCTACTGCCCACCAGGTTCTAAAAGCCTTTGGCATCTCTCCCTCGACTTGCGGTCAGGAGATCCTGCCAAAAGTTATCCTCCCATTCCTTTTTGGCAAGTTTCAAGCATTGAGAATATAGCCTTCTGGCCTCCCTGGTCCTTGTTTGGGACTTAGATTTCACTGCTTCAACAAGCAGTGTCTTAGTTACCCTACACTTATGGTTAAACCAACCCTGTCTTTTCCGGGGACCTATCTTCCTCCCATTGAGACTGGAAGGGACAATAAACAAATTACTTATAGCCTGAGTTAGATTACAGAACCGGTCCAACAATTCCACCGGTCCTCCCTCAAGGGAATCCAAGTTGTCTGAGGCTGTGGCTAGGAGCTGCGATATGATGGACATCTTCTCAACCGAGAGCGTGAGCTTAGCCCACTTCAGCCGCCTGCCACAGTTCGAGACAACTGATTCTCCGGAAACTGTAGTACATACGGGTAAGCCCCCTATGCCCTCAAACCACCCAGGAGACAAGGCAAGAGAGAGCAAGTTGTGATCGCTCTCGACGGAAGTTATAATCTCCATATCTTCCACCGAGCTCCATAGGTGGACTTCAAGCAGAATGTAGTCAATTCTTGACGTGTGGTTAGGCCTGTTGTACGTATGGGCTACCGCTTTGTCGGATCTATTCCTACCATTAAGGGCCCTCAGGTCGAACTCCATGGTAAGAGAGTTAATCTGGAGTGCCACTTCCGTCCATCTCTTTATAGGGCTAAGCTCTAGAACCGGTATCCCCCTCCTGTAATCATTCTCCTCCTGGTCTTGAGTGACTTTTGATCCAAGAGGCTCAAATGTACAGTTAAAGTCGCCAGCGACCAGGGTACATAACTTATAGGGGGAAGATCTAAGCAAACCTTCTAAAAGAGCTATGGTGGGTGATTGTCACGACTGGGGAACCATCAGATAGCTTTAAGAACGCACAACTCACATCCTCCTCTCTGAATGAATTTCTCCCTCCATCACTGTCAGAAATAAAAGATCTCATTAAAACAACTATGTCGTGTTCCCCTCTGGATCCTTGCCCACCTACCATCATTAAATTAACATCTGATGTGGTAGCTCCAATCCTGGAGAACATCTGCAGTACCGTCTGTGAATCAGGAAATTATCCTCAAAGATGGAAAACTGCTATAATAAAGCCACTTCTAAAGAAACCCACCCTTAACACCTTGGAATTAAAAAGTTATCGCCCTATAGCAGCCCTTCCTTTTCCATCTAAAATACTTGAAAAAGTTATAAATAAACAGCTGGCTAGCTACATTGATCATAACAACCTGTTAGATAACACTCAGTTTGGGTTTAGGAGAGGACATGGAACGGAGACGGCGCTTATCAAGGCTTCTGAAGAGATCAGACAGATCATGGACCAGGGTGGCAGGGCTGTTCTGATCTTGCTGGATCTCTCAGCGGCCTTTGACACGGTCGATCATAACATCCTGATCGACCGTGTCACAGCTATGGGCATACAGGGCAAAGCTGCGGAGCTCCTTGCTTATTTCCTGTCCAACAGAGAACAGTCGGTAAAGATGGGGAACTTCTATTCACCTACATTTGTGCTGCCTTGTGGAGTCCCCCAGGGATCCTCGCTAAGTCCGACACTTTTTAACATCTATGTGTCGGACTTGGCGAGGGTCATTAAAACCCATGGAATGGGAGTGACTTCGTATGCCGACGACACTCAGTTGGTGTTAGCAGTGCATAAAAATGGGATCGAAGTGGCAGCCAACTTTCAGACGGGCATGAGAGCCATCAGTCACTGGATGGACAGTAATTGTCTAAAACGAAACACCGATAAGACCGAGGTAATGGTGTTTGGAGACCTAAAACCATCCTGGTCTCCGATCTGGTGGCCACCGGAAATGGGCAATCCACCCACCCCAGTTTCAAAGGTCAGAAACCTAGGAGTGTTGTTTGACAACAAACGAAGTTTCACCAATCATGCCAATGCAGTAGTCTCCTCTTCCTTTTTCACGCTACGAAAAGTGAAAAAGCTGCTACCTTACCTTCCCCTGTCTGCAGGGAAAACCCTTATGTCCACCTAGGTGTTATCCAAGGTGGACTACTGTAATGGGCTTCTGCTGAATGCTCAGGAGCAGGTCTTTAAAAAGTTACAAATGGTGCAGAATGCCGCTGCACGAATTTTGACCAAAACTCCCAAGTTCGCACCTATCTCCTCCATCGTATACCAACTACACTGGCTCCCAGTAAAAAAGAGAACCAAATTCAAGGCTTTATGTATTATATACAAAGCAATGAATAGCCAAGGACCAGACTTTTTTAGGGAATCACTGCAGCTGTATGTCCCCAAGAGAGCGTTAAGATCTGCCTCATCCGCATCCCTATGCATTCAACGGGTGAGAACAGTTACATGGGGAGACAGACGCTTCTTGGTGGCCACCTCGAAGCTCTGGAATACCTTGCCCCACCATATAAAAAGCAGCTATTCACTAATGATTTTCAGAAAGCAAGTGAAGACCTGGCTATTCATTCAATAATGCACAGGAGGTGCCTCTCTGTCTGCTCAGCGCCGAGACACCATTCGTGGTATTTGTTTGCGCTTTATAAGTTTAGAAAATAAATAAATAAATAAATTGTTTGCCTCCCTTTGTGCCCCGCGCATAGATATTGAAGATGTTAAGGATGACTCGACCCCTGGAATTTTTTAAGGTGATATTTAGGAGGTCCGGACTGTTTGTTTGGTGCTCCTCTACCCTGCAATTAAGGGAGGAAGATACCCAGATAAGGAGCCCTCCCGAGGGACGTCCCCTGCCTGATTCTGGGTAAACAGCAGGTATATAGTGGGAAGAGTAACCCGCCTTATGTAGGGGCTCCCTACTCCATGTCTCCTGGAACACACAAATGGAGTACTCCTCCACCAGAGCGTTCCAGTCAGGCAAGGTCAACTTTCTGTCCAGTCCAGCTACGTTCCAGCTGAAAACCCTAATGAGTGGGACCGTCACAGCTGTAGCGCTACTGGACGCGACAGCACCACCCAAACCTACCTCTGTCAAGGTAGATTGGTCAATGGCAACTTCATTTGGGTCCCGCCCCACACCTGATTCCCGACTAGCCCTTATGGCTACCTGCTTCCCGATTACGGTAGGTGAACCCGTCAGCTTTGGGGATGGGTGGAAAACTCCAACAGTTTTTGAAACCCCCCAAGCCTCCCCATGGGAGTCAGCAAGTCAGTACCCCCTGGGACCCCAGCTTGGCCTCGGCCACACCGCATGCGGCTGGAACAGAGGTATGGCAGGATGCCATTGGCTACCAAAGTTGTTTTGGTGGGCAGCCACAGGGGATTGACTAGGACATTTCATAGGCGGTCGTGGGTAAAAGTATGTTAAGTCAACTGCATCAATACCTGGTCCGCCCGTGACCTGCTCAGAATTGCATATTGCGTGGGCAACTCTCACATCTTGGAAGTTGACTACCACACAATCGCCCTCAAACGGTTTCTTTCCCTGTCCAATCCATCCAACCCTGCGCACTCCAAGAATCAAGCCATCCACGCCCCTAGGAAGGGGTCTATTGGCTTTTAGCCAGTGGATGGTTTTATTCTTCAGTGCCTGGTGGTTTTCTGGCTGAGCATCCTTCAAGACGGGGACATTGATGAGGACGGCAACATATGGATGGCACTCTGGGGGGAGATTTACTGGGGGACATTTTCGAACCCGCTTCTCCGGTATGACTGCAGGAGGAGGGGCTCCAAGGTGGCTCGTTGCTGCATTTGCCTTTAAGACCGGGGCAGCTACCCTGACGTCAACAGTTTGGTGAGCCAATCGTTTTGGCTTAGTAAGGGCCCCTCCCACTTGCGACTTCTTTTGGTCAGGTTTGAGCTTAGCATTCCTTGCTATCGGGGCGGTACTAGCATGGACCTGGGTAGTATGGATTATAGTTCCCGGTTTTATAGTAGCAGGGGTCTCGGAAACAATTGCCGAGTCCTTCCCTGCTGCTATGTCAGGTACAGACGTGGAAGGTAGTGTTGCCTGGATTGGACCCCCTAGATCCCCCTTCCCAACATTCCCACCCGCATTGTCCTCCCTAGATTTAGATTGTAGTTTAATAAGAGTTTTCAGGGAAAAGAAGTTGTCACGGGTGGACTGTTCAAAGCTGTCAAGCCTATCCCCCAGACTCTTGACTTGGTCGATGAGCGGGACCAATAAGGACCTAACCAGATCCTCAATGAGCTTGGGGGAAGGCGCTTCGCGGGAAGTTGTTGGTGGTGCAGGGGCGATGAAGTTTACCTGTACGGTTTCAGCTACAGTTGCCAGGGGATCATTTCCACTAATTAGATCGGTGGCCGGTATGGCAGGCCCACGGGTGTTAGGTAGGGCAGGGCCTCTTGGGGCATACTTCCTCGGGTGCTTATGAAGTGAAATAAAGCTATCCTTCTGTGTACTGGTAACCCTTTTCTCTTAGCACGAACCAGGGAGGCACGTGCCGAACACGACGGGTTAGGAGCCAGGGAAGGGTCCTGAGGGGGTGGTTGACGCTCCTGGCTGATGGAGGAGCTTGGGGGTGTAGTAGGTCGGGATCCTATAACCACTGGACTAGAGCTATTGGGCAAGGATTGTGCAACCATGCTTTCCAGCCTATCAATGCTTGCCCCTATTGCAGCAATTCGTGGCTGGTCGGGCAGAATCTCAGGAAGAGGGGAAGCAGGAAGGGGAGTAGTTGGAGACAGGGCATGAGCTACTGCTCCTAACGAGGAGCGTCTGGCCGGAAAAGAATCTTGTGAGAGGCGGCGTTCCGTCATAACAATCTCCTTTTCAATGACAGCAGCTACTCTTGTAATGAATTTATCCATCGTGCCTATCATGGAGCTCCCTGCAGCACCCTCTCCCCCACCCCTCAGAGCTTTCCCAGAGCGGGTTGACATGTAGGCCTCTGAGCCCCCAATGAAACTACTAATTCTGGCACAAGGGATGGTAGATGAAAGGGAGGTGGCCCAGCCCAGCCACTGACAGCCCCTGACTGCCACAGACTGCCCGCCCTTTGCCCGGGCTTCGCTCGGCGTCCCGCTACGCGACTGCGATGCCTTGATATTAGCTTTGCGGGCGGGGGGCGTGGTGTCCAGGGGGCGCGGCGGCAATTGGTGGTGATGCGCTCTGCCTCCTGGATGCTGTAGTCCTAGGCGCTGCTCCGCCTCCCGTGAGCTCCTCGGTGGTGGTAGTAAGAACCCCCTCCTCGTCACACTGGAATTCCGAGTTGCCCCTCGCTGACCGAACAAAGCGGCACCCGCGAAGCGGCACCCGCGAAGCGGGTGCGGCGAGCGGTGATGGCAACAGCGGTCAGCGGTAGCCCCTGAAGGGGAGAGAGCAAACCTCGGCTTTCAGAGCCTCGAAACCCGCACGTTTCCTTTCACAGGTACACTGTCCCACCTGTGTAGGTTTATGCTAGTGAGATGTTTTCACTCTGTGAGTTACGCCCCTAAATATGATTTATTCTTAGGAGGCAGAGTTTATTGTGTTTAGACTAGTGAGGAGATTGCCTACTGTATTTTTACCGGTTAGGCCCAAAAGTGAGTTATGCGTAATGTGCTATGCCATTATGCCCGTGACACCTCTGAATGTGGGTTATGCATTATGTGTCCTACCTACACCTCTGAATGTTTCTATGCATCATGTCTAATGCTTCTGACCTATACCCCTAAATGTATTTTATTATTAGGTGGTTGTGTTTTGCCTAGTATAATTTATACTAGAGAGGTTATGTGTCCATGCGTGATCTAGGCCTATGGTTATTAGTATTGCGTAGTGTGTACCTACCTGTTACCAGTGGTTACTGGTTGTGATCTTTTATTGGTATTTTGTGATACACTTATTCTATGTTCTAGAAGTGCTATTTCTACTAAGTGCCGATTCTGACAGTGGCCCACGTGGCCCTGTCCTGGTGTAAATAATCCCTTGTGAATATTGTCCGTGCCAGTTGGCACAATGTATATTGTGTGAATACTATCTGATGTGTTTTGACAATACAAAAGTTATTTTTATATAACCTTGTGTGGAGTTCCTTTTGTGGTGTGCCTAGGATGTTGTTGCTGTTGTGTGCGTGCGCAAATGCTTTACACATTGCCTCCGGGATAAGCCTGTCTGCTCGTGCCAAGCTACCAAGGGGTGAGCAGGGGTTATTTTGGCGTGTGACTCCCTTGCCATGACTAGTATGGTGATTTATGCCTGGCTTTGGCGTCAGCCTTAGCAAACCCGAAATAGCCAGTTCTAACAGGATGCATCAAAATTAAAGATGAAAACAGGCCCAAGAGAGATGAGGCGCCAGAAAGCAAAGCGATGCGTCAGTTCTTTAAATGCAGGGAATGTGATATGTCAGTTCCTTAAGCTCAGGGAAGGTGATGCAATTGTTCCTTGCTCCCAGGGGAGGTGATGGGCTGATACCTTACTGGGGGAGGAGGTAACTTGTTGGTTTCTTACAGCACAGGAAAGTGATGCTTTGGTTTCTTATGGCACAGGGAGTTGATGCATAGTTTCTCCAAATATGCAGCCTTGGTTCCTTACTGAAGCCCAGCATTGATGTTGACGTGGCACACAGGTGCAATATTTGGAAAATTAGGACGCGCTGGGGTCAATGCAGCAACAGTGAAATAGGTGCTGCAGTGATTCTCCCAGCTGGGAACAAGCACTGTGTTGATCCTTGTGCCTCAGCGCTGCAATGTGTTGGTTTTTCGACCACACAGCCAGCTTGCAGAAGTAAAAACAGGTGCAGAAGGTTGCTGCATGGATTTGTCTCTTCTTTCTGCAGCAAAACCAACTCGAAGGGCCCAGATCTGCATTTGACACCTCTGGCAGGTCAGAGCAACCCGCAGTGGAGTCCAGGGGCTGCAGGTGAAGTCTTTGATGGCTCTGAGACGTCCAACAGGAGGCAAGCACACAGAAGCCCTTGGAGAACCTTGATAAGCAGGATACAAAAGCAAAGTCCGAACTGCGGAGTGCACTATGCAAAATGCTGTTCGCACTGATTGCGCAGTGCCAGATGCTTGTCCGCACTGGGCAATCAGTGCAAACTGCATCTTGCACAGTGCAACCAGTCGTGTGCTTCCGCTCGAGTAGTTTTTTACTTGAGCGGCAGCTTTCTCAAAGCGGACTGATAGTTTCTCATCGTGAGCGGTCAGGAGCATACGCGACCACTCGCAATGAGAAACCTGACGTCCCTGCATTGAGAAGCTCGCCAGGAAGTTTATTATCCACGCTCGCGATCGGCAACTTGATGTTGCTGATCGCGAACAAGGAAAAAGTCTCGCCGGGATGTCATTTTGCTTGCTCGCGGTCGCCAACTTGACGTTAAAGACCGCAGGCAAGCAGAAAATGACTGCTGCACTATGCTACTCGTGTTTGCACTGTGCAATGTGCAATTTCCGTAGTGTGAAGTAGCGCAAACTTCACAAACTACGCGAGTGTAGCATAGTGCTTTGCCGAGGCTTACAAAAAGCCCAACTGTTAGTCTAAAACAGAAGTGGATTCCACAGGCTGGCAGATGCACAGAATGGTAAAGCAAGAAAAGGCCCACTTTCTAAAAGCGGACTTTTCGAACACACAATTTAAAAACCACCTTGACATAAAGGTGTGTTTTTAAATCCTGAGATCAGGGAATCCAAGCTCCAAAACTCTGCCTCTTTCCAAATGATAGTTACACATGCAAAGAGTTACAAGGCAGTTCCAATGATAATCTATAGGATAGATAGTCCTTGCAATAGAGAAAAATGAAATTAGCTCTATTTTACTACCAGGTGGTATACAAACCACCGGCAAATGTCCTACCCTTCACATTACATGCACCCTCATCCATGGGGATACCTGAAGACTACCTTAGGGGTGCCGTACATGCTCATTGAAACAGCATTTGCAGACTCTGCAGTGGCAGACGTGAGACATGTTCACAGGGCTAGTCATGTATGGAGAGGTGTAGTGCAGCGGTGAGGGTGGCTGACTCTAGAGCGCAGGGCTCAAGGTTCGAGCCCCGGCAGCAATTCAGCTCAGAACCATGTCACTCTGAGCAATAGCTCACCTATTCTCCCTGAAGGTCCCAGGTGCCTAGAGACCCTTAGGGTTGAGTAGTTCATGCTGTAAATATACTGGATTTAGATTTAGATTTGGGTGGTGGAATCAGTGCTGCAGGCCCTCTAGCAGCATTTGATTCACTGCCCTAGGCACCCACAGTGCAGTTTACTAGGGACTTAACAGTAAATCAAAAATGCCAATCATTGATAGCCAGTCATAATCACAATTTACACAGAGAGCATATGCACTTAAGCACTGATTAGCAGTGGTAAAGTGCCCAGAGTCCTAGAGCCAACAAAAACAGGACAGAAAAAAATGAGAGGAAGAAGGCAAAACGTTTGGGGATAACCCTGCAAAAAGGGCCAGGTCTAGTAGATGTTTTCACTGTTTGAAGTGATGCTCAAATACTTTACACATTGCCTCTTAAGTTAAGCCTACCTGCTCTTTGCCAAGCAAGATAATTTAGGGTGTGCTGTGACGTATCCTGATTAGGATTGTGGTTTATGCATGGACAGGGTGCATACCTATGCCAAACATAAACCTAATTTCTAACACCTCCCTAATTGCTATGTAAAAAGTTCACATCTATACTGGTGGAGCGCTATCACCACCTTTGGCCCACTTATTTCCCCTTACCAGTCAGGCTTTATTAAAAATTGCCTGGCCAGCAATAATACCCGCTCACAGTCACCTCAATGGAAGTGTCAAAGAGGCAAACATATCCAATGACAGGAGTCATATAGGCCTAAAGGGAAAACAGGTATCTTGGCAAACTATCAGTTACCATCAGCCAGACTTAAGATCAATGTGGAATATACAGCAAGGATCCCTTATCTAGGGGAACAAAACAAAGATACCTCTCTCCCCATTGATATTCCCCCTAACAATGGAACCCTTAGTAGCTAATGTTACGGCAATCAAGTCATCCACAACCTGAAGTTGGGAGGCAAGGGGCACAAGGTGGCCCTATTTGTGGATTACATCCTCTGTTTTGTGATCAAACCTGAACAAACAATTGAGCTGGAATGCTTTGCACAGGTCTTGGGCTTCAAATCTAATTATTCCAAATCACAAGGCTTGCAGGTGGCAGACCCACTTCATTAATGCTTTCCCTGTTCCAATGAGGCAGTTTCAAATAGACCCGGGTATCCATCAGATACTTGGGATTTGACCTGCCAACCCACACAGAGGCAGTATATGACAGCAACATCCCACTTTTACTCACTGAACTCTTTAAAGACTTTACTGATGGGGCAAACCTGACATTTTCTGGATGAGTAAGCTAAATAGCCTGAATAATAACTGTGTGCCTCACCTGCTCAATACCTTACAAACAATCCCTGCCACTTATACCCAGATTGGGACAGAAAAAATCAGACAAAAGATGCTAAATTATGTATGGCAGGGCAAATCACAGAGTGTTGTGTTCCCGACTCTTTCATGACCCACAGAAGAAGGAGGTCTGGGTTTCATTGATGTTGTCACTAATGAAACCCCAAAACCAGCACTAAAGATGGATTCAACCCATATATCTTGATGAGGGGTGAATGTTTTGAATTGTTCAGCATACCTTCCATCAATTGTGTGTCTTTTGCTTTCTCACCCTAATTGCGCCAGGTATGCCCAGACGTGGGCCCTGGGCTCACTGTGCCAATGGAATCAAGCTATCCTGGCTGAAGAGGGGTGAAACCCCAACACCGGTCCTAGGAAGCTTGTTTCCAGTCCAAGGAAGACCTGGTTTGGCAGTTCGGGCTGGACTGTTCCCATGAGGCACAGTGTCAAGACTGGTTTGCATTTGGCCAGGTCTAAACTGGGGTGGCATAGTGAGCAAAAGAATGATGGATTTAACCCAGATCTCTTGACTGGGGTGAATTTTTTGATTTGTTCTGTTCCGTCTATCAATTGTGTGTCTTTTGCTTTCTCGCCCTAAGTGCGCCAGGTATGCCCAGACGTGGGTCCTGGGCTCATTGTGCCACTGGAATCAAGCTATCCTGCCTGAAGAGAGGTGAAACCTTAAACCGGTCCTAGGATGCTTGTTTCCAGTCCAGGGAGGGCCTGGCTTGGCAGTTCGGGCTGGACTGTTCTCATGAAGCACAGGGTCAAGACTGAATTGCATATGCCCAGATCTAAACTGGGGTGGCATGGTGAGCAAAAGAATGATGGATTGACCCAGATCTCTTGACTGGAGGTGAATGTTTTGATTTGTTCTGCATTCCCTCCATCAATTGTGTGTCTTTTTCTTTCTCACCCTAAGTGCGCCAGGTATGCCCAGACGTGGGTCGCGGGCTCACTGTGCCACTGGAATCAAGCTATCCTGGTGGAAGAGGGGTAAAACCCCAAAATCAGTCCTAGGAAGCTTGATTCCGGTACAGGCAGGACCGAGCTTGGCAGTTCGGGCTGGACTGTTCCCACGAGGCACAGGGTCAAGACTGATTTGCATATGGCCGGGTATAAACTGGGGTAGCATGATGAGCAAAAGAATGATGGATTTAACCCATATCTCTTGACTGGGGTGACTTTTTTGATTTGTTCTGCATTACGTCCATCAATTGTGTGACTTTTGCTTTCTCGCTGACTGATTTGCATATGGCCAGGTCTAAACTGGGATGGCACAGTGTGTCTTTTACTAATGTCAGTGCAGCATAGAGTTTTGACTAGAATTATGACCCGAACCATAAGCCATGGATGCAGGTCAAACAGTATTCTCTTACGCTCAAATATTTGCTATGACTCCCATACACAAAGCAAACGTGATCTCAAACCCTTCTTCCAGCAATGAAGAATCTATTAAATTACTGAAATTGGATCAGCCACAAAAAAGTATTTCCTTTCGACCCCTTATATCATTACTCAACAACCATGACTACCTCCCCTGAAGGTTACATCCATGATTTTGCATTTGGAACCAAGGCAATCCCCACTCTTAAAAAGACTTTTTTTGACTATGGCGACTTAACAACCACAGAATGTTTTTGTCTGAAAGTTCGATTTGGGCAGAAGAGATCACTGTAGACTAACACAAGCTCTTCACTGGGTGGGACGGAGACACCTCTGAGATAAACTATGCAGAGAGGATACCCACATAGGATATCTTCATTGCAACAGTGTGACATGCAAGGGCATCTCATGGTTCTACAAATACATTCTAGAACTTCTTCCTCACAAGACATACACCTATAAGACTAAAGGGGAGTGCGATCTAGAGACTGACATCTTTGAAAACATGTGGAACACTGTTTGGCGGAGGGTTGTTAAGTCCTCCATGTGTGTGCACCATAAACAGAACACTTCCAAACTACTTACACAATGGTACCTCAACCCTACATGACTACACAAGATGTTTAGCAGCTCAGGCTTTTAATAAAAGTGGTGTGGGGAGCATGGTACCTTCCTACACACATGCTGGCTACAACCCCACATTCAAACATTCTGACAGGACATACTAGCACGCATATGTGCTATAACAAACACCACTTATCTACATGAGCCATTGGTGCTGCTACTTGGATATCTTTGGGATCAGAGCCCTTAGCCCATGACCACCCCAATCAGAAAACTGATTACCCACCTCCTGTTGGCCTGTGGCCTAAACGTAGCCCAAATGTGAAAATCGCTGAGCCACCCTACACTCAACATGTGGTGGGGGAAGGTATGGACTAAATATGAAATGGAGAAACATTCAACTATGATTCAAAATCGAATATATAAATTTGAGATGACATGGTGGCAGTTTCTGACATATTTCAAAACAAAAAACAGAGTAGGGGCACCGCCATGGTGAAGTCCCAGACTCTATGTAGTTCATGCATATGTGATATACCTTGTTTGGATGATGCCAAGCAAGGGGATGATGATGGCTAGTCAATAATTTTTGGGCAACAATGACTCTATAGGATGATTTAGGGCCTAAATCATCCTATTTTTAGGCTATCCACAACTGTGTTAATGTAAGAAGGCAAATAAGTTAATGTCAATGTCTCTGTTGAATTGAGACAAATATACATTCAAAGACATTTTTCTCCCCAGGTATCCCCCTACCCTGATGTTAACCCCAAGCATAAAACTGTTGAAAAATAAAAGACAGCGCTGATTTGATTGGGGCAAGGATGCAAAGTCAATCAAAGTTAAGAATGCATCATTCGACATATCCTGAAATAAAGTGTAGAACAAACCTGACAGGCTGCACCTCCTACATCATCCCAGTTTATGCAGGGTAACCATAAGAGGATGGAAGATAAATTATTATTTAAAATCTCACTGAAATATCATAACTTTCCACTTAGCTTTATGAGATCTCTGAAGAACTCAAGACCTCAAAGGCCAACCCCGTGGACATTAACCAGTTGTAAACCTTGAGAGACAGTCACATCACACTTTTTCACCAAAGCTGAAGACCAAAACTCCCAACTCTTCTTTCAGGCATGTTGTGAACTTTCCTCTGATTCTCCCAATGACATGACCGGACATCCCAAGGGAAACCCAGGACTGTGAACCCAGAGGAATCCTTGATTCTGACGTGGGAACATCCCAGGATGTTGACAACCTTAGAGGAGACCAGTGTTATATCTTTACTAGACCCATACATTGTTGCCTTTCTTTTATATGTACCACTCTCTTGGTCCTCCGATGGACCTTGTTGTGTGTTGAGAGGGCTCAGATATAAAAGCTACAAATAGTCATCCAAGGAGGACCAGGAACTGAATAACTGGACTACAAACTAATAATCTGATTCATGTAAATTACTCTCAGAACAATTATCATTCTGTTCACAAAAACGGTATCTTTACCACAGGTCACACCAATACAAAAGCATCCTCTGTGCAACACATCACTGCTACTGGTGATTTTAAATCAGGCACAAACCAGGCAATTAAACGGGAAGTTGTGGGAAGGTCCTTCTAAAGACATTTGGAAGTTTCACCCCCCCCCCCCCCCCCCCCTTCCCTGTATGAAGCTGAATTTGAGCAACGAGTCGTGGCGAAAACCATCGTGTGAAGCCATACTGCACGATTTTCCAAAAGCATGCCATCAGTTCACACAGAAAGACTGAAACCATGGGGCCCAAATTGTTCAACCTTAAAACAACAAAAAATAAAATGTCACCTCGGGATGAACAGTTATATATGAGTATGTTATATTTAGCCACATTTCTTTCTTCCCTGCACCACTGATGACACTTTTCTCTTGATTGCCCCATGCTCTCTAATTTACAAGAAAATGTGCGTTTAACGATTTTCTCTGGGCCATGGGAGATCCATTGGCCAAACTCTTTAGAAATCCAACTAGAGAAATGTCAGCAAAAAGAGAATCCATATGTAGGTGACATACAAATGCATTTGCTACATAACTCTGCTGTTCAGTGTGCCTGCATACACATGTGGAACACACATTTTCATTGGTGGTCACGCGCTAATGATGAACATTTGAATGTGGCTATTAATTCTGTATGGACAGCTACATAATGCGAGGAATAGTGGGGCTATTGCTTGGTTAGCGTGAAAAAATTATCGCTGAGCTGCAGCGATTTTTATTCGAGTAGGACCAAGAAACTCAACCACAAACCTTGCACATTTTTCATCGCCGCTTGTCTAAGAGAGAATGACTCCTAGCACAGGAATAAACACCACCCAATCCCTTACTAGAAACAGTCTATCCCTTTTCCATGATATATGATTTCTAAGGGTTATTGTTCCCTAATCTGGCCCAAAGTTAAACTAAAACCCACTGGAGGACAGAGACCTTTTGACACCAGGATGTTAAAGATGGTGGAAAAAGAAACATCCCAAGCATTTAAAATACTTAAATATGTACAAATGTCTTAATGTCTTATATCTTTAATCACAATTAACCTCCTCATGGCAAATGGCGAATCTTTTTAATGAAAATGTAACTGACATATGGCACTAAATATCTTTTTCTGATTCTGCTTGTTAAAAAGTGGTATTTTCGGCAGCTCATATTGTGAACACAGAAAGAACACAACACAAACCTCCAATGCGTAATTTAAAACATAGTTGGCATGGGCGATATAAAACGTCCAACCTTTTATTGTAAGATGTGTATGAATGTAGAATTCTGTCTTGCCAAGACACCATTATAAATGATATGCACAAACACATTAATTATGGGCTGAATCACAAATTCATTTTCACCGCAAGTAAAAGCTGAACATGTATGCAAAAATGACTTGTTTTATCAGGGGAAAGAATTCCCAGAATGTTAATTCATTTACACATGCATTTTACCACACAATGGTGTACTGCTATGCGTTGTATCCCTTGGAGTGTCAGCAGGGACCAGAAAAACTGATCAGAGAAAGGGACCAGTAAATAATAAATGCCAGATTGCTCATTTAAAGCCTTCAGATTCCTCAGACCTGATGGTGGTTCTCTTAGACTTCCAGTCAGTAAATAATCGTCTGTTAGAATTCCCTCATGGTGCCTGCTCGAAAGAGAAACATGCAATGGAATTTTTCGACCTGCTGAGCTCTTATGCATTTGATGCCCTTTTTCTAACTGAGGGGCATATTACCAAGCAATAGCGATAATTATCGCTATTGCTTGGTTAGAGACAAAAATTTACCGCTGAGCTGCGGCGATTTTTATCGCAAACAAACCTTGGTATTACCAAGGTTTATCGCAAATGCGATAAAAATCGGCCGCAAAGCATGAATATCGCTGAAAAGTCAGCGATATTCATGCATTACCGAGCTAATGCTCTTAGCCATGCTATCCACCTCCCATTGGATAACATGGCTAAGAACTGCACAGGGCGGGTTTTAGCTTTTGGAGATATTCGCGCTTAGCGCAAATATCTCCAAAAGTTGGTAATAGGAGATAGCGATGTTAGCGACTGTTTCCAGTCGCTAACATCTTGGCACGCCCACTTTGCATGTCATTAGTGATAAATATCACTGACATGCAAAGTGGGGCCCAAGATGGTCGCTATCTCCTACTAGCTGTCGCTAACTGGTGTTAGCGACAGCTAGGTAATAGGGAGATAATTTTATGTCCGCTTTCTTGGCTTTTAAAGCCAAAAAAGCGGAGATAAACCCCCTTGATAATATGCCCCTGAATTCTTGCCTGATAATCCAAGTATACGTCTAGCAGGTTATAACATCTTGTGTGGCCCTCGCTTTCAGAAGTGCAGGGTAAGTGTGGCTAAGGAACTTAAGATTTCAGTGTTCTGCTGCAGAGATTCAGAGATTTTCCATCTCTTCCCCAAGTGTCTGTTTTGCTAAGTGGGGTAATTCCTCTATTATCCACTTAGGCCCTTGGGAAACTTTGCTGATGCCCTGACTCTCCTTTTGCTGCTCTAATTTCCAACACAATGTCTATAGGATTGGGGAATTTCAGAGTTTGGGCAGAATGGCTTTCCAATGCTCAGTCTTTAAAAAGTCTCACATCTATGCAGGCTTTAGAGCTGTGTCAATTACCGACAGAGGCAACTCACGGAAGCAGACACATGCTGAACATGATATTTTCAAACCAGGAGGTACAGTGGAGTGTCAGGACATTTTACTGCAGGTCTGTCTGATCAATTTTTCAACGATTTCAACATTTTGCATCAGAGGAATGATTAACGGCGTCACTATAGATCTAAAGAAGCCCTCTTGATGCATCCCTGAGCAAATCTCTCTATCCTAAAGCTGGTCAACTCCTTTAGATCAATTAAGAAGACAAGAACACTGGTTCCATAATAGAGGAGTGTGAGGGCTATGTGCAGTGGGTCAACTTCGCACATTAGGTGATTCTACCCTAGAATTTTTTTTTACTAGGCTTATCAGATCTTCTGCCCCCTGGTACCTCACTACCTTAAATGAAGTTAAGTGTGGCTGTAAGAGGTTTGAAAAGGTGTGATTGTTAGACTACTCCGTTGAAGCTACAATAGAATTGAAGGCCACTCTTAGACAACCACGGCCCGTGGAGGGAGTTTCGGTGGGGCGTAGAGGCAGGGTATGCCTGCAGTCACTTCTTGGCTGAGGGAAAGCACAGTGAAAGACAATGCTGATAAAACAGAAGTGCTGTGAATCTGAGACAACTTTATCATCTGTCCTTTTCACCAAATTGCTGTCCTTCGACTTGGGCTACTCCTCTCTGCCCTGCTGGTGCAGTTAAGAATCTTGCCTTTTTGTTGGATGACAAGCTGACTCTTGGAAAAAAGGTTAACTATCATTCTTATATCAGTTTCATTTTGCTGCGGTGCTGATAACATTTCTTCCTCTTCTCCATATTGCGGTGCACCCAGTAGTGGTTCAGGAGACTATTCTTAGTTGTCTGAATTGTTGCAATGCTCTTTACTGGTTGTGCCTGTAGGTTGCTGACTAGACTTCAGAGAATTCAGAATGCTGTGGTGAGACTTGCTCTGGGTTTGCCCCAGTTTTTTTCCATTTCTGTTGCCTTAGACGCCATTAATTAGTTACATGTGAGTAGTTTCCAATCTTTGTGTCTTGTTCACAGACTGCTACATGGATCTGGAGCTGACTATCTCAAAAATGAAATTCACCTTTGCAGTTTTAATCTAAGATCCCCCGATGCCTCCCAATTGGTTGACCTGATATTTAAGCTGGCAAGGTTCTGGGGGATATCTTTTTGTATAGCAGCTGAACATGGTCTAAATTGGTTCACAGTTCTCTAACATATAATGATTGACATTACCAGTTTAGCGGTCCATGGACAGCCATATACACACAGTCTGACCTAAGTGAGCTTGGTGGTCTGAGCTCAGTTATATGAGATGGTCATATTGCCTTCGCAAAGACCGCAGGCAATCCGCCAACACCAACAGCACACCATCAGAGTTGCGGTCAGGGAAAAGCAGCTGTCATAGGGAGGTATTAAGGGAGTCTCACTACCGTCCATACTACTAGTTGCCTTTCTGTCTTCAAGTGGCTGGAAACGAAGGATTTGTGGTGCATACTCAACCCTTTCTTGTTCTTCCAGACAGAGTTCGACATGGGTCCTTTTCTCTAGGTACCCCATTCACAGCAGCATCTTTACCCAGAGGAATGCAACCCTGTTTGCTGCGATCTATAGGTAAGTCCTTTTTGTACTATATACTTGTTGCCTGGACAACACATATAGAGCCAGAGTCCAGCAATGTGTAGGTGGTATTTTTCAACATATATCATGCATAAGTGTGCATTCGACACATATGCAGTCAAAATGCTCACACAGACATCAATAAATATAGAACACCATTGTCCACTGGAGAAATACCTCCACAAGACCTTCACAGCCACACCACTGGTACTGCAGTTTACTCATAATATGGCAGTCGCCAGCACTGTAGGCTTCTGTCAGTGGCATATCCAGTGTTCAGGCGGTCAGACTGCCAAACTTGTAATCAGGCCCAATGTCATATCATCAGCATACAGTGAAACTAGAATCATACATGATGCAAATCTAAGAGAGATGTTTGCATGCTGTTGTCTCAATTAAGCAGCTAATGGTTCCAGTGCCAGTCCAAACAAGGGGATAAGGAGCATACCTGCCTGGGGCCTCTGGGCCCGATTCACAGAATGAACTTAAGACTCAATCCTAAACTTACTACTATTTTGGTCTTCACAGAATGCACTTACTACTTTTGGCATTCACAGAATGCACTTACTACTTTTGGTATTCACAGAATGAACTTACTACTTTTGGTATTCACAGAAGTTAGGATTTTGTCTTAAGTCTGTCTTAAGTCTGTCTTAAGTTTGTCTTAAGTCTGTCTTAAGTCTGTCTTAAGACAAACTTAAGACAAAATCCTAACTTCTGTGAATACCAAAAGTAGTAAGTTCATTCTGTGAATGCCAAAAGTAGTAAGTGTATTCTGTGAATGCCAAAAGTAGTAAGTGCATTCTGTGAATACCAAAATAGTAGTAAATTTAGGATTGAGTCTTAAGTTCATTCTGTGAATCGGGCCCTCTGTAAATATCTATAGGTGGTGATAGGAGGCTTTGGGGTATGTGTCTCACTCTTGAATTTGTAAATAAGAGCTTGATCTTTTCAATAAATGGTAGCTGTATTCCCACACATGTATATGACCATTCCAGCGAGTAATAGGCTTTAATGATGTCCAAACATATAATTACATGTGCAGAGACTCAGCAAATGAGGTGGAGATCTATGCCCTGAAAAATCTGTGCCTAGACCCCAAGGAGTACAAAACATAAAAAAATTAATTGTCATGATCTCTCTGGGTGGGTTATAAGTAGGGCTCCTGGTTTTCTGGTATTTATTTTTGTGATATTTCTGTCTGTATTCTTCCATATTTATTTTTTGTATTTATTCATATTTATTATGTTTTTTTGGGAAAAATAAAGCTAAAACTGGTATATTTCCACATTTATTTAACCAATATATATGCAGCTTGAATGTCTGCCAGGTTTCCGGGATAGGAACACCAGCTGACAATAAATCAATGCACTTATATGAAAATATGCACATTTCAGTATCAGCAATGTGCATATTTCCTGCTGTTTAAGCTTCTTTCCTAAAATTCCTTTCTTTTTTAACCCCCGTATCTATCAATCCACACAGTTATAGGCCTGGCAGAAATGCCAAAGTGTATTGAGAATCACTCAAAAAGCACCCAATTTCCTTTTTTTATCCAAATAAATAAAGACAAGAAAATAAATGGTTTTCTGTCTGTATTTATCTGTAAAAGTCAGTAAAACTGGAAAACAGGGAGCCTAAGTTATAATGGTAAAATGTCAATTAAATTATATTTGTGACCCACGTTAAAATACATTATTTGTTAAGCGTAAGCTGTGCAAAGTGCTGTGGTCTTTGTATGTGATTTTTTCCTCTGATTAGTGCATGCAGGAAAAATGCACAGTATCAGACTACAGGAGGTAGCCCATAAACCACAGGGAGACTAGGGCAATGATCTGTAACAAACAACAATGTCTCAAACAAGGGTATTATTTTACGTACAAGTACATGTGGCACAATTCATTGCAATGGATTAAATTCAAAGGGGGAGAATGGGGTTTTGGGGGGGCGGCCGACCACCAGGAGGCCTGCCACCCCCAGGGGGCTTTGGGGCCAGGAGGGAGGGGGGGGAGAGAAGCTAGGAGGGCACGGGGGATCCTGGGACTTTTGGGCTGGTTGGGCTGCCTTGGGCGGTTTGGGCTGTCACTGGGCTTGCTTTGGGCTGGTTGGGCTTCAGGACTTAAGTACGCCCATGTTGAGTCACTAACCACCATTTTAGTGGTAGTGACCCAGCAGTCGGAAGGGCTCAGTGTTCGCGAGTTGTTTCGGCGGTTCGTGGGGGTGCTGGTGCGGTTCTGTGGTTGCGACGTGTTTCTTTGGTGCAGGCGAGGGCTTTTAGTTTGGTGTCCGGTGTTGCGGTGCGGATATGGAGCGTTTAATGGACTCGCGTGTTATGGATGCGATGAGGCTGCTCGGCGATGCGAGGCGGCTGGACCTCCTACGCCCAGAAGTGCAGGTAAGGCCGCCGCGGCGCGCTGCCAACGGCGCCGCAGCAGCTGTTTTAGAATGTGAGCCCCCGCGGTCTAGGCCGCGGAGGGCTCGCGGGGTCGGGGGGTGAGGGCCGGAAGCACCGTGGAGGGCGGGAGGTGAGGCAGCGAGGGGCAGAGGTGAGGCGGGAGAGGGAGGGGGGTGGGGGTAGCGTCGGCTGGCAAGACGCGGGCAGGCAAGCAGAGGAAGGTGTCGCTGGTATTTGTGGAGGGGGCTGGGGTGCCAGGGGGGCACCGGGTGGAGAGGCAGTGGCGGTAGGCCCACAGGAGGGGGAGGGGGCGGGGACAGCGAGGCCGCTGGAGGAAGTTTCGGAACAGGGCCGTGAGGGCCAAAATGCAGAAGTGGGGGCAGGAGAAGGGAGTGGGGAGCTAGGGGGGAGGGGGGCGGGGTGGGGGATGACGTGGTGCTGGACTGGGGGGGCTTCATCCGGTGACGACAGAGACATGGTGGGCCCAAGCAGGCCGCCGTCCCTGGTGGGGGGGACTGGGGAGGGGAGGAGGGGGGAGGAGGGGAGAGGATGTTGGGGGGAGGAGGGGAGAGGATGAGGGGGGCTGGTGTGGGGGAGATGGGGAATGCAGGAGGTCCGAACAGGCCGTCGCCCTTGGTGGGGGGGCATGGGGACCAGGGGAGGGGAGATGGGGGCGCGGGGAGGAGGGGAGGTGGGGGGAAGCCAGGAGTGTCAGGGGGGAGGGCGCGGGGAGTTGCACGGAGGAGGGGCGGGAAGGGGGGGCTTGGAGTGGCCGGAGTGTGACAGGGTGGGGGTGGGGGGCATGGGGTGGTGGGCCGAGTTGGGGGGGTCCAGGTTGGGGCCCTGGGGGGAGTGGGGGGGTGGGGGACAGGAGGGCCGGGGGGGTGTGGCAAGATCGGCCGGCGACGCGAGGAGGTCATTTGGCAGGATGGGGGAGGAGACCGCAGAGGGGATGGGGCGCAGGGGGGTACATTGGGGGGCAGGGGGGGCGTTATTTCCCCGGCATGCTGGACTCCACGTTCTTTCCTTGGCAGGAGCAGTGGGAGAGGCGCTCGGGTGAGCAGCTTGCAGCTCCAGTCCACCGAGAGGATGGGCCGGCTCTGCCTTTTACGGGGGGTCGCGCTCCAACCCCCTTTTGTACCGCCAACGTGGGACCTGGCAGGAGAATGCGTAAGGAAACAGGGCGAGAGGTCCCCGCCCGCCCACCCCCGAAGGGTTGTAAAGGCCGCCGGGGGGAAAGGGCATGTGGCGAGCTGGTGAACATTGAGCGCGGGTCAGGTTTGGTCGACAGACGGAGAGTGAGCGGAGAGCTGGGTGCGTTGATTAGTGTGTGCAGGGAGAAGGCGGGATTGAGTCGTGTGGAGATTCCGGTGAGGGAGCGCGAATGATCCGGTACGGGAGAGGGTGAGTCAGAGGAGGAGGGGGAGATCAGGGACGGGGGGAGCAGTAACGGTGTTGACAATGTGTTACAGGTTCAACCGCGGCTGGACCCGCCCAGGGTAACGGCCCCCTCAGCTCCACTGGTTAGGCGGCGGGATCCCGAGAGGACGCCGACCTTGACGCCAGGTAAGATGGGAGACGTAGCGGGGAGTGGTTTGGGCAGGAAGCGCAGTGCGCAGGTCTCGGTGGGGAAGGAGGCGCGGGGGGAGGACCCTGTACGGTTGGTGAAAGGACGCTATGTGACATATGCGGGGGTGGACATGGACGGGGCGCCACCGTTAGGGGTGGTGGAGGCGCCGGACGCCAGAGCGGGTGAAAAGGCTGCGCGGCAGCGGGCTCGGTCAGCGGGGGGAAGGAGAGTTGCATGGTGCCAGTGCGTAAGCTCCCATACATGGGGTGATAAACCCGTTGGGGGCGCATCTCTCCTTAGCAACGAAGGAGAAGATATGGAAAGGGGAGTATGTTGAGATGTTGAAGCTCCTTCACAAGGAGCTCACGGACAAGGAGGTATCTAAGGAGGAGGCTAGGCGCCCTAAGGTGCTGGCGACGATTGACAGTTGGTCGGCGGCTTTCCTTATATACGCTAGCGTATACTGTGAGAAGTATCCAGGCAGGTCCGTGGCATAGTTCAAGTATATGGACATGGTCCGGAGGGTGCCTGTGACATATGGTAGGTACGCGTGGTCACATTATGACGAGGAGTTCCGGGCGCGAATGGTGGCGGACTCGGAGGCGGTGTGTGGGGAGCTGGACTCTGACTTGTACCAGCAGACGATGGGGGGGCATAGTTCGGACGCACGGTATACGGGGCGAGCGGGTTGCCATTGGTGCCAACCCCCTTTTCGGCCCGCCCCACCCGGGGAGGGGTGGGGCAGGGGGAGAGCTCCGGCCAGGGCTCCATCAGAGCTTGTTGGGATTTCAACAAGGGGGCATGTGGCCAGCAAGTGTGCTGTTTTCGACACGAGTGCTCTAAGTGCGGACGCCGACACCCGGTGTTGCGCTGCTGAGGACTTGGAGGCGCCCCGGGACAACAGCATGCGGCGGCAGGACTGCAACACACGGCGGCGGGCATCCAAACCGGGGGGCGGGGGGGCAAGAGCTGTTGGAAAAGGCTCATACGGCGGTTAGGTTGGACAGGCTGGAGCCGTTGCTGGTGGCATGCCCGAAGGCGGACGATGCGGCGGTGCTGCAACGGTTGGGGTACGAGGGACCTCGGATTGCGCACTGGGCGGAGAATTTGAAGTCGGTGCATGCACGAAAAGGTGTGGTGTGGGAGAAGCTGTTCAAGGAGGTGAGGGAGGGCCAGATGGCTGGCCCCTTCACTGAGCCGCCGATCTCGAACCTGATCATCTCCCCCATCGGAGTGGTCCCCAAGAAGGAGCCGGGGCAGTTCCGGCTGATACAGCACCTGTCGTGGCTGGAGGGGGCGTCGGTGAACGATTTCATATCGGTGGAGCTCGCGTCGGTCATGTACTCGTTGGTGGATGTAGCGCGGAAGATGGTGGCGGCGGTAGGCCCGGGGGCGTTAATGGCGAAGTTTGACATCAAATCAGCGTTCAGGTTGCTCCCGGTGCACTCCGAGGACTACCAGTTGTTGGGAATCCAATTTGACGGCGGCATATTTGCGGACAAAGCGTTGCCGATGGGGTGCTCGATTTCATGTGCTTTGTTTGATCGGTTTAGCTCTTTCCTGCAGTGGGCTTTTTCCTGGTGCACAGGCTCTGAGACGGTGACGCACTATTTGGATGATTTCTTTTTGGTGGGACGGCCCAGGTCGACGGATTTTCAGCGGCTGCTGCACAATTTTCATGACTTCCTGGGTTACCTGGGGGTTCCCCTGGCGCCAGAGAAGACACACGGTCCGAGTATGGTGCTGTCATTTTTAGGCATAGAGCTCGACTCCACAGCCATGGAAACACGCCTACCGGATGACAAGAGGGAGGCAATGCTGGCGCTGGTGGAAGGCATGTTGGGCAAGCGGAAGGTGACGGTACGGGAGGTGCAGGTGCTGTTGGGTCACCTGAACTTTGCGTGTCGGGTGGTGCGCCCGGGGCGGACGTTTTGTCGGCGGTTGGGCTTGCCGTTGTCCGGCCTGGCGTTGCCCCATCATCACGTCAGGCTGTCGGCGGGGACGAAGAAAGATTTGCGGATGTTGTTGGCCTTTTTGGGTCGGTTCAACGGGGTGCCCATGGCGCCTCCGGAGGACTGGGAGTAGGACGTCACGATGTTTTCAGATGTGGCAGGGGTCGGTGGTTTTGGTTTGTACTGGGCGGGTCGCTGGTGCGCTGAACAGTGGCCTCCCCAGTGGCAGGCGGGAGGCCGGAGCATCGCGTTTCTTGAATTGTTCCCGTTGGTGGTGGTGGTGGAGGTGTGGGCTCGGGAGCTGGCCCATAAGCGGGTCCTGTTCCGAGTGGATAACATGTTGGTGGTGCAGGTGGTCAATAGGCAGTCGGCGCGGGGCGCTCAGGTGCTGAAGCTGTTGAGGGTGTTTGTTCTGCGCTGCCTTGAGCATGACATACTGTTTCAGGCCCGGCATGTGGCGGGAGTGGACAATGACATTGCGGATGCTTTGTCTCGTTCGCAGTGGCAGAGGTTCCATGGGCTAGCCACGGAGGCAGAGGAGAAAGGGACGCCGGTGCCGGGGGAGCTGTGGTCGGTGGGAGATGCAGGGTCGTTCAGCTGGGGAGGGCATCATTGGCGGCGTCCACTTGGAAGTCGTATGTTCAGGCCTGGGAGGAATTTCAACAGTCAGGTGGGGTAAGGCAAGGGGATCGCTGGCGGTGGGAGGAGCAGGTGGTGTGTTTCATTTTGGCTTTGATGGATAAGGGCTTGTCGAGGGTGACAATCGCAGGGAAATTGTCGGCGGTGGGGTTCATGGGGAAGTTGTGGTGGGGGTATCCACCGTTGGCTGGAGAGTTGGGTGGCACGATTGTTGGAGGGGTGGGCCCGGGAGAGGGTCGCGCGGGTGAATACGAGACGGCCCATTACAGAGGAGATGCTGGGGGGACTACTGCAGGCGTTGCTGTCGGTGTGTCGGAATGAGGGGGAGACGGTGTTGTTTGCTACGCTCATGTCTTGGCTGTTCTTTGGGGCTTTGAGGATTTTGGAATTGTTAGGCCTGAAGGGAGGACAAGGGGTGCTCTGGGGGGACGTGGAAATGCGTGCGAGGGAGGTAGCGGAGGATATCAAACTTCTAGGCAGCTGGAAGTCAGATTGTTACAAGACGTATGTCCAGTTGCGGGGAGTAGGCGGGACGCTGTAACAGGGACGTTTTTCCTCCCTCTTACATGTGTGTCTTTGCAGGTGCTGTGGCAGGACCAGCGACGGAGATGATGCAGATATACATTGTGGGGCATTCATTTGTTAAGAGAGCGGAGAGGTCTAAATGGGACTGGCATCGGAATCTGAATTTGGAATTGGATGACAAATGTTTAGATGTCATTGGCGGGGCAAAGGAGGGATGCGTTGGCACGAAAGCCAGTTTTGAACACTGTGGTGCGAGGGGGGGGTGTGTGCACGTGGGGGAAAACGACTTGGTGGTGAGCAAGGGTCTGGCTTTAGTGAAGCAAATGAAAAGGGACCTCCTGGAGATTAAGAAGAAGTGGGCGGGGTGCCACGTCATATGGTCAAAATTCATCCCAAGGAGGGTCTGGAGGGGGCGGAGCGCCCGGGGGCTATAGATAGGGCAAGGAGAAAAATCAACAGAGACATGAAGGACTTCTGCACGAAGGAAGGGATTGGACGTATGGAGCACCCGGAGCTGAGGTATGGGGCGGTGTCTTTTTTTTAGAGAGGACAGGGTTCACTTATCTCGTTATGGGATGGAACTGTATATAGTTCAGATGAAGGAGGCACTGGATTTGGCTTTAGGGGTGCGTAGGTATCCAAAGGATGGGGTTTCCTATGGGGGGGTCGAAAGCCACTAAGCGGCTTTCGAGTGGCACTTTTCCTAGAGCTAAAAGGGGGGAAAGGGTAGGAGGCCTGGGCTTGTTGGGAAAAAGAGGGGGATCACTGTGTTCAAGGAAGGTCCAATTTGGTAACGAGGCATCGGTCAGGTGGTATGCTGTGGTTATGTTGTGGGTGTTGTCTTATGTGAAATGGGGACAATCATTTAGGGTAGGGGGTGGGGGGTTTGGTCAGGTAGTTCTTATTTAGTGAGGGGTAGTTTTGTTCGGCACAGGCCAGGTTTTTTTATTTAGGATGCACCTGCTTCCAATAAAGCGGCCTTTGTCACACTTTATCACTTGTCTGTGGTCGTTGTTTCCCCCCTGCCCTCCTGGGTAGGCCCCAATGGGGTTTTGGGGGGGCGGCCGACCACCGGGAGGCCTGCCACCCCCGGGGGGCTTTGGGGCCAGGATGGAGGGGGGGGAGAGAAGCTAGGAGACCACGGGGGATCCTGTGACTTTTGGGCTGGTTGGGCTGCCTTGGGCGGGTTGGGCTGTCACTGGGCTTGCTTTGGGCTGGTTGGGCTTCAGGGCTTAAGTACGTCCATGTTGAGTCACTAACCACCATTTTAGTGGTGGTGACCCAGCAGTCAGAAGGGCTCCTTGGTCGCGAGTTGTTTCCCACCCACCCTCCCTACATCTTGCGGGGGTGGGGTGGGTGTTTGTCCCCAGGGGCTTCCGTTTTTTCCCCTCTATGGCTGGTACCTTCTTTGCATTAGGCACCGGGTGGGATTCTGGGGGCAGGGATCGCCTTTCATTAGGAGGAATTTTCTTGGGGGTATGGTGCATCAAATTTGGCAGATGTTGATGGTTATCGTGTCTCTGGAACAGGTGCTGTGGTACAATTCAGGATGATGGTGCTTTTCCTAGAGCTAAAAGGGGGGAAAGGGTAGGACGCCTGGGCTTGTTAGGAAAAAGGGGGGATCACTGTGTTCAAGGAAGGTCCAATTTGGTAACGAGGCATGGGTCAGGTGGTATGCTGTGTTTATGTTGTGGGTGTTGTCTTATGTGAAATGGGGACATTCATTTAGGGGAGGGGGTGGGGGGTTTGGTCAGGTACTTCTTATTTAGTGAGGGGTAGTTTTGTTCGGCACAGGCCAGGTTTGTTTATTTAGGATGCACCTGCTTCCAATAAAGCGGCCTTTGTCACACTTTATCACTGGTCTGTGGTCGTTGTTTCCCCCCCCTGCCCTCCTGGGTAGGCCCCAAAACCAGGGAGACATTTTTCTTGTAAAGATAAATTGTATTTTAGTCGATAGACATGTTAGACATCTTAAACTTCATATGTACAAGCACATGGGACGGTAGCACTGTGTTCCAATGAATGATATGTAACCTACAAAATACTGTGCACAAGTTCTCGTGAAGTTTTGTGACGGCGCAAGTGACACGTGACATGGTATGTACAGGGATAGTGGTGGGCGCAACAAAATACAAGTAGGATTTTAAAATTCTTAACAAGTTTGGGATATCCAGGCAATTAATGGTACATGAATACACAAGTGAGTAGGGTATCCGTTAATGAGGGTGCCAGGAGTTCCACTGTGGAAGTCAACGGTGTTTCGGCCTACAGAGGTGTTAGGCCATCATCAGGACCAGGTTTGTAGGTTATATACATTCAATGTAACGCAATGCTACCATCCCATGTGCTTGAACATATGAAGTTTAATATGTCCAACATGTCTATCGACTAAAATTCAATTTATCTTTACAAGAAAAATGTCTACCTGGTTTTCTTCTCCTTTGGATTTAATCCATTGAAATTAATTGTGCCACATGTACTTATACATATAAATAGACTTTATTGTTTGGTTAAAAACCATTAGAATTTCAATTTAAAAACATATTTGATTCATTCAAAAAAAGGACCGGCGAGTAAAAACCCTCAATAGCATTGTAGACAGATAATGGTCAACTTAGGAAACACAATTTATTAATTGAAAGACAAAAATGCTTAATAAAAAAACTAAGAGCTTGTAAATTACTTAAAACCTTTAAAAACATTGTGGGCAGCTAATGTTCATCTGGGAGGCAGGGACAGGTCGGCTAATATTAGCAGTCTAGGGTTCTGATGGCTTGATGTTATCTGGGTTTATGGCAGCTATTATCGCCTGGCGGCATGGGATCTGGCCGGTATTCGCTCTCGCCTTGTGGTGCGATGTGATAACTCTCGATCAGGGGAAGTTTCTCTCTGCTCCCTAAGGTGAAGTCCAAGAAGGAGTGTCTTCGACCGTCTGCACGGGTCCAGGCAGGGGGAATGTCCATGTGAAGACGCCCGTTCAGTATGGTGAATCCTACACTGCTAAGCTGAATGACTGCATACTCCCCCAGTTTCAAGGGTCTATTTCCTATAGGTGTCAACTGGGGAGCGAAATGTGATGGAACCATTGAGGGATCAATCCCTATGTCCTCTAAAGAATTGCAATAGAGATTGATGTTAAAGTCTCCTGATATTATAGTGGCTATGCTGCCGTGCTTGCTTAGTAGATTGCAGACGATGTTAGTTAAACTGTCCATTTTGGGTTTTTTCTCGATAGTAGAGGGGAGATATAAATGTTGAGGTGCAAAAACTGCCTATCAGTGGGTAAACATCCCAACACTATGCCAGAGAGTCAGTTTTCTTCAAGTTTTATCTGTGTGATGCGTTGGGATAATTTAGTTGCTACATAAATCGAGAGGCCGCCCCTCGGCCTATCAAACTTTGACTGTCTTGAGGCGAGTTACGTAATTCCAGGTAGTCTTCTATAGGGATGCTATCAACTGCCCAGGTTTTCTGTAAGAGAATGATGTCATGTTCCTTTAAAAAAATGAGGGTGGCGGTGGATTGATTTTTCATCCCAAGTCCGTTGATGATCCAGGAGCATATTGTTAGGCCGTGGTTAGGGATGTTTCAATCGTTCCGGCTTCTAGATAGAGCCCCTGGCAACCATGACCAATCTACCCTCTAAGGGATTTGCTGGTTGAATAAATGCTCTGGTGTTGCTGTAGGCGAATGGCTACTTGCTGACTCAAAACTGAAAAAGGGACCGAAGTTGTGCTAAAGGGAATGAGCCTCAACATGTACTTGTGCGTAAAATAATGCACTTGTTTGAGACACTTTTGTTTGTTATGGAAAAATGCACAAGCAAAAACAATGCAGACCCTGTGCAGCAAAACTGAGCATAACTGTTTTCCCAAGTTAATCCCCAATGCACCACTTTGGAGACAGGTGCCAAAAATAACCCAACAGCATGTACAACCAGTGTTATTCTCTGCTCTTTTTTTCACTAATGTTGTACTCACAATGAGGTCATTAATGCCATTATAAAATATATCATCCTTATATTCATGCTTTTATTTATCACCTATGTTTTGCATTTACAAAACTGTAAACTGTTTAAGTGTGAGCCTATTCTTAAAAAACTCACAAAAAGGAACTGTTTGTTAACATAATTAACCATGGTAGAACGCACTAGTGCACTCAAAATATGATGCTGTTGTGGAACTGGGTCTAGTGCTTGTTGTTCCACACTACCACTTGGTGAATGCAGGAAGCACGTGTTTGCAGTGCAAATTTAAATCATTTTCTCACACTCAGAAATCAAAAGGCTGTGGTTGTACCACCAGATGCCCTGTCCAGTTCTAAAAGTCTAAATATGTCGGTCACAAGAGTTGTGTTGTTGGGACAATAATGTTGAAATATCATAAATTGTATTACAATTAAATAAGTGTGGTGCATTTTAATAATTAAAAAAAAGAATATAGTTATAATAAATGTGCAGAATTAACTCACAAGATTTGATGAAAAGAAAATGGATTTAAAAGCATAAGTTGTAGTAGGTAATCATATTTACTCGTACCAGACCTTAAATGGCTGAAGCAACAATGCTTGACGAGCTGATCTGACTAGAAATGCTTACTACGCATACATTGTTTATTTGTTGACCTTTCAATGAACATGATTTTCATAATAAATAAATAGCTGCATAAATGTTTTCACTTAACTCTGCAGAATGTGTCTGTGTACACAAAGACCACTGTTCACTCCTGATTAACTTTTTGTGGGTTAGTAAGTTAATGATTAACGTACATATTAAAATGCAGCATTTCTAAAGACAATGTATGATTGTTTGCTAAATAATTTCTTTTTTGGTAATACAGATTTTTCAACTTCTACATAGACCATTGTTAGCAAAGTACAACCTTGATATAGTAGAAGGTTAGAAATGTAGTTTATACAAGAGTAAATAGTCTTGAATGCATGAACTTAGAATTAACCCCTTGCATGCTGATGACGGCCCCCATCCGTCATGCACTACGGTGCTCGTGTGGTGATGACGGCTGGGGGCCGTCATGAACCCGCCCACTCGCGATTTTTCCGCACAGGCGCAAAATCGCGGCAGCATGCAAGGGGTTAAAACACCTTAACAAACTTAGACATTGCAGATTTCTGTGAGAAGAAGAGGAGTGACCACATTCCCATGAGAGCCTCGAAAGAGCATCAAAAGATGTTTGTATGAGAGAAAAAATAAGAAACAACATGGGTATTGCAACTGAACTTTTGTCTGTTTTATAAACTTGCATGTTCCGAAAATAACCTACCACTTCCACTTGCAATATCCACACTTTATCCAGACCATATTGCTGATTGCACATGCTACTGCTGCTGCTGATTTCTATCCATATACCCATTCCAGCCTGCTTGAGACTCTGCTGAGTTTCTTAAACCTCAATGGGAAGTGCAGTTTTGCTTGATTATTGACTTGATTTATGAGTTTTTTTTGCTTGTATTCTCACTCTCTCTGACTAGAACCCTTCATGGGTTCTGACTGACACCTATTTCTTTCCTGATTCCTAGGCTGGGAATTCTTTCTTTTAGGGAGCATGCTTAACACATTTTATTATGAATGATCAATTAACCATATTGATGATGAAATAAATATGATTTAAATTATAACCTTTGAATAAATATAAACTACTGAAAGATCTAAACAATAAAACCCTTCAATTCATTCCAAACTCTTGCTATTTATTGAAAGTAGATTAAAACTGTGATCATAATGTATGTGATGTTCAGCTCCTGATCTTCTCTAAAACAAAGGCAAATATCCATTGCAACATTGATCACAAAGCGGGAATTCACCCATGTGATGGTAAACTGAGAAACTTAAAATGCTGAACTGATTCCCGCTATAGTAAATTTGACAGCAGAGGGACTGTTTATGTTATGAGAAGAGAAACTATAAATAATTACCTCAAGGTGGAGTAATGCCTGACTTCCATAGTCCAAAGCCCAGAATTTGAAGACTGCTGAGGTGCAATTTCGAAGGTGGTTGAATGTGTGATCATCAATAGGGTTATGTGTACTGTATTGTGATCATTGTTGTACTTTATCAGTGAGGTATTGAGTACTAGGTTGGATGAATTTATGATGTTTGTGTGCTTTTTGTGAAGAAGGTGATGAGATTACTAGACTTCATTGTAATGGCGGGAGATTGGGAAAATGTGTGAAATACACTTTATGGTTTTCTTGTGTACTAACTTTTGTGTTGTAGGTCACGAGGTCCCATCGACTATGTAGTTGAGATAGGGATTATAAGAATTTTTTGTGAATTTACTAACATTGATTGGTGATGGAAGAACGTAATAGTGAAAAAGGTGAAGCTACATTGACAGGGTGATTTTCCGCTGGTTGAGACTTTATTTGCAAGTGTGAAAAATCTTTTTGTGTGGAAAAGTGAAAGGGCATATATTCTGATTGCAGAATTGTTTTTGATTTTCTTGAGTGGAGCAGACAAAGATTGCTTTTTTGCACTTGCTTAGAGTAGTAGAAATGTGTTTATGAGAGAATTTAAAAAGTAGGTGTGAACCGCTGCAAGGGGTAAGATCATATGTCCTAGAATGCCACACTGAGATTGGTTGGTTGGTATACTGTTGTGCAGTTATTGGTTGATGATAATACAGAGTGAGGTGCTGTGATACGTTAATTGTTGTGTGAATGCTGAGCTGAGTTTAGGATAATTAGTCTTCTAGTATTAAACAATTGGAGATTTGAATATTTTTGCTTGATATTTGTTAAATAAATTTAACATCATGAAACATTTAAAAGAATGTAAGAATATTGTAAGAGGTGATGTAACAATTCCAGTACAGAAAGATGAAGAGGCACCTACAGGAGGTGCACCAGCACATTATATGATGGCAAAAATGGGGCTGCGTCCATATTTGGGACTTTCTCAACTGTGAAAAATTCATGAAAATGTTGGTCACTTGATTTTTCCAATATGTACTACTTTTTGGATCAAGAATAATTCGGAGGTTGAGAGAAAAACTATAATAGATAGCCACCACCTAGCCCCACTCAATACGAAGCATTAAATGTTTGGGAGAAAACAGCACAGGATAAGGCCAGAGAGAAATACCAGAGTAAAACTTAAAGAGCTGTGTGCAATTATGCAGATGCTCATTGGGAGGAGGAACAACAGAGATGGCAGAGATGGAGGAAAGCCATAGTTAAGGGAACTAGACTGTTTCCAGCTATTACTACTGAAAAAACGGATAAATCAAAAAAGAATAGGTTGCAGGGAAAAGATGGCGTGAGAACTGCATATAAATCAGATTCTGAAAGGGATTGAGGGAATTACATTTTGGATGTATTTTTAGCGGGGCGTCCACCACATTATGTGGTCTTTGTGACAAATACTGAGGGTGCTTCGACATCTAATGTGACTTTAGTTACAACCCCTGTCGACCTGAATGTGACTCAAGGAGAGAGACCATTATAGATGACAGCGCCTATACTAAATCCTGTGATAACAAATGTTGTGCCTGCCTAAGTTAAGAATGTTCCTGCAGTGATACCTACATGTGCTTCTGCTTGAACGGTACCATCACCTGTTACAAGACTATTCAGGGAGCACCTGTGATAGAGTTTATCCCAACATCTCAAAATTCACAATTTGTTGCTTGGATACCACCACAAATGGTTCAATTATTAAGAGAAGGAAGAAGGATTGTCTTTACAACACCAATAACACAGTGCAAGACTAATGTATAGTTGAGGATTCGATTTTTCCACCATAGCTTGTAGAAATGGCAGAGAATAGAAAGACAGAAAGTCACTTTACTGCTACACCAGAAACAGAGAAGGAACGTCTGCTAAATGTCCCGAGGTTAAAAGTAGAGCTCTGTGAAATAATCAGAGGATGTTTAGATCTTGAGAATGTGAATCAGTACCAACAAAAAGAGCTGATATATTTGTGCCAAGAAATTACAATATATGCAGCAATTGCTCACTCTTGATAGACTAACTGACTTATCCGAAAAACATGAAGTTGATCATTCAAAAAGTGTCTAATTGCAGAAACGTTTCAGGGTACAATTGGATGATAAATCTATTGAGACACTGCATTTTTCAGAAAGGCGATTAAAAATTAATGAACTATTAAAATACAAATGTAAAGGGAGTGATTTTGAGAAATTAGAGAGCAAATGGGCAATAAAGCATTAGCAAAAAAAAACAATTAGAGACAGTTGAAGAAAATTATAACCCATATTAAGAACGGGGAATACTTATGCAACTTGAAGGAGAGGTGAACTTTCAGCACTTATAAATATTGTCTAAAATTGAGAGATAAGCCTGTACAATGGTACATACAAGTTGACAGATTTATATACATTTTGTTTGATTTCAATACATTCTTTGAAATTGTAGTGCTGAGTGATTTGTGGGCAGAGTGTGAAGTTGCTATGCCACATGCAGAACCTACAAGAGATGCTCGAACGAATGCTCTATCTCCCATAGTTATGGAGAAATACGATGGTGTGATTTAATTTCTGAAAGGCAAGGTTCCTCCAAAAGATATTGATTGGGTAAAGATGAAAAGAACCTCACAAGAGCCAAAAGAATCAGTACATGATTACTATGAGTAGTTGCTTCAGGTGTTCGTACACCAAAGTGAATTGCTATATCCCGAACAGAGTGATATGCAATTGTTTGTGTCTCAGTTTGTTCTTGGGTTAAGACTATAGATCAGTATGCATAAACAACAGAGAGTGATTTACTGGCAGGCAAAATCATTGGAAGAAATCCTGAGGTATACAAAATATTGTAGTGACGAACAACAGATGAAACAGAAAAAGCTTATGGAGAAGTACATGTTAGCCCAGACGAGGTTTGCGCAGAAAGGTTTTCAGAATCCGTAATTTGAAGTAAACCAGAGTGGCATGCAAGATATTGATTTGCAAGCTGGAATGGAAGGTGTTCAAGGAGGATTTGTTTTTTTTACAGGGTAGAGGTAAATGTTGCAGTGTTGACATCCCTTTGTCACCTTTGTAATAGGACTGGGCATTGGAAGAGGGAGTGTAGACTGAATCTAGAGAGAATGAGCAGAAATAATCATATACAAGGAGGAAATCAGATGGAGATGAAGACTGTATAACTTTAGCAAATGCAAGTGCCAATTCAGAAACGGGTTCCAATGATGCAGGTTACATAAGCCCGATGGTCCAGCAGAATATGGGAAACCCTAGATTTTACATGAATCAGATGCCCACTGCAAATCTAAACCCATTTCAGAACAGAAATCAAAATCCATTTCAACAGTACTCTATGCTCCAACAATTCCCAATGACGTTTCCTGAGGGAGGAGGACTCTTGCATGCTTTGAGCAGTCTTGGAGGTAGACTAGAGTGCACCATTTGTAGAAGGAGAAGTTAATGGCCACCAAGTGTCATCTTTGATCAGCACAAGAGCTACCTGCTCCGCTGTTAGAACAGCAGACATTCCAGAGCTACACCTCTCAGGAAAGAAGTTCCAAGTTGTAGGAGTTTTCAATAAATAGATAACAAATTCAGTTTCAGAAAATGTTCTTGTAAAAAGAGGTTCATTTGAGGGAAACCATTAGTTAGTTGTTTTTGATTTAAGCCCTGTAAACCTCCTAGGGAGAGACTTATTGCGGATGTTAAATTGCACTATTTACTGTACATGGGAGGGTGCTGAATTTCAAACACATGATGTTGAATTTAAAAAGGCCCGACAAGAAACCGCTGTAGGATTATATCCAGTGAGAATAGCTCAAGCGTTTCTTGCTGATTTAAAATAGACAGTGAACCCAGAAGGATGAGACTTTACAAGAAAATATATCTGACTGATTAAAGGTATATACCCTGTCAGAGTAGCAATAAATCCTAATGCTTTGTATCCAAAAATATTTACAACAAGGGGTGGTGAGGGACAGAGTCTCTGAATTAAGCAGAAAGCTCTCACCCAGTCAAGAGATCAGGGCTAGATCCAACACCGTTTTTTAGCTCACTGCACCATCCCAGTTTCAGAACCTGGCTGTATGCAAATTAGTCTGTTCCTGTCCCAGTGCATGATGGGAACAGGGCAAACCAAACTACAAAAGCCAATTCTTACACTGGGAAGGAAACAAGCTCCTGGGGACCGGTTTCTGGCATTACAGCCGTCTTCGGCCCGGTTTGCTTGAATCCTGATGGTGCAATGAGCAAGGGTCTCACATCTGAGAATACCCTTCCACGCTTAGGGTGGACAAAAATATTTACAACAAGGGGTGGTGAGGGACAGAGTCTCTGAATTAAGCAGAAAGCTCTCACCCAGTCAAGAGATCAGGGCTAGATCCAACACCGTTTTTTAGCTCACTGCACCATCCCAGTTTCAGAACCTGGCTGTATGCAAATTAGTCTGTTCCTGTCCCAGTGCATGATGGAAACAGGGCAAACCAAACTACAAAAGCCAATTCTTACACTGGGAAGGAAACAAGCTCCCGGGGACCGGTTTCTGGCATTACAGCCGTCTTCGGCCCGGTTTGCTTGAATCCTGATGGTGCAATGAGCAAGGGTCTCACATCTGAGAATACCCTTCCACGCTTAGGGTGGACAAAAATATTTACAACAAGGGGTGGTGAGGGACAGAGTCTCTGAATTAAGCAGAAAGCTCTCACCCAGTCAAGAGATCAGGGCTAGATCCAACACCGTTTTTTAGCTCACTGCACCATCCCAGTTTCAGAACCTGGCTGTATGCAAATTAGTCTGTTCCTGTCCCAGTGCATGATGGGAACAGGGCAAACCAAACTACAAAAGCCAATTCTTACACTGGGAAGGAAACAAGCTCACGGGGACCGGTTTCTGGCATTACAGCCGTCTTCGGCCCGGATTGCTTGAATCCTGATGGTGCAATGAGCAAGGGTCTCACATCTGAGAATACCCTTCCACGCTTAGGGTGGACAAAAATATTTACAACAAGGGGTGGTGAGGGACAGAGTCTCTGAATTAAGCAGAAAGCTCTCACCCAGTCAAGAGATCAGGGCTAGATCCAACACCGTTTTTTAGCTCACTGCACCATCCCAGTTTCAGAACCTGGCTGTATGCAAATTAGTCTGTTCCTGTCCCAGTGCATGATGGGAACAGGGCAAACCAAACTACAAAAGCCAATTCTTACACTGGGAAGGAAACAAGCTCCCGGGGACCGGTTTCTGGCATTACAGCCGTCTTCGGCCCGGTTTGCTTGAATCCTGATGGTGCAATGAGCAAGGGTCTCACATCTGAGAATACCCTTCCACGCTTAGGGTGGACAAAAATATTTACAACAAGGGGTGGTGAGGGACAGAGTCTCTGAATTAAGCAGAAAGCTCTCACCCAGTCAAGAGATCAGGGCTAGATCCAACACCGTTTTTTAGCTCACTGCACCATCCCAGTTTCAGAACCTGGCTGTATGCAAATTAGTCTGTTCCTGTCCCAGTGCATGATGGGAACAGGGCAAACCAAACTACAAAAGCCAATTCTTACACTGGGAAGGAAACAAGCTCCCGGGGACCGGTTTCTGGCATTACAGCCGTCTTCGGCCCGGTTTGCTTGAATCCTGATGGTGCAATGAGCAAGGGTCTCACATCTGAGAATACCCTTCCACGCTTAGGGTGGACAAAAATATTTACAACAAGGGGTGGTGAGGGACAGAGTCTCTGAATTAAGCAGAAAGCTCTCACCCAGTCAAGAGATCAGGGCTAGATCCAACACCGTTTTTTAGCTCACTGCACCATCCCAGTTTCAGAACCTGGCTGTATGCAAATTAGTCTGTTCCTGTCCCAGTGCATGATGGGAACAGGGCAAACCAAACTACAAAAGCCAATTCTTACACTGGGAAGGAAACAAGCTCCCGGGGACCGGTTTCTGGCATTACAGCCGTCTTCGGCCCGGTTTGCTTGAATCCTGATGGTGCAATGAGCAAGGGTCTCACATCTGAGAATACCCTTCCACGCTTAGGGTGGACAAAAATATTTACAACAAGGGGTGGTGAGGGACAGAGTCTCTGAATTAAGCAGAAAGCTCTCACCCAGTCAAGAGATCAGGGCTAGATCCAACACCGTTTTTTAGCTCACTGCACCATCCCAGTTTCAGAACCTGGCTGTATGCAAATTAGTCTGTTCCTGTCCCAGTGCATGATGGGAACAGGGCAAACCAAACTACAAAAGCCAATTCTTACACTGGGAAGGAAACAAGCTCCCGGGGACCGGATTCTGGCATTACAGCCGTCTTCGGCCCGGTTTGCTTGAATCCTGATGGTGCAATGAGCAAGGGTCTCACATCTGAGAATACCCTTCCACACTTAGGGTGGACAAAAATATTTACAACAAGGGGTGGTGAGGGACAGAGTCTCTGAATTAAGCAGAAAGCTCTCACCCAGTCAAGAGATCAGGGCTAGATCCAACACCGTTTTTTAGCTCACTGCACCATCCCAGTTTCAGAACCTGGCTGTATGCAAATTAGTCTGTTCCTGTCCCAGTGCATGATGGGAACAGGGCAAACCAAACTACAAAAGCCAATTCTTACACTGGGAAGGAAACAAGCTCCCGGGGACCGGTTTCTGGCATTACAGCCGTCTTCGGCCCGGTTTGCTTGAATCCTGATGGTGCAATGAGCAAGGGTCTCACATCTGAGAATACCCTTCCACGCTTAGGGTGGACAAAAATATTTACAACAAGGGGTGGTGAGGGACAGAGTCTCTGAATTAAGCAGAAAGCTCTCACCCAGTCAAGAGATCAGGGCTAGATCCAACACCGTTTTTTAGCTCACTGCACCATCCCAGTTTCAGAACCTGGCTGTATGCAAATTAGTCTGTTCCTGTCCCAGTGCATGATGGGAACAGGGCAAACCAAACTACAAAAGCCAATTCTTACACTGGGAAGGAAACAAGCTCCCGGGGACCGGTTTCTGGCATTACAGCCGTCTTCGGCCCGGTTTGCTTGAATCCTGATGGTGCAATGAGCAAGGGTCTCACATCTGAGAATACCCTTCCACGCTTAGGGTGGACAAAAATATTTACAACAAGGGGTGGTGAGGGACAGAGTCTCTGAATTAAGCAGAAAGCTCTCACCCAGTCAAGAGATCAGGGCTAGATCCATCACCGTTTTTTAGCTCACTGCACCATCCCAGTTTCAGAACCTGGCTGTATGCAAATTAGTCTGTTCCTGTCCCAGTGCATGATGGGAACAGGGCAAACCAAACTACAAAAGCCAATTCTTACACTGGGAAGGAAACAAGCTCCCGGGGACCGGTTTCTGGCATTACAGCCGTCTTCGGCCCGGTTTGCTTGAATCCTGATGGTGCAATGAGCAAGGGTCTCACATCTGAGAATACCCTTCCACGCTTAGGGTGGACAAAAATATTTACAACAAGGGGTGGTGAGGGACAGAGTCTCTGAATTAAGCAGAAAGCTCTCACCCAGTCAAGAGATCAGGGCTAGATCCAACACCGTTTTTTAGCTCACTGCAGCATCCCAGTTTCAGAACCTGGCTGTATGCAAATTAGTCTGTTCCTGTCCCAGTGCATGATGGGAACAGGGCAAACCAAACTACAAAAGCCAATTCTTACACTGGGAAGGAAACAAGCTCCCGGGGACCGGTTTCTGGCATTACAGCCGTCTTCGGCCCGGTTTGCTTGAATCCTGATGGTGCAATGAGCAAGGGTCTCACATCTGAGAATACCCTTCCACGCTTAGGGTGGACAAAAATATTTACAACAAGGGGTGGTGAGGGACAGAGTCTCTGAATTAAGCAGAAAGCTCTCACCCAGTCAAGAGATCAGGGCTAGATCCAACACCGTTTTTTAGCTCACTGCACCATCCCAGTTTCAGAACCTGGCTGTATGCAAATTAGTCTGTTCCTGTCCCAGTGCATGATGGGAACAGGGCAAACCAAACTACAAAAGCCAATTCTTACACTGGGAAGGAAACAAGCTCCCGGGGACCGGTTTCTGGCATTACAGCCGTCTTCGGCCCGGTTTGCTTGAATCCTGATGGTGCAATGAGCAAGGGTCTCACATCTGAGAATACCCTTCCACGCTTAGGGTGGACAAAAATATTTACAACAAGGGGTGGTGAGGGACAGAGTCTCTGAATTAAGCAGAAAGCTCTCACCCAGTCAAGAGATCAGGGCTAGATCCAACACCGTTTTTTAGCTCACTGCACCATCCCAGTTTCAGAACCTGGCTGTATGCAAATTAGTCTGTTCCTGTCCCAGTGCATGATGGGAACAGGGCAAACCAAACTACAAAAGCCAATTCTTACACTGGGAAGGAAACAAGCTCCCGGGGACCGGATTCTGGCATTACAGCCGTCTTCGGCCCGGTTTGCTTGAATCCTGATGGTGCAATGAGCAAGGGTCTCACATCTGAGAATACCCTTCCACGCTTAGGGTGGACAAAAATATTTACAACAAGGGGTGGTGAGGGACAGAGTCTCTGAATTAAGCAGAAAGCTCTCACCCAGTCAAGAGATCAGGGCTAGATCCAACACCGTTTTTTAGCTCACTGCACCATCCCAGTTTCAGAACCTGGCTGTATGCAAATTAGTCTGTTCCTGTCCCAGTGCATGATGGGAACAGGGCAAACCAAACTACAAAAGCCAATTCTTACACTGGGAAGGAAACAAGCTCCCGGGGACCGGTTTCTGGCATTACAGCCGTCTTCGGCCCGGTTTGCTTGAATCCTGATGGTGCAATGAGCAAGGGTCTCACATCTGAGAATACCCTTCCACGCTTAGGGTGGACAAAAATATTTACAACAAGGGGTGGTGAGGGACAGAGTCTCTGAATTAAGCAGAAAGCTCTCACCCAGTCAAGAGATCAGGGCTAGATCCAACACCGTTTTTTAGCTCACTGCACCATCCCAGTTTCAGAACCTGGCTGTATGCAAATTAGTCTGTTCCTGTCCCAGTGCATGATGGGAACAGGGCAAACCAAACTACAAAAGCCAATTCTTACACTGGGAAGGAAACAAGCTCCCGGGGACCGGTTTCTGGCATTACAGCCGTCTTCGGCCCGGTTTGCTTGAATCCTGATGGTGCAATGAGCAAGGGTCTCACATCTGAGAATACCCTTCCACGCTTAGGGTGGACAAAAATATTTACAACAAGGGGTGGTGAGGGACAGAGTCTCTGAATTAAGCAGAAAGCTCTCACCCAGTCAAGAGATCAGGGCTAGATCCAACACCGTTTTTTAGCTCACTGCACCATCCCAGTTTCAGAACCTGGCTGTATGCAAATTAGTCTGTTCCTGTCCCAGTGCATGATGGGAACAGGGCAAACCAAACTACAAAAGCCAATTCTTACACTGGGAAGGAAACAAGCTCCCGGGGACCGGTTTCTGGCATTACAGCCGTCTTCGGCCCGGTTTGCTTGAATCCTGATGGTGCAATGAGCAAGGGTCTCACATCTGAGAATACCCTTCCACGCTTAGGGTGGACAAAAATATTTACAACAAGGGGTGGTGAGGGACAGAGTCTCTGAATTAAGCAGAAAGCTCTCACCCAGTCAAGAGATCAGGGCTAGATCCAACACCGCTTTTTAGCTCACTGCACCATCCCAGTTTCAGAACCTGGCTGTATGCAAATTAGTCTGTTCCTGTCCCAGTGCATGATGGGAACAGGGCAAACCAAACTACAAAAGCCAATTCTTACACTGGGAAGGAAACAAGCTCCCGGGGACTGGTTTCTGGCATTACAGCCGTCTTCGGCCCGGTTTGCTTGAATCCTGATGGTGCAATGAGCAAGGGTCTCACATCTGAGAATACCCTTCCACGCTTAGGGTGGACAAAAATATTTACAACAAGGGGTGGTGAGGGACAGAGTCTCTGAATTAAGCAGAAAGCTCTCACCCAGTCAAGAGATCAGGGCTAGATCCAACACCGTTTTTTAGCTCACTGCACCATCCCAGTTTCAGAACCTGGCTGTATGCAAATTAGTCTGTTCCTGTCCCAATGCATGATGGGAACAGGGCAAACCAAACTACAAAAGCCAATTCTTACACTGGGAAGGAAACAAGCTCCCGGGGACCGGTTTCTGGCATTACAGCTGTCTTCGGCCCGGTTTGCTTGAATCCTGATGGTGCAATGAGCAAGGGTCTCACATCTGAGAATACCCTTCCACGCTTAGGGTGGACAAAAATATTTACAACAAGGGGTGGTGAGGGACAGAGTCTCTGAATTAAGCAGAAAGCTCTCACCCAGTCAAGAGATCAGGGCTAGATCCAACACCGTTTTTTAGCTCACTGCACCATCCCAGTTTCAGAACCTGGCTGTATGCAAATTAGTCTGTTCCTGTCCCAGTGCATGATGGGAACAGGGCAAACCAAACTACAAAAGCCAATTCTTACACTGGGAAGGAAACAAGCTCCCGGGGACCGGTTTCTGGCATTACAGCCGTCTTCGACCCGGTTTGCTTGAATCCTGATGGTGCAATGAGCAAGGGTCTCACATCTGAGAATACCCTTCCACGCTTAGGGTGGACAAAAATATTTACAACAAGGGGTGGTGAGGGACAGAGTCTCTGAATTAAGCAGAAAGCTCTCACCCAGTCAAGAGATCAGGGCTAGATCCAACACCGTTTTGTAGCTCACTGCACCATCCCAGTTTCAGAACCTGGCTGTATGCAAATTAGTCTGTTCCGGTGCATGATGGGAACAGGGCAAACCAAACTACAAAAGCCAATTCTTACACTGGGAAGGAAACAAGCTCCCGGGGACCGGTTTCTGGCATTACAGCCATCTTCGGCCCGGTTTGCTTGAATCCTGATGGTGCAATGAGCAAGGGTCTCACATCTGAGAATACCCTTCCACGCTTAGGGTGGACAAAAATATTTACAGCAAGGGGTGGTGAGGGACAGAGTCTCTGAATTAAGCAGAAAGCTCTCACCCAGTCAAGAGATCAGGGCTAGATCCAACACCGTTTTTTTGCTCACTGCACCATCCCAGTTTCAGAACCTGGCTGTATGCAAATTAGTCTGTTCGGGGCAGTGAGATAAATAACGGTGATGGATCAAGCCCTGATCTTTGGACTGGGTAAGAGTGGTCTGTTTAACTCAGACACTCTGTTCATCACCACCCCCCTTTTTGTAAATCGTTTTTGGCCACTATAGGTGTGGCAGGGTATACTCAGACATGAGTCCCTTTCTCACTGCTCCATCAGGATTCAAGCAAGCCGGGCCGAAGAAGGCTGAAATGCCAGAAACCGGTCCCCGGTAGCTTGTTTCCTTTCTGGTGAAGAATTGGCTTGGTAGTTTAGTCTGCCCTGTTCCCATGATGCACTGGGCCAGGGACAGACTGATTTGCATATAGCCAGGTTCTGAGCTGGGATGGGGCAGTGAGATAAATAACGGTGATGGATCAAGCCCTGATCTTTGGACTGGGTAAGAGTGGTCTGTTTAACTCAAACACTCTATTCATCACCACCCCCCTTTTTGTAAATCGTTTTTGGCCACTATAGGTGTGGCAGGGTATACTCAGACATGAGTCCCTTTCTCACTGCTCCATCAGGATTCAAGCAAGCCGGGCCGAAGAAGGCTGAAATGCCAGAAACCGGTCCCCGGTAGCTTGTTTCCTTTCTGGTGAAGAATTGGCTTGGTAGTTTAGTCTGCCCTGTTCCCATGATGCACTGGGCCAGGGACAGACTGATTTGCATATAGCCAGGTTCTGAGCTGGGATGGGGCAGTGAGATAAATAACGGTGATGGATCAAGCCCTGATCTTTGGACTGGGTAAGAGTGGTCTGTTTAACTCAGACACTCTGTTCATCACCACCCCCCTTTTTGTTAATTGTATCCAAAAATAGCACCAAACAATTTGATCTCAGAAATGATTATAGAAATAACATCCATAATTGAAGACATACTGAGGGGATTTTAAAAGAAAATGTTTGAAGTCCTTGCAACTCTCCGATCATGGTTTTGCCAAATCATAATGGCAAATATTGGATTGTTTAGGATCTCTGAAAGATCAGCAGCATTGGTGTTCTATGCTGTCCCACTGTATCAAATTCAGCCGTCATACTGTTTCAGATTCCATGCATGGCGGAGTTGTTCATTGTTGTGAACTTGTGCCAGACCTTATTTTCCACTCCTTTGCATGAGGTCAGCCAGTTCTTTTTCTCTTTTATATTTTGACCAAGGACTTTGGTATATGGGTGAGTTCCACAAGAGTATACAGAGAGCTGGTCCATTTTTAACTAGATCATGACAAAGAGTCTTGAATATCTATAGATGCCTTCCAGGTCAGTTCTCATGCAGGACATCAATGACCTACTTATGGCATCCGATACATGAGAAGCTTACTGAGAGGATATAGTTGCACTGTTAAATCACCTAGCTGAAAATGGACATCAACTGTATCCAGTTAAACTGTAATACTGTCAAAAAGAAGTCCATTACTTGAGACATATCATTGAGAAAGGAGTAAGAACAGTGTCACAAGAGAGAATAGAGACTATTTCAGAAGACTCCACCTAAATCACAGAGCTTAGTCCAAATGATTTTGGGAATACTTGGCAAATGTAGACAGTGGATACCAAACTTTTCCCCAGTGGCTAAGCATTTACTGAAACTGACACACAAAGATGTGCTTGATCTGGATCCCTGGGACAATAATCGCTTGAAAGCTTTCCTCAAACTGAGAGAAAGTATCTGTTGCGTCTCAGCACTAGGAATGCCTGACTACAGTAAGATATTTACATTGTTTTGCAGTGCAAGGGAGGGCTGGGCTCTCACAGAACTTAGTCAGATGCCTGGTGATGTACGAAGACATGTGGCTTATTTCTCTACTACATTTGATCCTGTAGCTGCACAACTCTCTGGCTGCCTTAAAACTGCGATTCAGAAAAGGGGGTGGTGATGAACAGAGTGTCTGAATTGAGCAGACCACTCTTACCCAGTCCAAAGATCAGGGCTTGATCCATCACCGTTATTTATCTCACTGCCCCATCCCAGCTCAGAACCTGGCTATATGCAAATCAGTCCGTCCCTGGCCCAGTGCATCATGGGAACAGGGCAGACTAAACTACCAAGCCAATTCTTCACCAGAAAGGAGACAAGCTACCGGGGACCGGTTTCTGGCATTTCAGCCGTCTTCGGCCCGGCTTGCTTGAATCCTGATGGAGCAGTGAGAAAGGGACTCATGTCTGAGTATACCCTGCCACACCTATAGTGGGCAAAAACGATTCAGAAAAGGGGGTGGTGATGAACAGAGTGTCTGAATTGAGCAGACCACTCTTACCCAGTCCAAAGATCAGGGCTTGATCCATCACCGTTATTTATCTCACTGCCCCATCCCAGCTCAGAACCTGGCTATATGCAAATCAGTCCGTGCCTGGTCCAGTGCATCATGGGAACAGGGCAGACTAAACTACCAAGCCAATTCTTCACCAGAAAGGAGACAACCTACCGGGGACCGGTTTCTGGCATTTCAGCCGTCTTCGGCCCGGCTTGCTTGAATCCTGATGGAGCAGTCAGAAAGGGACTCATGTCTGAGTATACCCTGCCACACCTATAGTGGCCAAAAACGATTCAGAAAAGGGGGTGGTGATGAACAGAGTGTCTGAATTGAGCAGACCACTCTTACCCAGTCCAAAGATCAGGGCTTGATCCATCACCGTTATTTATCTCACTGCCCCATCCCAGCTCAGAACCTGGCTATATGCAAATCAGTCCGTCCCTGGCCCAGTGCATCATGGGAACAGGGCAGACTAAACTACCAAGCCAATTCTTCACCAGAAAGGAGACAAGCTACCGGGGACCGGTTTCTGGCATTTCAGCCGTCTTCGGCCTGGCTTGCTTGAATCCTGATGGAGCAGTGAGAAAGGGACTCATGTCTGAGTATACCCTGCCACACCTATAGTGGCCAAAAACGATTCAGAAAAGGGGGTGGTGATGAACAGAGTGTCTGAATTGAGCAGACCACTCTTACCCAGTCCAAAGATCAGGGCTTGATCCATCACCGTTATTTATCTCACTGCCCCATCCCAGCTCAGAACCTGGCTATATGCAAATCAGTCCGTCCCTGGCCCAGTGCATCATGGGAACAGGGCAGACTAAACTACCAAGCCAATTCTTCACCAGAAAGGAGACAAGCTACCGGGGACCGGTTTCTGGCATTTCAGCCGTCTTCGGCCCGGCTTGCTTGAATCCTGATGGAGCAGTGAGAAAGGGACTCATGTCTGAGTATACCCTGCCACACCTATAGTGGCCAAAAACGATTCAGAAAAGGGGGTGGTGATGAACAGAGTGTCTGAATTGAGCAGACCACTCTTACCCAGTCCAAAGATCAGGGCTTGATCCATCACCGTTATTTATCTCACTGCCCCATCCCAGCTCAGAACCTGGCTATATGCAAATCAGTCCGTCCCTGGCCCAGTGCATCATGGGAACAGGGCAGACTAAACTACCAAGCCAATTCTTCACCAGAAAGGAGACAAGCTACCGGGGACCGGTTTCTGGCATTTCAGCCGTGTTCGGCCCGGCTTGCTTGAATCCTGATGGAGCATTGAGAAAGGGACTCATGTCTGAGTATACCCTGCCACACCTATAGTGGCCAAAAACGATTCAGAAAAGGGGGTGGTGATGAACAGAGTGTCTGAATTGAGCAGACCACTCTTACCCAGTCCAAAGATCAGGGCTTGATCCATCACCGTTATTTATCTCACTGCCCCATCCCAGCTCAGAACCTGGCTATATGCAAATCAGTCCGTCCCTGGCCCAGTGCATCATGGGAACAGGGCAGACTAAACTACCAAGCCAATTCTTCACCAGAAAGGAGACAAGCTACCGGGGACCGGTTTCTGGCATTTCAGCCGTCTTCGGCCCGGCTTGCTTGAATCCTGATGGAGCAGTGAGAAAGGCACTCATGTCTGAGTATACCCTGCCACACCTATAGTGGCCAAAAACGATTCAGAAAAGGGGGTGGTGATGAACAGAGTGTCTGAATTGAGCAGACCACTCTTACCCAGTCCAAAGATCAGGGCTTGATCCATCACCGTTATTTATCTCACTGCCCCATCCCAGCTCAGAACCTGGCTATATGCAAATCAGTCCGTCCCTGGCCCAGTGCATCATGGGAACAGGGCAGACTAAACTACCAAGCCAATTCTTCACCAGAAAGGAGACAAGCTACCGGGGACCGGTTTCTGGCATTTCAGCCGTCTTCGGCCCGGCTTGCTTGAATCCTGATGGACCCGTGAGAAAGGGACTCATGTCTGAGTATACCCTGCCACTCCTATAGTGGCCAAAAACGATTCAGAAAAGGGGGTGGTGATGAACAGAGTGTCTGAATTGAGCAGACCACTCTTACCCAGTCCAAAGATCAGGGCTTGATCCATCACCGTTATTTATCTCACTGCCCCATCCCAGCTCAGAACATGGCTATATGCAAATCAGTCCGTCCCTGGCCCAGTGCATCATGGGAACAGGGCAGACTAAACTACCAAGCCAATTCTTCACCAGAAAAGAGACAAGCTACCGGGGACCGGTTTCTGGCATTTCAGCCGTCTTCGGCCCGGCTTGCTTGAATCCTGATGGAGCAGTGAGAAAGGGACTCATGTCTGAGTATACCCTGCCACACCTATAGTGGCCAAAAACGATTCAGAAAAGGGGGTGGTGATGAACAGAGTGTCTGAATTGAGCAGACCACTCTTACCCAGTCCAAAGATCAGGGCTTGATCCATCACCGTTATTTATCTCACTGCCCCATCCCAGCTCAGAACCTGGCTATATGCAAATCAGTCCGTCCCTGGCCCAGTGCATCATGGGAACAGGGCAGACTAAACTACCAAGCCAATTCTTCACCAGAAAGGAGACAAGCTACCGGGGACCGGTTTCTGGCATTTCAGCCGTCTTCGGCCCGGCTTGCTTGAATCCTGATGGAGCAGTGAGAAAGGGACTCATGTCTGAGTATACCCTGCCACACCTATATTGGCCAAAAACGATTCAGAAAAGGGGGTGGTGATGAACAGAGTGTCTGAATTGAGCAGACCACTCTTACCCAGTCCAAAGATCAGGGCTTGATCCATCACCGTTATTTATCTCACTGCCCCATCCCAGCTCAGAACCTGGCTATATGCAAATCAGTCCGTCCCTGGCCCAGTGCATCATGGGAACAGGGCAGACTAAACTACCAAGCCAATTCTTCACCAGAAAGGAGACAAGCTACCGGGGACCGGTTTTTGGCATTTCAGCCGTCTTCGGCCCGGCTTGCTTGAATCCTGATGGAGCAGTGAGAAAGGGACTCATGTCTGAGTATACCCTGCCACACCTATAGTGGCCAAAAACGATTCAGAAAAGGGGGTGGTGTTGAACAGAGTGTCTGAATTGAGCAGACCACTCTTACCCAGTCCAAAGATCAGGGCTTGATCCATCACCGTTATTTATCTCACTGCCCCATCCCAGCTCAGAACCTGGCTATATGCAAATCAGTCCGTCCCTGGCCCAGTGCATCATGGGAACAGGGCAGACTAAACTACCAAGCCAATTCTTCACCAGAAAGGAGACAAGCTACCGGGGACCGGTTTCTGGCATTTCAGCCGTCTTCGGCCCGGCTTGCTTGAATCCTGATGGAGCAGTGAGAAAGGGACTCATGTCTGAGTATACCCTGCCACACCTATAGTGGCCAAAAACGATTCAGAAAAGGAGGTGGTGATGAACAGAGTGTCTGAATTGAGCAGACCACTCTTACCCAGTCCAAAGATCAGGGCTTGATCCATCACCGTTATTTATCTCACTGCCCCATCCCAGCTCAGAACCTGGCTATATGCAAATCAGTCCGTCCCTGGCCCAGTGCATCATGGGAACAGGGCAGACTAAACTACCAAGCCAATTCTTCACCAGAAAGGAGACAAGCTACCGGGGACCGGTTTCTGGCATTTCAGCCGTCTTCGGCCGGGCTTGCTTGAATCCTGATGGAGCAGTGAGAAAGGGACTCATGTCTGAGTATACCCTGCCACACCTATAGTGGCCAAAAACGATTCAGAAAAGGGGGTGGTGATGAACAGAGTGTATGAATTGAGCAGACCACTCTTACCCAGTCCAAAGATCAGGGCTTGATCCATCACCGTTATTTATCTCACTGCCCCATCCCAGCTCAGAACCTGGCTATATGCAAATCAGTCCGTCCTTGGCCCAGTGCATCATGGGAACAGGGCAGACTAAACTACCAAGCCAATTCTTCACCAGAAAGGAGACAAGCTACCGGGGACCGGTTTCTGGCATTTCAGCCGTCTTCGGCCCGGCTTGCTTGAATCCTGATGGAGCAGTGAGAAAGGGACTCATGTCTGAGTATACCCTGCCACACCTATAGTGGCCAAAAACGATTCAGAAAAGGGGGGGGGGTGATGAACAGAGTGTCTGAATTGAGCAGACCACTCTTACCCAGTCCAAAGATCAGGGCTTGATCCATCACCGTTATTTATCTCACTGCCCCATCCCAGCTCAGAACCTGGCTATATGCAAATCAGTCCGTCCCTGGCCCAGTGCATCATGGGAACAGGGCAGACTAAACTACCAAGCCAATTCTTCACCAGAAAGGAGACAAGCTACCGGGGACCGGTTTCTGGCATTTCAGCCGTCTTCGGCCCGGCTTGCTTGAATCCTGATGGAGCAGTGAGAAAGGGACTCATGTCTGAGTATACCCTGCCACACCTATAGTGGCCAAAAACGATTCAGAAAAGGGGGTGGTGATGAACAGAGTGTCTGAATTGAGCAGACCACTCTTACCCAGTCCAAAGATCAGTGCTTGATCCATCACCGTTATTTATCTCACTGCCCCATCCCAGCTCAGAACCTGGCTATATGCAAATCAGTCCGTCCCTAGCCCAGTGCATCATGGGAACAGGGCAGACTAAACTACCAAGCCAATTCTTCACCAGAAAGGAGACAAGCTACCGGGGACCGGTTTCTGGCATTTCAGCCGTCTTCGGCCCGGCTTGCTTGAATCCTGATGGAGCAGTGAGAAAGGGACTCATGTCTGAGTATACCCTGCCACACCTATAGTGGCCAAAAACGATTCAGAAAAGGGGGTGGTGATGAACAGAGTGTCTGAATTGAGCAGACCACTCTTACCCAGTCCAAAGATCAGGGCTTGATCCATCACCGTTATTTATCTCACTGCCCCATCCCAGCTCAGAACCTGGCTATATGCAAATCAGTCCGTCCCTGGCCCAGTGCATCATGGGAACAGGGCAGACTAAACTACCAAGCCAATTCTTCACCAGAAAGGAGACAAGCTACCGGGGACCGGTTTCTGGCATTTCAGCCGTCTTCGGCCCGGCTTGCTTGAATCCTGATGGAGCAGTGAGAAAGGGACTCATGTCTGAGTATACCCTGCCACACCTATAGTGGCCAAAAACGATTCAGAAAAGGGGGTGGTGATGAACAGAGTGTCTGAATTGAGCAGACCACTCTTACCCAGTCCAAAGATCAGGGCTTGATCCATCACCGTTATTTATCTCACTGCCCCATCCCAGCTCAGAACCTGGCTATATGCAAATCAGTCCGTCCCTGGCCCAGTGCATCATGGGAACAGGGCAGACTAAACTACCAAGCCAATTCTTCACCAGAAAGGAGACAAGCTACCGGGGACCGGTTTCTGGCATTTCAGCCGTCTTCGGCCCGGCTTGCTTGAATCCTGATGGAGCAGTGAGAAAGGGACTCATGTCTGAATATACCCTGCCACACCTATAGTGGCCAAAAACGATTCAGAAAAGGGGGTGGTGATGAACAGAGTGTCTGAATTGAGCAGACCACTCTTACCCAGTCCAAAGATCAGGGCTTGATCCATCACCGTTATTTATCTCACTGCCCCATCCCAGCTCAGAACCTGGCTATATGCAAATCAGTCCGTCCCTGGCCCAGTGCATCATGGGAACAGGGCAGACTAAACTACCAAGCCAATTCTTCACCAGAAAGGAGACAAGCTACCGGGGACCGGTTTCTGGCATTTCAGCCGTCTTCGGCCCGGCTTGCTTGAATCCTGATTGAGCAGTGAGAAAGGGACTCATGTCTGAGTATACCCTGCCACACCTATAGTGGCCAAAAACGATTCAGAAAAGGGGGTGGTGATGAACAGAGTGTCTGAATTGAGCAGACCACTCTTACCAAGTCCAAAGATCAGGGCTTGATCCATCACCGTTATTTATCTCACTGCCCCATCCCAGCTCAGAACCTGGCTATATGCAAATCAGTCCGTCCCTGGCCCAGTGCATCATGGGAACAGGGCAGACTAAACTACCAAGCCAATTCTTCACCAGAAAGGAGACAAGCTACCGGGGACCGGTTTCTGGCATTTCAGCCGTCTTCGGCCCGGCTTGCTTGAATCCTGATGGAGCAGTGAGAAAGGGACTCATGTCTGAGTATACCCTGCCACACCGATAGTGGCCAAAAACGATTCAGAAAAGGGGGTGGTGATGAACAGAGTGTCTGAATTGAGCAGACCACTCTTACCCAGTCCAAAGATCAGGGCTTGATCCATCACCATTATTTATCTCACTGCCCCATCCCAGCTCAGAACCTGGCTATATGCAAATCAGTCCGTCCCTGGCCCAGTGCATCATGGGAACAGGGCAGACTAAACTACCAAGCCAATTCTTCACCAGAAAGGAGACAAGCTACCGGGGACCGGTTTCTGGCATTTCAGCCGTCTTCGGCCCGGCTTGCTTGAATCCTGATGGAGCAGTGAGAAAGGGACTCATGTCTGAGTATACCCTGCCACACCTATAGTGGCCAAAAACGATTCAGAAAAGGGGGTGGTGATGAACAGAGTGTCTGAATTGAGCAGACCACTCTTACCCAGTCCAAAGATCAGGGCTTGATCCATCACCGTTATTTATCTCACTGCCCCATCCCAGCTCAGAACCTGGCTATATGCAAATCAGTCCGTCCCTGGCCCAGTGCATCATGGGAACAGGGCAGACTAAACTACCAAGCCAATTCTTCACCAGAAAGGAGACAAGCTACCGGGGACCGGTTTCTGGCATTTCAGCCGTCTTCGGCCTGGCTTGCTTGAATCCTGATTGAGCAGTGAGAAAGGGACTCATGTCTGAGTATACCCTGCCACACCTATAGTGGCCAAAAACGATTCAGAAAAGGGGGTGGTGATGAACAGAGTGTCTGAATTGAGCAGACCACTCTTACCAAGTCCAAAGATCAGGGCTTGATCCATCACCGTTATTTATCTCACTGCCCCATCCCAGCTCCGAACCTGGCTATATGCAAATCAGTCCGTCCCTGGCCCAGTGCATCATGGGAACAGGGCAGACTAAACTACCAAGCCAATTCTTCACCAGAAAGGAGACAAGCTACCGGGGACCGGTTTCTGGCATTTCAGCCGTCTTCGGCCCGGCTTGCTTGAATCCTGATGGAGCAGTGAGAAAGGGACTCATGTCTGAGTATACCCTGCCACACCTATAGTGGCCAAAAACGATTCAGAAAAGGGGGTGGTGATGAACAGAGTGTCTGAATTGAGCAGACCACTCTTACCCAGTCCAAAGATCAGGGCTTGATCCATCACCATTATTTATCTCACTGCCCCATCCCAGCTCAGAACCTGGCTATATGCAAATCAGTCCGTCCCTGGCCCAGTGCATCATGGGAACAGGGCAGACTAAACTACCAAGCCAATTCTTCACCAGAAAGGAGACAAGCTACCGGGGACCGGTTTCTGGCATTTCAGCCGTCTTCGGCCCGGCTTGCTTGAATCCTGATGGAGCAGTGAGAAAGGGACTCATGTCTGAGTATACCCTGCCACACCTATAGTGGCCAAAAACGATTCAGAAAAGGGGGTGGTGATGAACAGAGTGTCTGAATTGAGCAGACCACTCTTACCCAGTCCAAAGATCAGGGCTTGATCCATCACCGTTATTTATCTCACTGCCCCATCCCAGCTCAGAACCTGGCTATATGCAAATCAGTCCGTCCCTGGCCCAGTGCATCATGGGAACAGGGCAGACTAAACTACCAAGCCAATTCTTCACCAGAAAGGAGACAAGCTACCGGGGACCGGTTTCTGGCATTTCAGCCGTCTTCGGCCCGGCTTGCTTGAATCCTGATGGAGCAGTGAGAAAGGGACTTAAAACTGCAGCAGAGGTTGATGTCAGTATAGAAAGGAGTGAGAACATAGTGCTGAGAAATATTTTCACTCCTATGGTATCTCATTCCGTAAAGATATTGTTCACCAAACGAAAACCCAGTACATGGTAAACAGCAGACTTGCAAAGTACAAGCAGCAGATCCATGCTGCTGAAAATGTTATATTAAAGAGATGTCAAGTTTAAAATGTATGAAAACTGTTGAATTATTGCATTTACCAACAGAAGTGACTGTGGTTAAATGTGCAGCTCACCAAAGTGCCAACCGTTATGTCACAGTCGGAAACAGACATGCTGAATAAGTTGTACAGTATTTGACGGGACTCACATAAATGAATCTGAAGAGGTCACTGTCTTTTTGATATTGTTGTCAGTAGCTGATATATAGGAAGAGCTCAAGAGATTGCAGAAAAATGTTTCAGATGCAGAAAAGCAGGGTTGAATCAGAGCAGTATATGGGAAAAATGCAAATTACATTTGGATATTACCAGAAGAAAGGCCAGTGTTGCCCAACAGCTTGTTGTCCCCATGACGCAACAGTTCCATGGCCAAACACATCTAGGAAGAGATGCAATGATGAGAATATTCAGACAGAATTGGTTTAACACCAGATATCGGATCCTTGCAGAAGAATTGTGCCATTGACATGTCAACAGGTGAATGTAGGAAAGAGCACCCCAGTAACACTAAGTCACATACAGAGACCTTCAACATAATGCAAATTGAATTTATCAAGTTGCCTGTTTGTAATGGGTAGTGATACCTCCTGGTTCTTGTGTGCATTTTCTCTTGTTGGAGAAGCCTACCCAACATGGCAAAATGCCAGTCTCTCTGTAGCAAGACTACTGTTGAGAAAGTTGATAACTAGGTATGGATTATCAGTTTCTCTAGACTCAGATCATGGAACTAATTTCAACAATGAGGTCCTTATAAGGATTTGATACCGGGTTGTATGACGTTACTATGTATGCTGTTACCCCACATGCCGTTACAATGCCAATTTCTACCCCCACTGTGAGACGTTGGCCTGGCATATGCTGTCCACTATTCTAGTGGGCACCTTGCACCAGTCCAAACGACCCTTATTGATGGTAGGTTTAAAGACAGCCTATATAGAAAGCTATCCTAGAGGTACTGTGGACAGAAGACTTCAGATTAAGTCTTGAAGGAATGTAAAGCAGCTTGTTTTACCAGTCTATAATCTCATGAATGATCAAATGAAAGGAGAACCACACCAGGTACATATATAAAGTATTTGTATTTATTCTAAACACATCCCTCTAGTCTCTATATGAGGCTAGAGGCAAAAGTACATTCAGTAAACTTTTTTAGCACACAGTAAATTAGCACAATATACGTTGAGCCCTAGGGGCATACCAAACCATATATTAAGAAAGTGGTATAAGAATCACGACTGACATAAATACAAGGCCTAGAGCCTTTAGAACCACTGGGGCCATCAGGAACCACCCAAGGTAGTGACACAGGGTACCCACGGGGGATGCGTGCAGTGTCTAAACACAGTTGCAAATCACCATTAACTTCTATGGGGAAAGTCGCGATTGGAAAATTACAGATTAAGGACACTTAGAAGAAGACTTGGAGCAAACCCCTTCAGAACTAAGAGGTTCTAGAGTCAACACCTACGGGAACACCGGAGTACTCGAGTAAACTCATCCAGGGAAGCCGGGTGCTTAGGTGTCTTTCTGTGTCGGATTTCGTTTTCAATTTCAATGGCGAGCTGCTGAAAAATGCTGCAGGCTACCAGTAGAAAGTGTCTAAGTAGATCCAAGGGTGGATCAGAGATCTGAAGAACATGAAAGCAGAGGGGACAGAGTCTGGGGCACTTGCCAGTGACCAGGAAGACGATGAGAAGATGCCCACTGAAGTCGGGTGATTTCAGGTGAAGAAGAAGAAGCTTGACTCTTCAGCCACGAGGACCAGGAGGCATCGAGGACAACCAAGAGCTGGATTCAAGCTGTCCCACAAAATACGTTGAGTGCTGCGGCGTCGGTTTCCGGATTGGATCCAACAAGACTTGGCAACAGCAACCCACGCAGAAAGCAAAGATTGGCTTCGGTGCAGACCAGCAAGGTCTGAGGGACTCACCCTTTGGTGGGGAGACAGGGTACGTCTGGAGCAACCATGAAAGCCCAAGAATCAGAAGAGTTACCTCCGTGGGGACACACCAGTTGACGGACCAGGGATCTCGAAGGGGCCTCAAGCAGAAATGCTAGAAGCCCACAATCTTCAGTGCAGATAGTGCTCGGTGCTTGGACTACAAGTAGCCCAATGCACAACTTCGGGAAAACTCAGGAAGTGGTTGCAGTAGCAAATGTGCACGGTGTCCAGGAGTTCCGGTCCCACGTCACTCATAAGGCTGCGGGTCTCAGCTTTGCTGGGATCTCGTGTCGGCCTCTGCAAAGTCTGGAAGTCCATGTCCTGAGAGGCAGATCTGGCGGAGCCTTGTAAATGTAGTCCATCAAGATGCTTTTTTGGTGCTTTTTTGAACAGGGGAGTCACTCCTTGACCCCAAGGGAGAGTCTTCAGTCTTCTAGTCAATGTAGAATGTCGAAGTTCCAGGATATATGCTGCATAGTTTTGTCCAGGTGTAATCTGAAGTCCTAAGGACTGGGGTCCCATACTTATACTAAGTTAGGAGATTAGACATACACTGGGGACCCACCTATGGGAGGATCCAGGGAGGGGGGTGGCTACACCCCTTTCCCTTTGTCCAGTTTCATGCCTGAGCAGAGGCTGATTGCCCCTGCAACCGGTTAGAACTGAGATATGCACAGGGACACCAAGTGTGCCCCCAGCACTGTCTGAAAAGCATTCTATGAATGCACCCACCCAGCCCCAATACACTAAAGCCTGTCTGGGAGGTGGCTACACCTTCCTGTGACAGGAAACCTATTGTCCAGGCCTCCCCTGCCAGATTTTCATCCAGCAGCAGGAGGCCAGACGCGTGTCTGCAGCATCCATTTTGTGATGCTGGTGCTCTTTTAAACTATTACCGGTTAGGTCAGTGTGTCCATGTCTCTCCCTGTAGAAGGGTGGAATTGTACCCCCGCCACCAGGACTGGCGGGGGGTAGGATTCCAAAGTGTTTGACACTAAACACGACATGTTTCCATGCAGCCATTCCAAAGTTAGCATTTACCGCAAGGTTATAATGCACTTAAGAGTATGTGGTCTGGCTGCATCACAGAACAGATTCAAAGAATAGATTCCGAAAGCTACAGAGGAGTCCTGCTCATGCTTGGGCACCCTCTCACATAAAACTAAGCACTCTGCCTTCAGGATTGATAAGGCCTGCCATAGGAGTGACTTATAGGTTTATATATGTCAGTGATTAAAGGTAGATATAGGTAACCTAGGCTGCAGTAGCTGACCTGTGGTGCCATTTTGGAAGGCTTCCCAGGGGTGGCCTAATACATGCTTCAGACCCTGGTAGGAGTACCTATGATCTTAGTACCTAAGGTGCCATATAATAGGGACTCACAAGTAACTATGGGTGAATTTTGCAGATCTGCGGTCCGCGAATTCGCGCGAAAGAGCACAAAAGTCTGTGAATTTGCGGATTTTCCTGCAAACTTGCGGATTTTTTTGCGATTTTCACTGGAGTACTTTCTACTGGCTAATCCAGTAAGTGCTACCTCGTTGGGTGAATGTATACTGCTTTTCCTACACTACAGCTGTGTAAAGGGCCAGATGATTTGTCTCCACTGACCATGTATGCCTGTAACTTTGCCACCGCGCCAAAAGGCGCCGAGGTCCCTTGAGTGAGCTGTCAATCATACTTGGGAAAGGGCGGGAAGACGTTTGATACCACTAGTGTGTGGTACGGGGCCACACGAGCGGGGTTTCTATGCGTGTCAACATGCCTCTTGTGTATAAAAGGTCAGAGAGCGAGCAAGGCAGCAGGTGAGGTGAAAGCAGCCTCCTGGTCACAGGAACTACACGGGGGATTGCGCTCGAGAAACTCATGGATGCAAAGACCTCCCTCGAGTATTACAGCTAATTTTCGACGGCAGATATGGGGTTAAAGCACACTTGGCCAGCCTCGACCGTGCTCACTAATGTATAGTGCTTTTCCTACACTGCAGCTGCGTAAAGGGCCAGAAGATGTGCCTCCAGTGACCGTGTGTGCCTGTAACTTTGGTCCCTTGAGTGAGCTGGCCATAAAAAAAAAAAAAAATCCGCCCGCTTGCGAATTTGCGAATTTTGTGGCAATTTCGTGAGATTCGCGGATTGCGAAATTGCCGAAAATCAGCAAATTTCGCGAGCGGAACGGATTTTTGGCCCATGCTTACTCACAATGGTGACCCAGTAACCAATCTGCAGTGTACCTAATGCAAATGCAATAATTTTAGAGAGGAAGCAGCTAGGCTGGGGTCCTGGTTAGCAGGGATCCCAGCCGAACTAAGTTAGAAACCATCAAATCAACCAGCAAAAAAGTTAAATACAACCCTTATACCCCCTGCAACAAGCCATTTGTGTTGTAACGGCATGCGGGGTAAAAGCATGTGTTGTAACACATGTGTTGTAATGGCTGTTTACCTTTGTACAGCATTATAGATTGAGCAGAGATTATACTGTAATTATCATTGAGAAGTCTCTTTCATTGGTCAACAGCTCAACAGAACCATAAAGTCTCATTTGGGGTAACTTTGTGCCTCAACGTCACTAAAATGGCCAGATGCTTTGCCTTTGGTGTTGATGAGTCTCCGAAGTATAACCAACAGGAATATTGAATTATCTGCTCATTAGATCTAGATGGGGTGTGTATTGTGACTGCCAGCTGTACCTGTGAATGCACTTCTGAACATCACAGATGTCATGATACTCAATTACTGCAAAGGATTGGCTGATGTGGTGCATTCTGTCTCTCACCAAATGAAACTACTACCCTAAATCCACATCAAGAACAGTGCCATGGCCTCAGTCCCGGTGACTGGGTGTTAGTCAAGAAGCACTTGTGGATGTCTTCTTTTTAATGGGAAGGTCCCTTCTAGGCGACTCATCATAAACACTGCTGTTAAGTGTGCAGGAGTGCCAAGCTGGGTGAATGCAACACACACCAGAAGAGTAAATAGTCCATATGGTCAACTGCAAGGACCAATACAGCAAGAGACCCAAAAGCAAGAACAAAAAAGGGGTATAGAACCATAAACCGTAGCACAGATTCAAGTTTGCAAAGAGGCATCAAAGTCTCTGAAGAAAAAAAGACATCTTTACAGCCTAAAAAACTGACGAGAGAGCACCAGAACAGACGATCCAGGTGAAGGGACAAATACTGAAACAAGAAAAGTCACCCGCAATGCTGACTGGTCACGAAACTATGATCAAAAGAAAATGAGATCAAGTGTGTCAATTGAACGTACACTCTGAATATTGCTGAGGAGACAGAGCCAAGTGATGTAAGTGACACAGGAGAAGATCCACAAGCTAGAAGAAGATCAAAGAGTATTTTGTACCTGAATGGACATACTGCATGAATCAAGTGCTGAATATGTCTTGGAAGATTTGATCAATCTGAAATCTGAACTATTTGAGCACCCATGACATCACAACATAAAAAAAATCGGATAAGGGTGTCTGAAAAACATTATAAAGGACTGAAATAAACATTTCTTTTGTTTAAGGTACATTTTCCTTGGCTCAAGGCTGCTAATGAAGAGCAGGGATAACATATTTAGGATAAGGCAAAGTAGGGTCAAGTTTGACTATACAAAGAATAGTGTAAATAAAAAACTGTTTAAAAAGAAAAAACACGAGAAACCGCTTGAGAAAGTCTGAACTGAAAAGTTGAATTATTGCTGCTATAATATACTTAATGATCTGCTTCAACACAAATATGTGTTTCTTAGCCGGAGCTAGATGCAAGAATATTATGGGTATTACATGTTAAGTAACATTGTTAATAATCATAACAGTATTAGTAGGTTGTATTTCACACCAGATAAGGAGAATAAATCAACACTTACACCTCTGATATCTACATACACACACACAACAGTTGAGGAAAGACTGAAAACACCATTTGTGAATTATAAGCAAGTGGATATCTCAACAAATGTTTATTCTAGCTAACTTCAAGAATACACACAAGCTTTTGATGCAAATAACTGCTATCTCTGCACACTATTACCTTCACTGACTGCAGAAGAAGTTGCCATTTACCTTTTTCATACACCATCACACATAGCACATTGCTTTGCTTAGCAGCAAAAATACTTTGAATATTTTAATTCAAATCATGACTTGGTTCTTTAAAGAGTTCCTTTACAGAAGAACATGAATTTACACCCACAAGCAATAGAAATGGACACAACTTGGTATTACGTTAAACCATTCATACCTATAGATAGTGTGAAGGTTTACAAAACAAATTTGACCTATTTAATGAGACCCTTACAGACAGTATTCACTATGACATTAAAGGGAAGAAACACAAACATTTCACATAGCAAGAATAGGGAGGAAGATGTTTTGAAAAATGTTTGAGAAAAGGAAAAATATGAATTTAAAAAGAATATGGTTTCCCAAGATTTCAATTGGACAGGGGACAAAGTGGTAAAATATGTGTTTAGAGAAGAAGAAACCAGTTTAGAAATAGACAAATGGAAATTAGCAGTTGTGAACACACCTTTGAAATTATGAGAGGTACATGGCAAATTGTACATGGGATGAAACAGTCATTACAGGAGTTTATTTAGTTTTGTGGACAAGATGCTTATTTTCAGTTAACTGCTGTTTGGGATGGTATTTGCTATTTATCTTTGCAGTTTTATAATATATATTATGTATACAGTATAGATACTTAAACAATAATATCATCATACAGACATACACGTAGCACTAATGATTGTACACAGTTTGTGGAAGATATTGTTGGAGCAATCATACCACCAGTAGGGGTTATATTAAATGATGAAAAGATTAGAAAGGTTTCAACAGTTGTGGACTAATTGACAACTAGTACTTCTGGATCTTTATTAGTTGTAAATACAGATGTATTGGTTAACTAAATTAAGTAACATTAGATATTTTACTTGCAGAGAAAGGTGGAGTCTGCAAGATGCAGGAAGCTCAGCAGTGCTGTTCATTTATGTCTGATAAAAATAAGAAGATACAAACATTTGCAAAGAACATTTCTGACATGAAATCTGAATTAGAAATATTAAAAACATCTTGCATTTTAGAAGATCTTGTCAAAGGAAGATGCAGAGTCAGGCTGAGACACCAAGGCGACGAGTACTGCAATGAGACATGAGCCTAAGTGGGTTAATGAAAACAACAGCACCAAAAAGCAAAGTAATCCAGCCTACCATTGAGAGCAGGCTTAGGTTGGAGGGGCAGTTGTACAATGCGAACCTGGCTAAAATTTTAGCACTGGATCTTCTCTTTGTTTTATTTGTGAAAGGGGTGGGTTTCTTTCAAGTTGTGTCAGCCATCTGCCCTAAATGGAAGGTTTCCAGCCGGTCCTATTTCGCAAGAATTGCTGTTTCGGCACTACATCATGATGTGCTGGAATTGGTTGGACAAGCTTTGCAGCAGAGTGCTGTTCACAATATCCACCTGACAAGAGACATGTGGACCAGTTGCCAAGCCACAGATTACATGTGCATCACTGCAGACTGGGTCTCTTTTGTGGGGGTTACCGATAAGCTATCTGAAGGAGGTGCTGTTGACACAGCTGAGATTTTTAAAGCTACTCAGAAAGATGCAACTGTAGCTATGTTCGCCATGGAGAAATCTCATACTGCTATCAACATTTTGGAAGAGTTTTGCAGCAAGGTTTTTGAATGGCTGCGCCCAAGAGGGCTTAGTATTGGTTTTGTTGCCACAGATAATGGCAGTAATGTACTTAAGGCAACGGAGCTTGGTTCCTATTTCAGGGTTCCGTGTTTGGCACACTGCATAAACATTATAGTTCAAGACTTTCTGAAAAAATAACCCATAGTCAGCAACTTACTGACCACCTGCCGATGAATATGCACTCATTTCAGCCATTCTTTTAAAGCTCGGAAGCAGATGAGGATCATTCAACGTGACTATAAAATGCCAGTCAAAGCACTCATCCAGGAGTTGGCAACACGTTGGAACTCAATGTATTACATGCTTGATCGTCTGTTTGAGCAGTACAGGCCACTCAATGAATATGTCATGCAAAGACTGGATGCTACTGTGAAAGGCATGACCCTTCAGATGGACCAATGGTGCATAGTTAAATGCCTGACTGACATGCTTCATCCTTTTGAGGTCTTCACACGTGAACTCAGCAAGGAGGACTGTACAATGGGCCAAGCTATCCCATTATTGCAAATGCTAGAGCATCAGCTGTAGAAGGTGTCTGAATCATACAAATGTGTAGAGGAAAAAAAATAAGCCTATGACTTGGTGGAGAGGTTAGCCCGTTGCTTAGCTGAAAATACAAGAATGCAAAATAAGATTTTGTCACAAGAACATTACATTTGTGCCACAATTCTGTATCCACGGACATTAATTCCTTTTTCAGAGATGGATGTTGCCCGCTCCAAAACTTGGATAGCTGAGGCAGCGAGTAAGTTGGGAAAATGAACGGCTGCTAATTAAAAGCCCACTAGATCAACCCACAAGAAGTACTGCAGCAGGGCATCCGGCATCAAGTGCAATTTCTGAAACTGAAGGCAGTACGTTTGGCTCAGAACACTCACCATCACTATCGACAACAGCAACAATAACTGGATCATCATTAAGCCCAGTAGAATCGTTACATGATTGGTGTTTACAGTTAGGCAATGGTATTAAGCACAGTGCTGATGCACAGAGCAAAGAGCCAGAAAAAAGGTTAGCAGCACCACCCATGAACTTTGAGCGGATGGTCCAGGCCTATCTGGACGAACCAACAGAGGCGTACATTGATCAAAACCCATTGCAGTATTGGTGTAGGAAAAGGGCCGAATAGCCACTGCTCAGCAGGCAGACGATAAGCTATCTGGCTTGCCCTGTCACAAGTTTCTCTTCTGAACGTGTTTTCAGTGCTTCCATTGTAACAGTGAGAAGTACCAGTCTCTCACCCATAAATGTGGAGAGGTTAACAATGATCAAAATGAATCAGCACTTCATACCACCGAATTACACAATACATGAATCAAGGGAGGAAGATGAGGACAGCGGCTCAGGTGACGGAAGTAGTGTGCTACATGATTACCTACTACTGGTTGAACCCCCCCGGGTTTAAGGACGAGCTATACTTCCCTGACAATTAGGCTTGCACTTACTGTCTTCCTCCCTTAGTTTCCTTTATTTATGTGTCTGTCTTTCCGGTTACAAACTTTGAATCACAACAAATCCATCACCACCGTCTTCTACTCTTCTTATTTCAATATACGAGTTTCATCTGTCTACACAGTACAGTCCTCCGAATCCAGCTCCTCCGCTCCATCCTCCTGAATCTCCCTAAGTCCATTGCCCTCAAGACAGAAGATGATGTTCGTATGATGCTTAATAGAAGAAAAAATAAAATGTTTCCTAGTCCCGCCAAAAGAAGTGGAACATGATGAATACTATAGCTATCCTCCTTTCTGAGCCAAGAGAGACTGCCCATTACCTGAAAAGTGAAAATGAGATGGAACAGGTAATGAAATGATGCCATGCATTGGACGCAGACTTAATGTTTTTGTTGTTGTTTGTTGTGAATGAAGTTATTTCATTGTGCACTAATCATCATTTCACACACTAAACGTAACTCAAGGCAATTTCCCCCTTCTTGCAACTATTTTTAATAAGAAATTTGTATTTCTACTGCAGCTTGATACAATGCTTTTGATTGAATACAGGAAGGGGACTCAATCTGTACACTGCACACTGAGTATGACAACAGCACCGTCCATGATGATGGCGAAAAAGACGGGCCGGTAACTTACGATGAGAAGGAACAGGTAATGAAAATAATTGGCATGCATTGGACACCTGACTCTGAGTGATTGGTGTTTGTGTTTTTGTTGTTTGTTGTGCATGAAGTGAAGTTAAAGTGTACTAGTAGTATTACTGCACACACTAAAGAGTGACTCAAGTCAATAATAATTGTACTCTTGTTGTGTAATAAACAATATTGTACTTCTACTGCAGACCAATCTTCACAGTCAGTATGTACAAGAATCAGAGATGATTGATGGAATAATAACAAGTCAGGAGGACGTTTCATGAGTGGCATAAAAGGTAAACAAGTCAACAACAACCACAGCAGACCTAAATGTCTGTGTAGAAGTGGAGTTGAGTGTAACGGTGGGATGACTGTCGTGTATAGATTTAGTAACTTAAATTGTAAAATGCTATTTTGCTGGATATGTGCTTTGTCCAACTCTTTAAAAAAATTTACTCTAAACGGAGGATGTGCTAAGCGACATGCCGTCACTGTGGGCCTACTCTGTCCTGTTGTTGTTGAAGGTCAATGCTGGAAACAGACTAGAGTAGAGATGATGCATACATGCCTCCTCGGAAAGTGTTCTTGTTGCACTACACCATAACTTGTGCATTTTTTCAACATTGTTTCTCAATATCCCTTTTGTTTTTCCATCTAAAATACAGGCCGGGACTTGCGCTATACTTGGGAAAACATTACAATGCACACTTACCTTACCAATAAATCTACATTTGCCAGGCAGGTAGTGGCGACTGGCGACACCCAAGATTGATGGATGCTGGGACCAAGAGGAATGCCGAGATGCAAATCCACATTTGACCAGGATAACACAGTATCAACTTTCATCATCTTTTCAATAATTTGATTAATTTTTTTGGCTACAATCTTTACAACAGTGTGTTCTTCTTGTTGTTATTATTATAATTAGGTTTGCTCTCTGTTTATGATTCATCCCTACCAATATTTAAACATTTTATTTGCTATCTGTAAAAGTAAGCCCCGAACAACTGAACAAGAACTGTATGTAATCCGGGTCTCCTTATCAATCATCATCATGCATGCATTTCCCTTTTCTCCCCTAACATATTGATATGGATGTGGTAGTCTACAGAGATTGTGTTTTGTTCTTTGTCCATGCGTACTGTTTTTCATTTTCAAACCTTTCCCCAAACCCCCCTTTCCCACCCATTCAACAAACCCTAACCCTCTTCCCCCGGGCTTTGTGACTAAATTAAATGTACACCAATAATTTATCACACGCTTGCTGGGGCGGATGTGGCTACAGCAACAGTACTTCAATTTCAAGGCAGAGCGAGGATCTTCTTCTGCTTGGCCACCCATGAGCAGTGTATTTTAGAGGTGAATTTTAGTTACCAAAGGGACAAATACATCCACATTAATTGCCGGCATTGATAGGATTTGTGTTCATCCTCATACACAGCACTGACTGTTACGCTTGTGCCGAAGAGTGTACTGTAGGCCTAGTCAAGTGACTCAACACAACTATAGTTTGTAACTCTGTTTAGTAGGATATCCCCACCACCGTTATGTTTTGTTGTAAAATATGTTTGCATATTATTGTTTCGAGGTCAGTTCTGTACTGCACTTCATTCTACTACTCCTCAAACAGTCTCTCTCAGGCAACTGACTATCTCATTTTCTGTTTTTTCAAATGCTGCTGCCCTGCCAGTGTCTACTATTACTACCACCACCACAACCATGGCATGTTAGGAAAGGAACTTATGAAAACAAAAAACTCCTTCTCCTGAGTTTGGCAAATGATTAGTGATGCTAGATTCCCCTGGGGGCCGTTTGCATCAGTGGGAGGGATTTAAGTATTGTGTAGGTTACCAAATTTACAACTTAATATGTATCATACCAAAAGATAGCATCAAAACATTGCATACACAAAAATTAAAAGTTTCATTCATTTATTCAAATAATTTAAAAATAATAACACATTATTTCATAAAAACAATCTTGTGCACATTCGTCTTTGCTGTTAGTCAGCTATATTAAAAAACATCAATGTAAAAAAAAATGCTGTTAAGCATTGTTACACAAGTCTACATATACATCATATTTATTAGACATAAAGAACAAACTGTCGACGCGGCGTTTCAGTGCCTCAAATAATCTTGCACCTTCTTCAGGACTTGTTCATTTAAATCATATCTATAAAAAACATATCACAATACATTTCATTAGCTCCAATAATTTAGTCTAACAATTGCACATTGATTCATTAACATTTTAGATAATCTCCTAATATTTGGTAACCCCGCCATTTTGTAATCCCGGATCTATTCCCTATGTGCCCTGTATTACTAAGTTCCCACACATTAGTATTACTGAGAGGGAAGACATAACTAGCGTGGTATATTTATATCGCTAGGATGCAGTGTCCGCAATTTATTTTTGTCGGACACAAGTGGGCTGTTTATAAAGGTAGAAAAAGGAGCCGTCAAATTTTCATCCCTTCTTTATTACAGAGTCCCACCCACAGATACCTCTATCTTCTTACCCAGGTTAGTTTTTCCTTCCTGGCACTACCTTCTCGATCTTTTGAGCAGGTTCTCTTCCGCTCTTGTGTTCTCCTAAGGAAGCTTTATTTTCTTTCCTCTTTCTAATTCTAGGAGAAAATGCACCTTATTTTTAGTTACCCTGTTTTTTGGGCTCTTTTCTCAATTTTGACATATTATAATCCTATTTTTTACCTTACGTTTCATTTTCGTTGGAACTCCACCCGGGTTGATTAAAAATGGACCAACTTCAATCCTATCAAAACAGAAAAATATCTCTTTTTGTAAGGAGTTGCCTTTCTATCACCTTTCTACGGTTATTCTCCACTGTCTCATAGCCTTCTCGCCCTGTTTGTCTTAAAAGAAAGGGCTTACCGGTCCTATTTTCTTGGTGTCTTAAAGGGTTGGAAGGACGCCTCTGGGAGCTACCCGTCGCTGTTCTTCTTACCACTTTGTCTACAAGATAATTTACGTTTTAGACTCTCTGGGCTTTAGCTTCCTTCTAATTGTCCTTACCCTCTGTCATAAAGATTTTACCTTCTGGTGAAAAGACCTGCTTTAAACTTGATTTCCTCCTTCTTTTTTCTTTAGTGTGAAATCAAGGGTCACTTTGTTGGGCTTTTATAAATTAGCTGCCAACTCTAGAAAAACAACAGACAGTATCTAAGTTTACTTGTTGAGGCAGTGTTATATGCCTGCTGCCTATATCAATTTAAGTAACAAACCCCTCTCTTGCTTGCTTGTTTAGGGTAGCTGAGCTGCGTGGTGTCCTCCTCCTTCCCGAGCTGTTTGGAAATGATTTCCTCTCTCAGTCTGCCTGGTATAAGTACTCTCACTAATTGGCTAATTGCTTGCACCTGGTTGCCCTGTTAAGCTCAAGGGGTGTGTACTTAGGAGTTTGATGTCCTCGGCGTGGTCGCCATCTTGTAAGGGGTTAAGTACCCTTGCTTTATATTATTGAATCACCTATTTATTATTTATTGGGCTGGCTTTCGATCATATCTCATTTGTCATTATTTATCGAATTATTTAGGGTGTGCATATGCATTGCTTCCACAACTTAGAGGTCGGGTGTGTTATGTTCTGGGTTGTCTACTTGTTGGGTATCTTGGGGGGAGGGATCAGAGAGCTAATAGTTATGAGTCATGACAAGACACTACTATAACTAGTCGGGCAGTGGATTGTGGTGGGTTCTGAACTTCTGATTGAGGTGTGAGGAAGGTCCAACCTCCCATCACCAACATCCTATTTTCTTGTGCAAAGTTCTGTATGTGCAATATCCCTACAACAGTAGTAGTATGTCCTATCCTATCAAAATAGTAATAAATCTGGCAAAGATGAGGATTATGAATCCGAAACCGGTCCCAGGATGCTTGTTTCCGGTCCAGGGAAGACATGGCTTGGCAGTTCGGGCTGGACTGTTCCCATGAGGCGCAGGGTCAGACTGATTTGCATATGGCCATGTCTGAACTGGGGTGGCTGAGTGAGCTAAAGAATGGTGATGGATTAAACCCAGATCAGTTGACTGGGGGTGAGTGTTTGATTTGCTCAAACGCTCCGTCCATCATCCCCTTTTGTTTCGCTTTGTTCGCCCTAAGTTGGCAGGGTATGCTCAGATGTGAGTCCCTTGCTCACTTGGCCACTGGATTCAAGATAGCCTGGCTGATAAGGATTATGAATCCAAATCCGGTCCCAGGATGCTTGTTTCCGGTCCAGGGAAGACATGGCTTGGCAGTTCCGGCTGGACTGTTACCATGAGGCACAGGGTCAGACTGATTTGCATATGGCCATGTCTGAACTGGGGTGGCTGAGTGATCTAAAGAATGGTGATGGATTAAACCCAGATCAGTTGACTGGGGGTGAGTGTTTGATTTGCTCAAAAGCTCCGTCCATCATCCCCTTTTGTTTTGCTTTGTTCGCCCTAAGTTGGCACGGTATGCTAAGACGTGAGTCCCTTGCTCACTTGGCCACTGGATTAAAGATAGCCTGGCTGATGAGGATTATGAATCCAAAACCGGTCCCAGGATGCTTGTTTCCGGTCCAGGGAAGAAATGGCTTGGCAGTTCGGGCTGGACTGTTCTCATGAGGCACTGGGTCAGACTGATTTGCATATGGCCATGTCTGAACTGGGGTGGCTGAGTGAGCTAAAGAATGGTGATGGATTAAACCCAGATCAGTTGACTGGGGGAGAGTGTTTTATTTGCTCAAACGCTCCGTCCATCATCCCCTTTTGTTTCACTTTGTTCGCCCTAAGTTGGCAGGGTATGCTCAGACGTGAGTCCCTTGCTCACTTGGCCTCTGTATTCAAGATAGCCTTGCTGATGAGGATTATGAATCCGAAACTGGTCCCAGGATGCTTGTTTCCGGTCCAAGGAAGACATGGCTTGGCAGTTCGGGCTGGGCTGTTCCCAGGAGGCACAGGGTCAGACTGATTTGCATATGGCCATGTCTGAACTGGGGTGGCTGAGCGAGCTAACGAATGGTGATGGAATAAAGCCAGATCAGTTGACTGGGGGTGAGTGTTTGATTTGCTCAAACGCTCCGTCCATCATCCCCTTTTGTTTCGCTTTGTTCGTCCTAAGTTGGCAGGGTATGCTCAGACATGAGTCCCTTGCTCACTTGGCCACTGGATTCAAGATAGCCTGGCTGATGAGGATTATGAATACAAAACCGATCCCAGGATGCTTGTTTCCGGTCCAGGGAAGACTTGGCTTGGCAGTTCGGGCTGGACTGTTCCCATGAGGCACAGGGTCAGACAGATTTGCATATGGCCATGTCTGATCTAGGGTGGCTGGGTGAGCTAAAGAATGGTGATGGATTAAACCCAGATCAGTTGACTGGGGGTAATTGTTTGATTTGCTCAAACGCTCCGTCCATCATCCCCTTTTGTTTCGCTTTGTTTGCCATAAGTTGGCAGGGTATGCTCAGACGTGAGTCCCTTGCTCACTTGGCCACTGGATTCAAGATAACTTGGCTGATGAGGATTATGAATCCGAAACCGGTCCCAGGATGCTTGTTTCGGGTCCAGGGAAGACATGGCTTGGCAGTTCGGGCTGGACTGTTCCAATGAGGCACAGGGTCAGACTGATTTACATATGCCATGTCTGAACTGAGGTGGCTGAGTGAGCTAAAGAATGGTGATGGATTAAACCCAGATCAGTTGACTGGGGGTGAGTGTTTGATTTGCTCAAACGCTCCGTCCATCATCCCCTTTTGTTTCGCTTTGTACGCCCTAAGTTGGCAGGGTATGCTCAGACATGAGTCCCTTGCTCACTGGCCACTGGATTCAAGATAGCCTGGCTGATGAGGATTATGAATCTGAAACCGGTCCCAGGATGCTTGTTTCCGGTCCAGGGAAGACATGGCTTGGCAGTTCGGGCTGGACTGTTCCCATGAGGCACAGGGTCAGACTGATTTGCATATGGCCATGTCTGAACTGGGGTGGCTGAGTGAGCTAAAGAATGGTGATGGATTAAACCCAGATCAGTTGACTGGGGGAGAGTGTTTGATTTGCTCAAATGCTCCGTCCATCATCCCCTTTTGTTTCGCTTTGTTCGTCCTAAGTGGCAGGGTATGCTCAGACGTGAGTCCCTTGCTCACTTGGCCACTGGATTCAAGATAGCCTGGCTGATGAGGATTAAAAATACGAAACCGGTCCCAGGATGCTTGTTTCCGGTCCAGGGAAGCCATGGCTTGGCAGTTCGGGCTGGACTGTTCCCATGAGGCACAGGGTCAGACTGATTTGCATATGGCCATGTCTGAACTAGGGTGGCTGAGTGAGCTAAAGAATGGTGATGGATTAAACCCAGATCAGTTGACTGGGGGTGAGTGTTTGATTTGCTCAAACGCTCAGTCCATCATCCCCTTTTGTTTTGCTTTGTTCGCCCTAAGTTGGCAGGGTATGCTCAGACGTGAGTCCCTTGCTCACTTGGCCACTGGATTAAAGATAGCCTGGCTGATGAGGATTATGAATACAAAACCGATCCCAGGATTCTTGTTTCCGGTCCAGGGAAGACATGGCTTGGCAGTTCGGGCTGGACTGTTCCCATGAGGCACAGGGTCAGACTGATTTGCATATGGCCATGTCTGATCTAGGGTGGCTGAGTGAGCTAAAGATTGGTGATGGATTAAACCTAGATCAGTTGACTGGGGGTAATTGTTTGATTTGCTCAAACGCTCCGTCCATCATCCCCTTTTGTTTCGCTTTGTTCGCCATAAGTTGGCAGGGTATGCTCAGACGTGAGTCCCTTGCTCATTTGGCCTCTGGATTCAAGATAACCTGGCTGATGAGGATTATGAATCCGAAACCGGTCCCAGGATGCTTGTTTCTGGTCCAGAGAAGACATGGCTTGGCAGTTCGGGCTGGACTGTTCCAATGAGGCACAGGGTCAGACTGATTTGCATATGGCCATGTCTGAACTGGGGTGGCTGAGTGAGCTAAAGAATGGTGATGGATTAAACCCAGATCAGTTAAATGGGGGTGAGTGTTTGATTTGCTCAAACGCTCCGTCCATCATTCCCTTTTGTTTCGATTTGTTCGCCATAAGTTGGCAGGGTATGCTCAGACGTGAGTCCCTTGCTCACTTGGCCACTGGATTCAAGATAGCCTGGCTGATGAGGATTATGAATCTGAAACCGGTCCCAGGATGCTTGTTTCCGGTCCAGGGAAGACATGGCTTGGCAGTTCGGGCTGGACTGTTCCAATGAGGCACAGAGTCAGACTGATTTGCATATGCCATGTCTGAACTGGGGTGGCTGAGTGAGCTAAAGAATGGTGATGGATTAAACCTAGATCAGTTGACTGGGGGTAATTGTTTGATTTGCTCAAACGCTCCGTCCATCATCCCCTTTTGTTTCGATTTGTTCGCCATAAGTTGGCAGGGTATGCTCAGACGTGAGTCCCTTGCTCACTTGGCCTCTGGATTCAAGATAACCTGGCTGATGAGGATTATGAATCTGAAACTGGTCCCAGGATGCTTGTTTCCGGTCAAGGGAAGACATGGCTTGGCAGTTCGGGCTGGATTGTTCCCATGAGGCACAGGGTCAGACTGATTTGCATATGGCCATGTCTGAACTGGGGTGGCTGAGTGTGCTAAAGAATGGTGATGGATTAAACCCAGATCAGTTGACGGGGGGTGATTGTTTGATTTGCTCAAACGCTATGTCCATCATCCCTTTTTGTTTCGATTTGTTTGTGTCACGATTCTCCTGCCCCTTTCCATGGAAGTCCGCAAGATACCCTTCAGTCATGTACATCTAATACATAACTTAATTGTTTCCCATCTGAAAAAACCCACCCCTGTCCCGTGCACCAGCACCTCTTTATGTATTTTGTGTTTTTGTGTGAGATTTGAGAAAGGTTTTACAAGAGACTTAGCAACAAATGTTGTCGTCTTTTTATTCACATGTTACTTCACATTCTGACCTTGGTTAAACATTTCATGCTTTATTTTTGGTATTTCGCATTGTTTAGACACAGCTGTCAAAAGCCTTCAACACGCGCGGGCTGAAGGCAAATAAACGCATGTGCGTTTACTCTTTGCCGTCTGAATGCCTTCAGCGCGCCTCGCACGCGGAAGGCTGTAGGCAGTTAAAAACGTGCAAGCGCACGTTGTCTCTGGGTGCGGTCGGTATTTAAACCACACCCAGACTTCGGGAACTCGCTTTGCCTTAGGATTTCTAGAAAGCAACATCCTGAGTTCCAGCCGGCAGATCTCCAGCTTCAGCGCTTCACCGGAGGACTTCAGTTGAGCATCGCCTAAGCCCTTTTGATCTCCTAGTCTGCTCAAGGAAAAAAGAACTTTACTAGGTGCCCTGCAATCTTCATCATCAGCATGAGAAGACTTGAAAGCTAAGTTTAATTTCTCAAGGCGCCCAACGCAAGACAGAAAGCAATTTTAGATTGGCTTTTTATAGACATTTCTTTGTTTGATGCCTTTAGGGAGGCAACTTGAATATCTGAGAAATTCTTTTTAATTTGTTATTTACAAAAGGTTTATTGTGAGTGACTTTGAGCCCAAACTTGTTTACTGAAATAAGTATAGTGAGTTATATTTCTCTTTTAGGAGTATTCACTAGAAGGTCATAGTGAGTTACAATTTCTGTCTAAGGGTATTCACAAGAAGGTCATTGTGAATTGTAAATGCACGAGTTGTTGCTTTTCTTGGTGTATTTCATTTTCTTAGGGAAGGTACACAAGAACTCATCTGAACCCACCATTTAATTTTGGAAGGAGTTGACTTTCAAACGTCCCAGACTTCTATCCGGAAAAGTTCCAAGTCATCAATAAAGGACGATTCCAAGACTCCATTCCTGACAAGAAATACTGGACGGAGATTGAGCCAGACTGTTCGCAGGTAGGGCTCAGCTCAGAAGACTCTTAGCTCTTTTAGAAAGTGAACAGGGAGGAACAGGTTTTTAAGTAGGAATACTGTAAATCTAGAATTCGATAGTAAGTTTATGTTCTTGTTAATTCACAGGTCGACAGTCAAACGCCCTACATTCCAGTCAACGTCCAGTACCGGCCCTCCTCCCGAAAGTTCTAGTTAATTCTTAGCTGTAAAATCTAGTCAGCGAGTTTTAGTTAGAGTTTCTGGGAAGTTGGTCCTTTGCGTCTCTGTGAAAATCCTCTACGCTGTCTACAGGAATTCCTGTCATATCTAAGGTAAGAGGCAGCGTATTTAGCTCTTGACAGAAGGCAAAGCCCAAGAAGAATATTTCGCCCAGACGCAATGGACCAGGTTTCCTTACAGGAAATAGCAGCTGTTCTAAAGGACATCAGGGACGAAAATGTTTCCTTAAGAAACGACATGACTGCGTTACAGGCAGCCATTCAGCAGAGTCCAATTAGTGTACAGGCCTCATCCTCTGACTCTAGGGGGGGATCTCAGATTCAGGTGGTTACCCCAACACCTACACCTTTAGCTTCTCCAGAACGCTTTTATGGGGACTGTAACAAGTTCTCCATATTCTTGCAGCAATGTCATCTACATTTCTTAGCCAAAAAATCTGCCTTTCCTGATGACTCTTCCAAAGTTGCCTTTATGTTATCATATTTTGGAGGAGATACTGCTCTTTGGTCCATTCCTATAGTTGAAAGAGATGATCCAATTTTGTATAATTTCAGGAATTTCGAACGTGCCTTAAAAAAGATTTTTGCAAAACATATGTTTGTGCAGTCTTCTGACAATGAGTTGTTGAGTTTAAAACAAGGGTCTTCTGATCTACTCCATTATATTTCCCAATTCAATCGTCTGGTACTTGAGGCTAATTGGCCATATAATAAAAGAATTTCTATTTTTTATAGAGGCCTTCGGGAAGATCTAAAAGATATGGTAACTCAAATTTTAGAACCCCCTGATGATATCGATGAGTTTATTGATCTTGTGATAAAGCTTAATCATCGTCTTAGTGAGAGAAAAGGCGAAAAAGGGAAGAGTGATCATAAAATCTTATTTGTAAAAGATAGGAATGCATCATCAGTTAAGGAGGTAGGCTCTAAGACAGATCATGTAGAACCTATGCAAATAGGAACTGTTCGAGGTCCACTCTCTAAGGACGAAAAAGAGAAGAGACGAAAATTAAATCAGTGTCTTTACTGTGGTAAGACTGGACACTTTGTAAGAGACTGTCCAACTAGACCAAATAAGTTCAAGTCAAAATCCTCAGATCTAGCTTTAACCCAAGAGTCGTCGGAAAACTAGAAAACTCGATGAATGAAGAGGTCGGTTCATCGAGTGTAATTTCCAGTTTGGCCTCTACTGTTCCACCTTTGGGATGTAAGCATTTTGGTATTCTAGTCGAGTTAAGAAGTCAATCGCCTTCCTCTCAGATTAGAAAGGTAGAAGCTGTAATAGACTCAGGAGCCACGGGAAACTTTATGGACACTCAGTTTTTCTCCCAGTTAGGCTTTGAATCTATTTTAAAAGATCATCCAGAAATTGTTAGAGCAGTAGATGGTAAGGAATTAACTTCAGGACCGATTAGCCGACAATCCGAAATTCTTAACATGGACTGTTCACCCATTCATCAAGAAAAGATCCAATTTGACATCATAGACGCCCCTCAGTTCAAGATGATTCTGGGGATTCCTTGGTTGATAAAACACAATCCAAGTATAGATTGGGTATCCCAGACTTTAACCTTTCAGTCTTCTCATTGCATTAATAGATGCTTCCTTCTTGAAAGATCTGGAGAGGTTATTCAAGGGTTTAACTTTCCTTCTGATTCATCTAGAGTTTTGGCTATCGAAGGGGTTCCATCTGTTTACTCAGATCTTCAAGATGTATTTGACAAGAAAAAGGCAAACACTCTCCCTCCACACAGAGACTGTGATTGTAGAATAGACCTTGTCCCAGGGGCTACTCTGCCTTGTAGCAGAATTTATGCTTTAACGGAAAAAGAAAATGTTCATCTTAGAGAGTACTTGGATGAGTATCTGGCAAATGGCTTTATTCGTCATTCCAAGTCTCCTGTCTCGTCAGCTCTCTTTTTCATTCCGAAAAAGGGAGGTGAATTGCGCACGTGTATAGATTATAGAGCTTTGAACAATGTGACAGTAAAGAACCGGTATCCTTTGCCTTTGATTCCCACTTTATTAGACCAGATCAAAAAGGCTACCATTTATACAAAATTGGACTTGCGGGGAGCTTATCATTTGGTACGAGTTCGAAAGGGCGATGAATGGAAAACAGCTTTTCGTACAAAATTTGGACTTTTTGAATATCAAGTCATGCCCTTTGGTCTTTGCAATGCCCCTGCAGCCTTCCAATTTTTTATAAATGAGGTTCTGCACGAATTCATTGATGTATGCTGTGTTGTTTATATTGATGACATTCTTATCTTTTCGAATTCTGAAGAAGAGCACGTGCAACAGGTCCGAGCTATTCTTAAAAAACTGCTTTCTAATTCTTTGTATGTTAAGTTGGAAAAGAGTCTTTTTCATACTTCAAGGGTAGAATTCTTGGGATATGTCATCAGTCCTAAGGGGATTGAAATGGACCCTAAGAAAGTAGAAGCGGTTGAATCCTGGCCCAGTCCATCTTCTGTAAAGCAAGTTCAAAGTTTCTTGGGATTCGCAAATTTTTACCGTCGGTTCATTCAAGACTTTTCTAAAACAATCACTCCGATCACAAAATTGTTGAGAAAGGGTGTAAAATTTGTGTGGACAGATCTGGCTGAAGAGGCTTTTCAGGATCTCAAGAAGAAATTTATTTCAGCCCCTATTCTTTCTCATCCAGATCCCAGTCAGCCTTTCATTGTGGAAGCAGATGCTTCCCAATTTGCAGTAGGAGGCATTTTGTCTCAAAGACATGTTGACACAGGACAAATGCACCCAATTGCATATTTCTCTAGGAAACTATCTGAAGCAGAACTGAATTATGCAATTGCCGATAAAGAACTTCTGGAAATAAAGGCAGCATTTGAAGAATGGCGCCATTATTTGCTGGGAGCCAGACATCCAGTGACAATATATACGGACCATAGAAATCTTCAAGCCTTGAGGTCTGTAAAGGCACTATCTGCAAGACAATTGAGATGGTCAATGTTTTTTAATGATTACAATTTTGTTATTACTTATCGACCAGGAAAAGAGAATTTAAAAGCTGATGCATTGTCAAGAATGGGAGAGGTTTTTATTGATGCTCCTTCTGAGGTAAGACCGGTAATACCTATATCACGGTTTCAAGCCAGTATAACTGTTTGTGATGTTATTTCAGACATAAAAGAAGAATTGGCAAAGAAAGATTTCAAGGTTTGGAAAGAATCACAACCTTATTTACAAGAAAGGGATGATTTGATCTTTATGCAGAGTCTCATTTTTGTACCCACTGATGCTTTAAAGGAAAAGATTTTACATTTTCATCATGATATGGCCTTAACAGCCCACCCAAGTAAGATTAAGACTTATGATTTAATCAAAATAACCTTCTGGTGGCCTTCAATGTTCAAAGATGTGCAACTTGTTGTTAAAACATGTGGTGTTTGTATTCAGAACAAACCTTCTCATCAAAATCCAAGCGGTTTGTTAAACCCTCTACCCTTACCACCTCAACCATGGCACACAATTTCTTTAGATTTTATTGTTGAGTTGCCAATCACAAAAAGGGGTTTTACCACCATTTTGACTATTGTAGACCAGTTCTCACGTATGGCTCATTTTGTCCCGCTTAAGAAACTACCAACTAGCATGGAATTAGCACATTTGATTATGGAAAATGTAGTTCGTTTGCATGGAATTCCTTCAGTGGCGATTTCGGATAGAGGGTCCCAATTTATTTCACGAGTTTGGCAAAACTTGAGGTCTCTTCTGAATATGGATGTTCGTCTATCCTCTAGCTATCATCCTCAAACTGATGGCCTTACTGAACGTACCAATCAAACTATAGAGCAATTCATTCGCTGCATGTTAACTAATGATGGTGAGGAATGGTCAACAATCTTAAGTCAACTGGAGTTTGCCTATAACAATGTTGATCATTCCTCCCTTGGAATGTCACCTTTCTTTTGTAACCTAGGTTATCACCCAAGGTCTTTTCCAAAAGAGATAAAAGAACTTAACCAAGTACCAGCTATTTCTGAATATATTTCCAAATTATCCTCCATCCAAGAACAAGCAGTTTTCAATTTGGCCAAAGCAAAAGAAGATCAAAAAAGGTTTACTGACAGACATAGAACAGAACCTCCACTTTACACACCTGGGGATAAGGTTTGGTTAAGCACAAAGAATTTAAAATTCAAAGGGAATCGCAAATTTAATCCTAGGTTCATAGGTCCTTTTCCCATAGAGAAGATCTTAAATCCAGTATGTGTGAGATTAACCTTACCTGCCAAATATCAGATCCATCCAGTATTCCATGTGTCTTTAATCAAACCATTTCACTCTCAGACTCGATTCATCCAGCCTCCTTCCTCCATAGATATTGAGGGAAATCCAGAATTCGAAGTAAAATCGATCTTAGATTCCAAAAGGTCTAGGGGAAGATTGCTTTATCTAATTGACTGGAAAGGTTACGGCCCGGAGGAAAGGTCTTGGGAACCTTTGGAACATTTAAAGAATTCTCCCAAATTATTAAGGAGGTTCCATGCTCAAAATCCTGAAAAACCCAAACCTATTGCACCGGTTTTAGGGGGGATCTTGAGGAGGGAGTACTGTCACGATTCTCCTGCCCCTTTCCATGGAAGTCCGCAAGATACCCTTCAGTCATGTACATCTAATACATAACTTAATTGTTTCCCATCTGAAAAAACCCACCCCTGTCCCGTGCACCAGCACCTCTTTATGTATTTTGTGTTTTTGTGTGAGATTTGAGAAAGGTTTTACAAGAGACTTAGCAACAAATGTTGTCGTCTTTTTATTCACATGTTACTTTACATTCTGACCTTGGTTAAACATTTCATGCTTTATTTTTGGTATTTCGCATTGTTTAGACACAGCTGTCAAAAGCCTTCAACACGCGCGGGCTGAAGGCAAATAAACGCATGTGCGTTTACTCTTTGCCGTCTGAATGCCTTCAGCGCGCCTCGCACGCGGAAGGCTGTAGGCAGTTAAAAACGTGCAAGCGCACGTTGTCTCTGGGTGCGGTCGGTATTTAAACCGCACCCAGACTTCGGGAACTCGCTTTGCCTTAGGATTTCTAGAAAGCAACATCCTGAGTTCCAGCCGGCAGATCTCCAGCTTCAGCGCTTCACCGGAGGACTTCAGTTGAGCATCGCCTAAGCCCTTTTGATCTCCTAGTCTGCGCAAGGAAAAAAGAACTTTACTAGGTGCCCTGCAATCTTCATCATCAGCATGAGAAGACTTGAAAGCTAAGTTTAATTTCTCAAGGCGCCCAACGCAAGACAGAAAGCAATTTTAGATTGGCTTTTTATAGACATTTCTTTGTTTGATGCCTTTAGGGAGGCAACTTGAATATCTGAGAAATTCTTTTTAATTTGTTATTTACAAAAGGTTTATTGTGAGTGACTTTGAGCCCAAACTTGTTTACTGAATTAAGTATAGTGAGTTATATTTCTCTTTTAGGAGTATTCACTAGAAGGTCATAGTGAGTTACAATTTCTGTCTAAGGGTATTCACAAGAAGGTCATTGTGAATTGTAAATGCACGAGTTGTTGCTTTTCTTGGTGTATTTCATTTTCTTAGGGAAGGTACACAAGAACTCATCTGAACCCACCATTTAATTTTGGAAGGAGTTGACTTTCAAACGACCCAGACTTCTATCCGGAAAAGTTCCAAGTCATCAATAAAGGACGATTCCAAGACTCCATTCCTGACAAGAAATACTGGACGGAGATTGAGCCAGACTGTTCGCAGGTAGGGCTCAGCTCAGAAGACTCTTAGCTCTTTTAGAAAGTGAACAGGGAGGAACAGGTTTTTAAGTAGGAATACTGTAAATCTAGAATTCGATAGTAAGTTTATGTTCTTGTTAATTCACAGGTCGACAGTCAAACGCCCTACATTCCAGTCAACGTCCAGTACCGGCCCTCCTCCCGAAAGTTCTAGTTAATTCTTAGCTGTAAAATCTAGTCAGCGAGTTTTAGTTAGAGTTTCTGGGAAGTTGGTCCTTTGCGTCTCTGCGAAAATCCTCTACGCTGTCTACAGGAATTCCTGTCATATCTAAGGTAAGAGGCAGCGTATTTAGCTCTTGACAGTTTGCCCTAAGTTGGCACGGTATGCTCAGACGTGAGTCCCTTGCTCACTTGGCCACTGCATTCAAGATAGGCTGGCTGATGAGGATTATGAATCTGAAACCGGTCCCAGGATGCTTGTTTCCGGTCCAGGGAGAACATGGCTTGGCTGTGCTGGCTGGACTGTTACCATGAGGCACAGGGTCAGACTGATTTGCATATGGCCATGTCTAAACTGGGGTGGCTGAGTGAGCTAAAGAATGGTGATGGATTAAACCCAGATCAGTTGACTGGGGGGGAGTGTTTGATTTGCTCAAACGCTCCGTCCATCATCCCCTTTTGTTTCGCTTTGTTCTCCCTAAATTGGCAGGGTATGTTCAGACATGAGTCCCTTGTTCACTTGGCCACTGGATTCAAGATAGCCTTGCTGATGAGGATTATGAATCCAAAACTGGTCCCAGGATGCTTGTTTCCGGTCCAGGGAAGACATGGCTTGGCAGTCCGGGCTGGGCTGTTCCCATGAGGCACAGCGTCAGACTGATTTGCATATGGCCATGTCTGAACTGGGGTGGCTGAGCGAGCTAAAGAATGGTGATGGATTAAAGCCAGATCAGTTGACTGGGGGTGAGTGTTTGATTTGCTCAAACGCTCCGTCCATCATCCCCTTTTGTTTCGCTTTGTTCGTCCTAAGTTGGTAGGGTATGCTCAGACGTGAGTCCCTTGCTCACTTGGCCACTGGATTCAAGATAGCCTGGCTGATGAGGATTATGAATACGAAACCGGTCCCAGGATGCTTGTTTCTGGTCCAGGGAAGACATGGCTTGGCAGTTCAGGCTGGACTGTTCCCTTGCGGCACAGGGTCAGACTGATTTGCATATGGCCATGTCTGAACTAGGGTGGCTGAGTGAGCTAAAGAATGGTGATGGATTAAACCCAGATCAGTTAACTAGGGGTGAGTGTTTGATTTGCTCAAACGCTCCGTCCATCATCCCCCTTTTTTTTGCTTTGTTCGCCCTAAATTGGCAGGGTATGCTCAGACGTGAGTCCCTTGCTCACTTGGCCACTGGATTAAAGATAGCCTGGCTGATGAGGATTATGAATCTGAAACCTGTCCCAGGATGCTTGTTTCCAGTCCAGGGAAGACATGGCTTGGCAGTTCGGGCTGGATTGTTCCCATGAGGCACAGGGTCAGACTGATTTGCATATGGCCATGTCTGAACTGGGGTGGCTGAGTGAGCTAAAGAATGGTGATGGATTAAACCCAGATCAGTTGACTGGGGGTGAGTCTTTGATTTGCTCAAACGCTCCGTCCATCATCCCCTTTTGTTTCGCTTTGTTCGCCCTAAGTTGGCAGGGTATGCTCAGACGTGAGTTCCTTGCTCACTTGGCCACTGCATTCAAGATAGCCTGGCTGATGAGGATTATGAATCCGAAACCGGTCCCAGGATGCTTGTTTCCGGTCCAGGGAAGACATGGCTTGGCAGTTCGGGCTGGACTGTTCCCGAGAGGCACAGGGTCAGACTGATTTGCATATGGCCATGTCTGAACTGGGGTGGCTGAGTGAGCTAGAGAATGGTGATGGATTAAACCCAGATCAGTTGACTGGGGGAGAGTGTTTTATTTGCTCAAACGCTCCGTCCATCATTCCCTTTTGTTTCGCTTTGTTCGCCCTAAGTTGGCAGGGTATGCTCAGACGTGAGTCCCTTGCTCACTTGGCCACTGGATTCAAGATAGCCTGGCTGATGAGGATTATGAATACCAAACCAGTCCCAGGATGCTTGTTTCCGGACCAGGGAAGCCATGGCTTGGCAGTTCGGGCTGGACTGTTCCCATGAGGCACAGGGTCAGACTGATTGGCATGTGGCCATGTCTGAACTAGGGTGGCTGAGTGAGCTAAAGAATGGTGATGGATTAAACCCAGATCAGTTGACTGGGGGCGAGTGTTTGATTTGCTCAAACGCTCCGTCCATCATCCCCTTTTTTTTTGCTTTGTTCGCCCTAAGTTGGCAGGGTATGCTCAGACGTGAGTCCCTTGCTCACTTGGCCACTGGATTAAAGATAGCCTGGCTGATGAGGATTATGAATCTGAAACCGGTCTCAGGATGCTTGTTTTCGGTCAAGGGAAGACATGGCTTGGCAGTTTGGGCTGGATTGTTCCCATGAGGCACAGGGTCAGACTGATTTGCATATGGCCATGTCTGAACTGGGGTGGCTGAGTGTGCTAAAGAATGGTGATGGATTAAACCCAGATCAGTTGACGGGGGGTGATTGTTTGATTTGCTCAAACGCTCTGTCCATCATCACTTTTTGTTTCGATTTGTTTGCCCTAAGTTGGCATGGTATGCTCAGACGTGAGTCCCTTGCTCACTTGGCCACTGCATTCAAGATAGCCTGGCTGATGAGGATTATGAATCTGAAACCGGTCCCAGGATGCTTGTTTCCGGTCCAGGGAGAACATGGCTTGGCTGTTCTGGCTGGACTGTTACCATGAGGCACAGGGTCAGACTGATTTGCATATGGCCATGTCTAAACTGGGGTGGCTGAGTGAGCTAAAGAATGGTGATGGATTAAACCCAGATCAGTTGACTGGGGGTGAGTGTTTGAATTGCTCAAACGCTCTGTCCATCATCCCCTTTTGTTTCGCTTTGTTCTCCCTAAGTTGGCAGGGTATGTTCAGACATGAGTCCCTTGCTCACTTGGCCACTGGATTCAAGATAGCCTTGCTGATGAGGATTATGAATCCAAAACCGGTCCCAGGATGCTTGTTTCCGGTCCAGGGAAGACATGGCTTGGCAGTCCGGGCTGGGCTGTTCCGAAGAGGCACAGGGTCAGACTGATTTGCATATGGCCATGTCTGAACTGGGGTGGCTGAGCGAGCTAAAGAATGGTGATGGATTAAAGCCAGATCAGTTGACTGGGGGTGAGTGTTTGATTTGCTCAAACGCTCCGTCCATCATCCCCTTTTGTTTCGCTTTGTTCGTCCTAAGTTGGCAGGTTATGCTCAGACGTGAGTCCCTTGCTCACTTGGCCACTGGATTCAAGATAGCCTGGCTGATGAGGTTTATGAATACGAAACCGGTCCCAGGATGCTTGTTTCTGGTCCAGGGAAGACATGGCTTGGCAGTTCAGGCTGGACTGTTCCCTTGCGGCACAGGGTCAGACTGATTTGCATATGGCCATGTCTGAACTAGGGTGGCTGAGTGAGCTAAAGAATGGTGATGGATTAAACCCAGGTCAGTTAACTGGGGGTGAGTGTTTGATTTGCTCAAACACTCCGTCCATCATCCCCTTGTTTTTTTGCTTTGTTCGCCCTAAGTTGGCAGGGTATGCTCAGACGTGAGTCCCTTGCTCACTTGGCCACTGGATTAAAGATAGCCTGGCTGATGAGGATTATGAATCTGAAACCTGTCCCAGGATGCTTGTTTCCGGTCCAGGGAAGACATGGCTTGGCAGTTTGGGCTGGATTGTTCCCATGAGACACAGGGTCAGACTGATTTGCATATGGCCATGTCTGAACTGGGGTGGCTGAGTGTGCTAAAGAATGGTGATGGATTAAACCCAGATCAGTTGACTGGGGGTGATTGTTTGATTTGCTCAAACGCTCTGTCCATCATCCCCTTTTGTTTCGCTTTGTTCGCCCTAAGTTGGCATGGTATGCTCAGACGTGAGTCCCTTGTTCACTTGGCCACTGCATTCAAGATAGCCTGGCTGATGAGGATTATGAATCCGAAACCGGTCCCAGGATGCTTGTTTCCGGTCCAGGGAAGACATGGCTTGGCAGTTCGGGCTGGACTGTTCCATGAGGCACAGGGTCAGACTGATTTGCATATGGCCATATCTGAACTGGGGTGGCTGAGTGAGCTAAAGAATGGTGATGGATTAAACCCAGATCAGTTGACTGGGGGTGAGTGTTTGATTTGCTCAAACGCTCCGTCCATCATCCCCTTTTGTTTCGCTTTGTTCGCCCTAAGTTGGCAGGGTATGCTCAGACGTGAGTCCCTTGCTCACCTGGCCACTGCATTCAAGATAGCCTGGCTGATGAGGATTATGAATCCGAAACCGGTCCCAGGATGCTTGTTTCCGGTCCAGGGAAGACATGGCTTGGCAGTTCGGGCTGGACTGTTCCCATGAGGCACAGGGTCAGACTGATTTGCATATGGCCATGTCTGAACTGGGGTGGCTGAGTGAGCTAGAGAATGGTGATGGATTAAACCCAGATCAGTTGACTGGGGGCGAGTGTTTGATTTGCTCAAACGCTCCATCCATCATGCCCTTTTGTTTCGCTTTGTTCGCCCTAAGTTGGCAGGGTATGCTCAGACGTGAGTCCCTTGCTCACTTGGCCACTGGATTCAAGATAGCCTGGCTGATGAGGATTATGAATCCCAAACCGGTCCCAGGATGCTTGGTTCCGGTCCAGGGAAGACATGGCTTGGCAGTTCGGCCTGGACTGTTCCCATGAGGCACAGGGTCAGACTGATTTGCATATGGCCATGTCTGAACTGGGGTGGCTGAGTGAGCTAAAGAATGGTGAAGGATTAAACCCAGATATGTTGACTGCGGGTGAGTGTTTGATTTGCTCAAACGCTCCGTCCATCATCCCCTTTTGTTTCGCTTTGTTCGCCCTAACTTGGCAGGGTTTGCTCAGACGTGAGTCCCTTGCTCACTTGGCCACTGGATTCAAGATAGCCTGGCTGATGAGGATTATGAATCCAAAACCGGTCCCAGGAAGCTTGTTTCCGGTCCAGGGAAGACATGGCTTGGCAGTTCGGGCTGGACTGTTCCCATGAGGCACAAGGTCAGACTGATTTGCATATGGCCATGTCTGAACTGGGGTGGCTGAGTGAGCTAAAGAATGGTGATGGATTAAACCCAGATCAGTTGACTGGGGGTGAGTCTTTGATTTGCTCAAACGCTCCGTCCATCATCCCCTTTTGTTTCGCTTTGTTCGCCCTAAGTTGGCAGGGTATGCTCAGACGTGAGTTCCTTGCTCACTTGGCCACTGCATTCAAGATAGCCTGGCTGATGAGGATTATGAATCCGAAACCGGTCCCAGGATGCTTGTTTCCGGTCCAGGGAAGACATGGCTTGGCAGTTCGGGCTGGACTGTTCCCGAGAGGCACAGGGTCAGACTGATTTGCATATGGCCATGTCTGAACTGGGGTGGCTGAGTGAGCTAGAGAATGGTGATGGATTAAACCCAGATCAGTTGACTGGGGGAGAGTGTTTTATTTGCTCAAACGCTCCGTCCATCATTCCCTTTTGTTTCGCTTTGTTCGCCCTAAGTTGGCAGGGTATGCTCAGACGTGAGTCCCTTGCTCACTTGGCCACTGGATTCAAGATAGCCTGGCTGATGAGGATTATGAATACCAAACCAGTCCCAGGATGCTTGTTTCCGGACCAGGGAAGCCATGGCTTGGCAGTTCGGGCTGGACTGTTCCCATGAGGCACAGGGTCAGACTGATTGGCATGTGGCCATGTCTGAACTAGGGTGGCTGAGTGAGCTAAAGAATGGTGATGGATTAAACCCAGATCAGTTGACTGGGGGCGAGTGTTTGATTTGCTCAAACGCTCCGTCCATCATCCCCTTTTTTTTTGCTTTGTTCGCCCTAAGTTGGCAGGGTATGCTCAGACGTGAGTCCCTTGCTCACTTGGCCACTGGATTAAAGATAGCCTGGCTGATGAGGATTATGAATCTGAAACCGGTCTCAGGATGCTTGTTTTCGGTCAAGGGAAGACATGGCTTGGCAGTTTGGGCTGGATTGTTCCCATGAGGCACAGGGTCAGACTGATTTGCATATGGCCATGTCTGAACTGGGGTGGCTGAGTGTGCTAAAGAATGGTGATGGATTAAACCCAGATCAGTTGACGGGGGGTGATTGTTTGATTTGCTCAAACGCTCTGTCCATCATCACTTTTTGTTTCGATTTGTTCGCCCTAACTTGGCAGGGTTTGCTCAGACGTGAGTCCCTTGCTCACTTGGCCACTGGATTCAAGATAGCCTGGCTGATGAGGATTATGAATCCAAAACCGGTCCCAGGATGCTTGTTTCTGGTCCAGGGAAGACATGGCTTGGCAGTTCAGGCTGGACTGTTCCCTTGCGGCACAGGGTCAGACTGATTTGCATATGGCCATGTCTGAACTGGGGTGGCTGAGTGAGCTAAAGAATGGTGAAGGATTAAACCCAGATATGTTGACTGCGGGTGAGTGTTTGATTTGCTCAAACGCTCCGTCCATCATCCCCTTTTGTTTCGCTTTGTTCGCCCTAACTTGGCAGGGTTTGCTCAGACGTGAGTCCCTTGCTCACTTGGCCACTGGATTCAAGATAGCCTGGCTGATGAGGATTATGAATCCAAAACCGGTCCCAGGATGCTTGTTTCTGGTCCAGGGAAGACATGGCTTGGCAGTTCAGGCTGGACTGTTCCCTTGCGGCACAGGGTCAGACTGATTTGCATATGGCCATGTCTGAACTAGGGTGGCTGAGTGAGCTAAAGAATGGTGATGGATTAAACCCAGATCAGTTAACTAGGGGTGAGTGTTTGATTTGCTCAAACGCTCCGTCCATCATCCCCCTTTTTTTTGCTTTGTTCGCCCTAAATTGGCAGGGTATGCTCAGACGTGAGTCCCTTGCTCACTTGGCCACTGGATTAAAGATAGCCTGGCTGATGAGGATTATGAATCTGAAACCTGTCCCAGGATGCTTGTTTCCAGTCCAGGGAAGACATGGCTTGGCAGTTCGGGCTGGATTGTTCCCATGAGGCACAGGGTCAGACTGATTTGCATATGGCCATGTCTGAACTGGGGTGGCTGAGTGAGCTAAAGAATGGTGATGGATTAAACCCAGATCAGTTGACTGGGGGTGAGTCTTTGATTTGCTCAAACGCTCCGTCCATCATCCCCTTTTGTTTCGCTTTGTTCGCCCTAAGTTGGCAGGGTATGCTCAGACGTGAGTTCCTTGCTCACTTGGCCACTGCATTCAAGATAGCCTGGCTGATGAGGATTATGAATCCGAAACCGGTCCCAGGATGCTTGTTTCCGGTCCAGGGAAGACATGGCTTGGCAGTTCGGGCTGGACTGTTCCCGAGAGGCACAGGGTCAGACTGATTTGCATATGGCCATGTCTGAACTGGGGTGGCTGAGTGAGCTAGAGAATGGTGATGGATTAAACCCAGATCAGTTGACTGGGGGAGAGTGTTTTATTTGCTCAAACGCTCCGTCCATCATTCCCTTTTGTTTCGCTTTGTTCGCCCTAAGTTGGCAGGGTATGCTCAGACGTGAGTCCCTTGCTCACTTGGCCACTGGATTCAAGATAGCCTGGCTGATGAGGATTATGAATACCAAACCAGTCCCAGGATGCTTGTTTCCGGACCAGGGAAGCCATGGCTTGGCAGTTCGGGCTGGACTGTTCCCATGAGGCACAGGGTCAGACTGATTGGCATGTGGCCATGTCTGAACTAGGGTGGCTGAGTGAGCTAAAGAATGGTGATGGATTAAACCCAGATCAGTTGACTGGGGGCGAGTGTTTGATTTGCTCAAACGCTCCGTCCATCATCCCCTTTTTTTTTGCTTTGTTCGCCCTAAGTTGGCAGGGTATGCTCAGACGTGAGTCCCTTGCTCACTTGGCCACTGGATTAAAGATAGCCTGGCTGATGAGGATTATGAATCTGAAACCGGTCTCAGGATGCTTGTTTTCGGTCAAGGGAAGACATGGCTTGGCAGTTTGGGCTGGATTGTTCCCATGAGGCACAGGGTCAGACTGATTTGCATATGGCCATGTCTGAACTGGGGTGGCTGAGTGTGCTAAAGAATGGTGATGGATTAAACCCAGATCAGTTGACGGGGGGTGATTGTTTGATTTGCTCAAACGCTCTGTCCATCATCACTTTTTGTTTCGATTTGTTTGCCCTAAGTTGGCATGGTATGCTCAGACGTGAGTCCCTTGCTCACTTGGCCACTGCATTCAAGATAGCCTGGCTGATGAGGATTATGAATCTGAAACCGGTCCCAGGATGCTTGTTTCCGGTCCAGGGAGAACATGGCTTGGCTGTTCTGGCTGGACTGTTACCATGAGGCACAGGGTCAGACTGATTTGCATATGGCCATGTCTAAACTGGGGTGGCTGAGTGAGCTAAAGAATGGTGATGGATTAAACCCAGATCAGTTGACTGGGGGTGAGTGTTTGAATTGCTCAAACGCTCTGTCCATCATCCCCTTTTGTTTCGCTTTGTTCTCCCTAAGTTGGCAGGGTATGTTCAGACATGAGTCCCTTGCTCACTTGGCCACTGGATTCAAGATAGCCTTGCTGATGAGGATTATGAATCCAAAACCGGTCCCAGGATGCTTGTTTCCGGTCCAGGGAAGACATGGCTTGGCAGTCCGGGCTGGGCTGTTCCGAAGAGGCACAGGGTCAGACTGATTTGCATATGGCCATGTCTGAACTGGGGTGGCTGAGCGAGCTAAAGAATGGTGATGGATTAAAGCCAGATCAGTTGACTGGGGGTGAGTGTTTGATTTGCTCAAACGCTCCGTCCATCATCCCCTTTTGTTTCGCTTTGTTCGTCCTAAGTTGGCAGGTTATGCTCAGACGTGAGTCCCTTGCTCACTTGGCCACTGGATTCAAGATAGCCTGGCTGATGAGGTTTATGAATACGAAACCGGTCCCAGGATGCTTGTTTCTGGTCCAGGGAAGACATGGCTTGGCAGTTCAGGCTGGACTGTTCCCTTGCGGCACAGGGTCAGACTGATTTGCATATGGCCATGTCTGAACTAGGGTGGCTGAGTGAGCTAAAGAATGGTGATGGATTAAACCCAGGTCAGTTAACTGGGGGTGAGTGTTTGATTTGCTCAAACACTCCGTCCATCATCCCCTTGTTTTTTTGCTTTGTTCGCCCTAAGTTGGCAGGGTATGCTCAGACGTGAGTCCCTTGCTCACTTGGCCACTGGATTAAAGATAGCCTGGCTGATGAGGATTATGAATCTGAAACCTGTCCCAGGATGCTTGTTTCCGGTCCAGGGAAGACATGGCTTGGCAGTTTGGGCTGGATTGTTCCCATGAGACACAGGGTCAGACTGATTTGCATATGGCCATGTCTGAACTGGGGTGGCTGAGTGTGCTAAAGAATGGTGATGGATTAAACCCAGATCAGTTGACTGGGGGTGATTGTTTGATTTGCTCAAACGCTCTGTCCATCATCCCCTTTTGTTTCGCTTTGTTCGCCCTAAGTTGGCATGGTATGCTCAGACGTGAGTCCCTTGCTCACTTGGCCACTGCATTCAAGATAGCCTGGCTGATGAGGATTATGAATCCGAAACCGGTCCCAGGATGCTTGTTTCCGGTCCAGGGAAGACATGGCTTGGCAGTTCGGGCTGGACTGTTCCATGAGGCACAGGGTCAGACTGATTTGCATATGGCCATATCTGAACTGGGGTGGCTGAGTGAGCTAAAGAATGGTGATGGATTAAACCCAGATCAGTTGACTGGGGGTGAGTGTTTGATTTGCTCAAACGCTCCGTCCATCATCCCCTTTTGTTTCGCTTTGTTCGCCCTAAGTTGGCAGGGTATGCTCAGACGTGAGTCCCTTGCTCACCTGGCCACTGCATTCAAGATAGCCTGGCTGATGAGGATTATGAATCCGAAACCGGTCCCAGGATGCTTGTTTCCGGTCCAGGGAAGACATGGCTTGGCAGTTCGGGCTGGACTGTTCCCATGAGGCACAGGGTCAGACTGATTTGCATATGGCCATGTCTGAACTGGGGTGGCTGAGTGAGCTAGAGAATGGTGATGGATTAAACCCAGATCAGTTGACTGGGGGCGAGTGTTTGATTTGCTCAAACGCTCCATCCATCATGCCCTTTTGTTTCGCTTTGTTCGCCCTAAGTTGGCAGGGTATGCTCAGACGTGAGTCCCTTGCTCACTTGGCCACTGGATTCAAGATAGCCTGGCTGATGAGGATTATGAATCCAAAACCGGTCCCAGGATGCTTGGTTCCGGTCCAGGGAAGACATGGCTTGGCAGTTCGGCCTGGACTGTTCCCATGAGGCACAGGGTCAGACTGATTTGCATATGGCCATGTCTGAACTGGGGTGGCTGAGTGAGCTAAAGAATGGTGAAGGATTAAACCCAGATATGTTGACTGCGGGTGAGTGTTTGATTTGCTCAAACGCTCCGTCCATCATCCCCTTTTGTTTCGCTTTGTTCGCCCTAACTTGGCAGGGTTTGCTCAGACGTGAGTCCCTTGCTCACTTGGCCACTGGATTCAAGATAGCCTGGCTGATGAGGATTATGAATCCAAAACCGGTCCCAGGAAGCTTGTTTCCGGTCCAGGGAAGACATGGCTTGGCAGTTCGGGCTGGACTGTTCCCATGAGGCACAAGGTCAGACTGATTTGCATATGGCCATGTCTGAACTGGGGTGGCTGAGTGAGCTAAAGAATGGTGATGGATTAAATCCAGATCAGTTCACTGGGGGTGAGTGTTCGATTTGCTCAAACGCTCCGTCCATCATCCCCTTTTATTTCACATATTAAAGGTCAGCATTTCTAAAGAAAATGAATGACTGTGTGCTAAATAAAACAAATCCGTTCATATTGATGTTTCAACTTCTACATAGACCACTTTTTAGAAACGTACAAACCTAATACATTAAAAGGTAAGAAATGTAGTTCATACGTGAGAAAGTAGTCTTGAATGGGAGAATGGGAGAATGACTTGTCTGAACTTTGAATTGATAAAACTGAGCAGCAAACTTAGACATTGCAGTCTGTGCACTATTGTATTCCTGTGAGAAGAAGAGGAGTAAACACATTCCCATGAGAGCATCGAAAGATGATTGTATGAGAGAAAAAATAAAAAGCAACATGGGGATTGCAAATTAACTTTTGTCTGTTTTCTAAACGTGGATGTTCCTAGAGTAAATGACCTCTTCCACTTGCCATATCCAAACTCAATCCAGATTATATTGCTGATTGGCCATATCACCATTCATGCTGCTTGAGACTCTACTGAGTTTATTAAACCTCTATGGGAAGTTCAGCTAATTATTGATTATTGACTATTGAATTGATTTATGAGTTTTATGCTTGTACTCTCACTCGCTCTGACTAGAATCCTTCATGTGTTCTGTCTGACATATATTTCTCTCCTGATTCTTAGTATAGGGTTTTTCCATTTATCGAATGTGCATAATTAACTTCATTTTGATTTATTGATCAACATATTGATTTTTATTGTTTGTTCATATTTGATGATGAGATTAATTCAAATTAAGTAGTAAACATTGAATAAACATGACTAACAAAAAGATTAGTGTAATAAAAACCTTAAACACATAAATACCAAATTCTCATTACTGACTAAAAGTAGATTTGAAATTGAGACTATCATTTTTTTGATGTTCACCTACTGATCTTTTCTAAAACAATAGCAAATGTCCATGGCAACATTGATCACAAAGCTGGACTTAGCCAATGTGACTGTCAACCAAGAAGCTTAAAACTGTGCACTGATTCCCACTCCAGCAGAAGAGTGTTAATTTTTGTGGCAACAAAAACTGCGAAAATGCATGCACTTGTAGTTTGGATTGAGCATTGATCATTAGTGTTGAAATAATCAAGTCAAATATCTTTATTTCGGTTAAAACAAAAACCATAAAAGATGTACATAGAGTATAAAAAACAGAAACCAATTTCCAATGCCACGCCCTTTTATCCCACAGTTCATTTATGCAAATTGAGGACCAATCGAAGGTACTTGCGGTGATTAAACAATAAATATATTTTTTAAATCTAAAAACATGGACCATTCATCAATGAAAATACAATCACAGCATTACAATTAATATTTCAATAAAACATACTTTGTATGAGTGGTATTGCTCCTTTTTCCTAATAAAGAAAAAAGTTACTCAGTATTTAAGAATTATAGGCAGTACCGACACAAACTCGCGGTTCCCCATCCTGTCTCTAGTAGTTATGATGGTTCAATTAAGGATCTAGCCAAGGGACAGCTCAAAACCTGTCTCCTTCGTACTATCTCTACAGAAAAGAGATATCTGCTTACACTGAAAACAATGGATTGGGTTGTTTCAGTTCTAAAAATTCTTTCCGCCTCACTGAAACGTCTGAAACCCAAGAGACGGCAAATAGGATTTATCCATTTTTTCCTAAAGTGTGTGTACACAGAACAGAAGAATAATACATGTGCTTTATCCTCTTTGGCGCCAATAGTACAAAATAATCACATTCAAGGCCATTGGAACTAAGTTATTCTGTGGCTGTGAGGTTTTCTGAATAGTAATGTATTTTCAATGCTTGCCACATAATTCACCATCTGCTGCATCATTCGTAGATGTCGGCAAAAAAAGTTTTTAGCATTAGTTGATCAAGAGCTATTTAAAAGGATACCATGTGTGATGCCTTAAAGAATTAGGGCCGCTGCTAATGGCAGGTGCTGATTGCTGAGTTGAACCACTAACCCTGGTCTGGGCAATAATTGCTGGTACCACATAGTAGAACATCAAGTTTTGAAGCTAACACTGCTCCCATGCAACGTTCTCAATGTTAATTCTATCAAAATGTACAGAGGGACAAATGCTCGGAAATGCTGAAAAATTTGAATTTTGTTGTTTACTGTACTGAAATCTGGTTGCTATGCCCAATTTTGGATGGTGAAATCAGAGTTGGCAAGATAATTATAGCTCTTATATACAAATCACAGTGGTAGCAGATTTTATAATAACATTATTGCATCTGGGTCAGACCACTTGTGATAAGGGGCAAAATAAAAAAGTGCCCAAAAAGAATGCATCAAGCATGCATCTTGATGAAAAATACACTTAACCTGCAGCTTAATTTTTCCTCATTTATTATATAATTTAGAGAACCTGATAACATTCTGAAAATGCTCTTGGTGATGTAAATCCCTCACTTTGTTATTTAGAATGAAAAAGTAATGGTAAAATGTGGACATATCATGTATGTGTCAATTTAAGCAATAGTACCACTTGGGAGATAAGGACAAATGGTACTCACTTCTCTTTTTGGACTGCATTGACAACCAGAACCTGATAACTCACTGTGCAAATTGTAGACAATGTGTGCAAATACCGGTTGTGCTTGTTATTCATTCATCTGGTCTTGCTGTTTGTGTCTAAATGATCTTATTGCTAGGGTTGGGTGGAGTTTGCTGAGTTGTGCTATGCGGAACTCAGTGGAGTGTCAAAAAAAACTCAGCCGCTCCACGCGTAGCTCCGTAAGCAGTGCTGTGATATTCAGTGCCTGGTGTTTGTCCCACGCTGGAAAATCATCACAAACAGCACCATACACATAGCAAGAAGGCATTGCTTACTTTTTGCTGCTTGGGTACATTTCTCAACGAAAACGGAAGGTTTCTCAATTAGGGCAGTCGCAAGCATATGCAAACATTTGCATTGAGAAATCCGACTTCCTGCATTGAGAAATCTTGCAGAGAGGTTGATTTTCCTCACTTGCCCTTGCCAACTAGACGTTGATGAGTGCGAGCAAAGAAAAATCGTTCCAACAGGTGTATTTTCCCCACTTGCTGAATTGATGCTGGAGCGCTCCATCGAGGAATAAAACTCCTCGAGCTCTGCGGAATGTGGAGTGCAGAAAGCTTCACAAACCCCGCAAGCAGAGCGGAGCTCACCACCTACGATTACTTATTACAGGAACCTTGATGCTTAAGTGCTAGTGGTTAAGATAGAGTAAATACCCATTGTCTCTGTCTTTAATATTAGCGGTAACTAACAGATGTATGCTAATTTTCTGAATCCAAGTGACTGCGCAAGATTTTTACCAAAGAAAAAATCTCTCGGCTATGAAGTTCACTTTGTTTACTCAGTTTTGACGATTGTGTATTAATAACCATGTTAACAATCATTATCCATCACAGGCATCTATTCTTTAAGGATGAAAGACCTAATATTTACAGACAGGTTGCAAAATCTCCAGAGATGATACATGTTAAACCTTGCCATGGTTTCCCCAGATGTTTTGCCTTCTGACCTACCGTTTTGTTGACTTCATTTTTGCTGGCGTTAGTATTCTGGGCATTTTACCACTGCTCACCAGTGCTAAATAGCATATGCTTTGTGCTCAAAACACAGTACCATTTATGTACGCACAATTGACATATTTAATTACTTATAAGTCCCTAGTAGAGTGCATTATATGTGCCAAGGGCCTGTAAAATAAATGCTACTAGTGAGCGTGCAGCACTGATGGTGCCACCCACTGCAGTAGCCTGTAAACATGAGTAGGCATGCCACTGCAGAGCCTGTCCGTGCTGTGCAAAGTGCTATTTCCACATGGCAAGTTACCCACTTGCCAGAACTAAACCTTCCCTTTTATTACATAAAGTTGAACCCGAGGGTAGGCCCTCGGCAGCCCTCTTGTCAGGGTGCAAAGTATTTAAATAGTGTGGCATGGACTATTGAGTTTTACATGTCCTAGTAGTAAAAACCTGCTAAATTAATCTTTCACTACTGCAAGGTCTATCTGTCCCATAGGTTAACATTGGGATTGTCTTAAAACTTCTTTTAAGTGTAATTTCCAATTGGGAAAAGAAAGATGCATAGTTTGTGTGTCTGGACTCATAACTGAAAATCACAACTTGTGGTGAAATCAGATTTCAAACTGTAAATCTAAAAATGGGAGTTTTATTTTTTTTACTTTAACCATTCTGTGCCTGTGTCTGTCTCTGAATACACATCTGGGTTAGGTGACAACTGGATTTTGTGAATTCCCTTTACGCAGGCACATAAAGGGACAATGGGTGTGACGTTTGCATCCTGATGGCCCATCACCAGGCTGATGGACCGTCCTGAGGTAGGGAGAACGGGTGTGACATTTGCATCTTTATGGCCCATCACCTTCCTGGACCTTCCTGAGGTAGAGTGGGATGGAGGAGCTAACACTTGCACCTCACTAGGGACTTATATGTACCCAAACAAAAAGCTGCATATCCCCTGTAGTGAGTCTGAAGGCAGGACAGGAAAAGCTGTGTCCTTGTGATCTTCAAAGGCCTATTTAATTTCTCTCTACTTCAAAGGCACATTTGGGCATAAGTACTAAACTCTGACACCACCAAATCAGAACTTTGTGGAACCAAGGACATTCTGACTGGAAGATTAACTGCTGTGCTGTTGGAGGGACTGCTACTTTGCTACCTGCACTGCTGTGTTGGCCTCCTGCCTGCTGATTGCTGTGCTGTAGGTGGGGCTGCCACGTTGCCACCCATGATGCTGTGTTGGCCTGCTGCCTGCTGCTTCTTGCAACTTGCAACTCTCGCAACTCAGCTGGTGCTGCTGGACTCTCCCATCTGTGAGTCCTAACCGTGCATGAAATGCCCCCTCAAGTGCTGGGACTCACAAGTGGGTCCTACTGATACTTCTGCAAAAATATATGCATGGTCACCACTGCGCCGATAGGAACCAATGCAGTGCCCTTTGATGCAGTGCCGATCCGAGGAAATCCATGTGTGGCTGGCCAATGACCTGACTGCGAGGTTTGATAACAATGCATCAGTTCCGAGGTCTAAACTGCGAGGCTTGAAAATAACGCTGCACAGATCGGAGGATAACACTGCAAGGCTCGACTTCGATTTATTGAGCCGATTGGGTGAATTGACGTCGTACGTCGACACTTGCTCCATACAGAGGTACTTTTTGAGCGGTCCCTGCAAGGGTCCTATAGCTGGCTTGCCTTTATCGCGGTCAGCCAGAACTTTAGATTTATCACAGTCTAGCGCAGCCTGAAATAACCTTTTTCTGCTATTGACTTCTTTTGACTCTAAGCCCTATTTTTGGATTTAATGTTTAAAAATTCATATCTCGACTATTACTGATTGGATTTTTGTCAATTTGTTCTTGATTTACTCAGATAAATATACCAGTGAGGATTCTTTTTGGTGGGGTTTTCACTACGTTATTGTAATTTTAGTGTTGTGCAACTATTTAATGCCGTTAAGCCTGACTGCTGTGTGCCAAGCTACTAGAGGGTGAGTTCAGGTTAATTTAAGTTGTGTATCTGATTTACCCTGACTAGGATTGTGCCTTCTGCTTGGACAGGGTTTATACCCTATCATTGCACACACCCCTCCGGCCATGTGTGCTTTATTGGTACCAATCTCCCTGGACCATTGTGGTGTCACTGTGCTTATCTGGGCGGATGGACCTCACTTTCCTGTAATGAGCAAATTTAATAATACTGATATTATTTTGTTTGTATATGTGATTGTATCATTATGAGCATAGGCAACAATTTTATCAATATCATCATCCCCCCTCTAGCTGAATTTTCAACTAAATTATCCAACCAATAGTCAATGACAGCAATGTTATAAGGGACATGTTTTTCAGTTTTGACTATTACTATTTTCCTATTTACCTGCAGTCTACCTAAATTGCGGACTGTGTTTTTACAGCTGGAAACCCCCACTTTAGGAAACCACACAAGAACAACAAAAATATGAAGACAGGCAACAGTGACGTACACACTCCAATCAGCCACCTGGGGAGTCAGGAAAACCAGTTCAACTACCATGCCTGCTCAGGGGAACCTCCGTCCTCGAGCATGTCTCTTTGCAAATAATGCAATTATTGGATGGCATGAGTCAAAGTCCTGTTATCCAGGTGATTACATGGGATAAACATGCACCAATCTTGGCACATACCCCTCCCTTCATTGTGGTCATTAAGTCCAACACATATCTATGTTGCATCACCGTGAGATGTATGGCTCTTACAGCCTGATTCATGTAGCTGAATTGCGCCCGCAATCGCTGCGAAAACGCAAATGCGGGCGCAATTTCCGTATTCGGCATTCAACAACAAAATAGCGAATTCGCTAACACATATTAGCGAATTCGCTAATATAATCGCAGAATCCCTGCCGCTGAGCATTAGCGAATCGGTAATAGCGACACACCACGGAATCTGCGAAAATAATAGCGAATTCGCAATAGAAAATCGCAATCGGCATTCAAGAAAAATCGCAATTTGCGAAAAACCCAAAAATCGCTATTTGCACGGCGCAAAATAAGGACAACTCAAAGCAGGTGGTAACCATGAAAGGCATAGAAAATATTTTTTCAAAAAACTGTTGTCCTATCACCAACAGGGCCAGGCCTGACCAATCACACATAAGGACATTCAGTAGCAGCATTAGGCTTACCACAATGCCTGGGATGTACATGGTGGTGAGGCGGCGAAGGCTACAGCGAGCAGCACGGAGGAGACGCATGAGGCAGGCAAGGATTTACCGGCTGCGGGTCACCTTGCTGGGCCAAACCAGGGAACAGATTTATGCTAAATACAGGCTGAATGGGGAAATGATCACCTGGCTGATACAAGAACTCGACCCCATCATGCAGCACCCAACAAGGCGAAACAATTCTGTGCCCACACATGTGCAGGTATTGAGTAGCCTGCACCTCCTGGCCTCCGGAAGCTTCCAGGGGGTAGTAGCGGCCGCTGGGGGAATATCCCAGCCCACCATGTCACGCTGCCTCAACAGTTTTGTAGACGCCATGCTCACCCAGCTACACCGTCACATCAAATTCCCCGCCAGCCAACAGGAATTGGACATGACAAAGCTACAATTCTACAATGTAGCCCATTTTCCACATGTGCTCGGATGCATAGACTGTACCCACGTCGCCGTCTGCCCACCAGCTGGCATGGAGTATATGTTCCGCAACAGAAAGTGCTACCACTCCCTCAACATCCAGATGGTCTGCAATGCCAAGACATACATCACTGACATTGTCTCACGGTACCCAGGGAGTACCCATGACTCCTTCATCTTCCGGCACAGCGCACTCCACACACGGCTGGTCAGGGGAGAGTTTGGGGAAGGACACCTACTTGGTAAGTACACTTTGATTGAAATGTCACATTGCAAAGATGTAACAGCGCAGCACAGGCAATCACCATCTGCTCCTCCCATTCAGGTGACAGTGGCTACGCCCTCCGTGAATACCTCCTGACCCCATACCTCAACCCTGCTACACCCCAGCAACGGCGCTACAATATTGCTCACATGCGGACAAGAAATTGCATAGAAAGGACATTTGGCCTGCTCAAGAGCAGGTTCCGCATACTGCACAAGACAGGTGGGGCCATGTATTACAGTCCTGCAAAGTGCTGCCGCATAGTGGCCGTCTGCGCAATACTACATAACATGGCAACCAAGCGCCGGATACCTGTTGACATCTCTGGCAGTGAATCTGAGGGGGACAACCAGCCACCTGCACATGCGCGCCATGCACAAGGGGAGACCCCAGCAGAAGGGCACAGACGTCGCAACCACATCACAGTGAACAGTTTCTAGTACAACCACTGCCATCACCCCACGAATCGACAATGCATGCAAAATGTAAAGAAGACACAACGCTAATGTGTGTAGGAAAAGAAATGTATTTGTTCACTTCACAAAAGTAAATGTAATGGTCCGTTCCAAAGGTCAAAATAAAAGTACCTGTTCACTTCACAAAACTAAATGTAATAGTCCGTGCCAAAGGTCAAAATAAAAGTACCTGTTCACTTCACAAAAGTAAATGTAATGGTCCGTGCCAAAGGTCAAAATAAAAGTACCTGTTCACTTCACAAAAGTAAATGTAATGGTCCGTGCCAAATTAGTCCCACACACAGTATTTCGTCATACTGCTGTGCTTGCCAGGCTTCACCTCAGCCTGTGCCAGTGGTGATTCCAGTCCTCTAGGTGTGCCTAGAGCGTGCCCCTCCACAACGCCTCTGAGGGCCTTCCTCCTCCGGGGCGTCAGGCAATGGGGGGGTCCTGGTGCTGCGGGTGGGTAGTGGGGCCTGTGAGGCTGATTGCGAGCTCAGGCTGGACGCCCCCTCACTCGCATCATCACCCCCCACAACAGATGGAATGGGTGGAGGGTGAAGAGCCACGACAGCTGTGGTGAGGGTCTCCAGCACCCTCGACATGTCCACACTGCACTGTATGACAGTGTGCTGCTGTGTCAGACAGCGCCTCGCCAGTAGGGAAGTGGCATTTGCCGACACGTAGCTCGCCCTGCTGTAGGTGCCAAGCTGTGTCAGCAGTTGGCGGTGGTGCCGGCGTTGGCCACCGTACATTCGATTCATGGCGCGGGTGTTAGCCTCCACGGCTGCAGCAATGCGGGCCATTCCATTGCCCACCCCGGCCAGGTCGGCCCTCATTCCTTCAATCTGTGTAGCAACACATGCCACGTTGCGGCCAATGTTGCATAGTTGCAGGTGAATTGCCCCCTGCTGCCGTGCCTGGCGCTGGTGTATGTGCAGCATCCGTCGCTCGATGCTGAGCCGCGCCTGTCCTTCACCATTGGCCCGCCTGGTAGCAGCTGCGGATCGCTGGCGTGACCTGCCACGCCTGCCCTGCTGGCCGGATTGTGAGGCTGGGGGCTGACTGGACAGTGGCGCAGCCCCGGATGTTGAGGCGCCAGCTGATGGGGATGAGGCCACCGGTGTTGCAGGTGTGCTCGTCGCTGGGGGTGTGCCTGCTGGTGTGGCTGTGGCAGTCGATGCGGGGGCCACAGGAGTGACTGACCTGGCTTTAGCTCTGGGAGGAGCAGCGGTGGCAGGGAGCACAATGGGTGCTGCGATGGCAGCAGATGAGGGCGCTGCAGCAGTTGCAGGTGGGACGCTGCCGGTGAAAGTTGATGGTGGTACAGTTGCAGCGTTAGGGGCTGGTGCCTGGGTATGTGTTGGCTCCTCCAGGACGCTGTCGTCTATCACCAGCCTGTCACTGTCACTGGTATCTCCACCTGTGGGGGTAAGTGGAGGACCATTAGTTGTATGCATCTGGCAGACGTGCAGTTGCAACATGCATGCTGGGTGACATTCCCTGAATGGCAGTGGCTTTGTGTGCATTGGGACCTGACTACATCTCCCACAATGGCTGCATTGTGGTACTACTACATTGTGGTCAGACTACATCTCCCACAATGCTTCAGGACAATCCTTGATGTGCAACAATTACATGCCTATGGGACATTGGGGGGGCCTATTTGGTCATGGACATCCATAGGGGGCAGGGTCGCAGTCGCATGCCACTTACCTTGGGTGTCTTGTGTGGGGGCGGATGAGTCCAGTGCAGTGAAACCCACAACGGCCTCCATCTCGAGGGTGTTTTCCACCTGGTCCTCCAGGGGGGTGTTCGGTGGTACCGTCGGACCTCCTCCGCCTGTGCCCGAGGACTCCCCGAGGCGCGCCGCCACCTTCTCCTTGGCACGGCCTCGGAGGTCGTACCACCTCTTCTTCAGTTCTTCAAGGGACCTGGCCGCCACTCCCACCGAGTTAACTGCAGAGGCTATCCCCTGCCAAATGCGCCTCTTCTCCATCTCCGGGACCCTCCTGGAATTTGCACCGAACAGTTGGTCGTGGTTAGCCACGACTCCCTCGATGAGGTGCTCCAGCTCCTGCTCGCTGAATTTCAGCTTTCGCTTCCTCCCAGCCGAGCTGCTGGTCCCTGGTGCAGCTTCCTCTGCCATGTTATGGGTTGTGGCTCAGTGGTGCACTCTACAAGCCAAGATGTGCAGCTGCTCTTCGATCTGCTCCCTGTCTCTCTGCCTCACTGTGGAGAATGGTGCTGGGAACCGGCAGCTTCCTGGTTGTGATGTCATCACTGGGCTCGAAATGCGACTTCCCGTTTTCCCGATCTCGCGAGTTTGCGATCTCGCAAATAGCGATATCGCTAATAGCGATATCGCTATTTGCGAGATCGCAGTCCAGCCGCGGGTAGGCCGAAATAGCAATTAATCTGCGATTAATCGCAATTTCGATCGGATCGCTATCGGATTTTGCGATCGCGTGCGAATCGCTTTTTTTTATCGCAATTCTTCATGAATTCGGATTTGCGATTTCTGAATAGCGACTCGCTATTTTTCGCTATTTCAGAATCGCAAATGCCGATTTTCATGAATATGGCGGTTAGTTCTTCCTTGATCGCATTTACAGCTGAGCTCAGTACTGTTCATCCTCTTCAGCATTTGCCACCTGGGTATTTGTAACAAGTGGACAATCATTTTTGTCTGTACTGTGAAGAAGGTTATGAACCCTTGCATTAATATGCGTGTCAGAAAGCAATTTTAATTCTTCTGGAATGTCCTTGCACTTGGCCCAGCCAAAAGAATCAGCAGTTCCTCTTTTCTCAAGCCTGATGCAACAGAGTTGGCTTCTTCCTCAGTGGTATTTGGTGCAAACTCTGACAAATCTTCTCCAGGAATAACCAGGGTCGGAGTGTGTATGGTGGCAAAGAAGCAGAGACCATCCCATCCGAGGATGAGCTGAGTGTAGGCAAACTCACCTAAATGACAATATGTTTCCATCAGCGTGGAGGTGCTCCATTGCATGTTCATACTGTGCAGTACTGTGCCGCAGATTTCATTTGTTCCCAGTGGAACAGTTTCTTTACCTCTGAAACACAAGAAATACAGTGTAAGTTTCTGTACAATTAAGGTATATATATTCACCTCAGTATCCCATATTTCCTGACATAGAGTATCTATGCTGTTTTTCAACTCACCCCTACACGACTAGCTTCCCTTTGTATCATCGAGGTGGATGTCCCTACTTTGGAACTCCATGTCTGGGGTCCATTTGTTATTAAGGAAGACAGCCCCAGAAATGCTAAAGGCCACCCTGGGACCACAGATAGAAACAGGAGAAGATGTGTTCAAGCATTGGTGTGGCAGTTTTGCTATCTCCAAGAATATTTTTTCTGGAACGTCTTGGGGCTCAACAGTATCCCTCCCTATAGTGCCCATCCTACGCATCCTATCTAGCGCTGTTTGAATGTTGCTAAGCTTGGTGAAGATGTAAAATGCTGTGCGATTGGTCTCGTTTTGAGTCCGATTTACTAGTACTCTTTGGAGTTCTACTCTGTTGGGTTTTATCTTGGCCCTAATTCTACATAAGTCTAGGTGGAGAAGGAATTTTACTTTTTCGGGGGCTACATCTTGGGACAAGTAAAGCCTGTCTGTGCTTACTGAATGCGGTATCATTGAACAGACATACCATGGCCTGGCTATTGTCTTGGAACCCACTGTGGTCATGTGCTGATACCACATGTTGCGTAAAAGGGTGCAGTGTATTGCATGTGAAATGCTAGTGTTGGGTCTGATGTAATTATTAGTGATGTGGGTGAGGTCCCTACCCAGGTGTGGTAATAGCCTTGTCTGGACTTCATCAGACTGGGCGGTGCTTGGGTGATGAATGGATGCAGAAACACTGATAGTAAACAGAGGCTACATAGAAGTGCTACAATACATACGTTTTGAAATGTGTAGGTCTTGGGATTGGATCCAGGGGAGTGTTGTGTGTCGATTTAGATTCTGTATGAATTTCCCGATTCATTCCCTTATATAGGTACAATTCACATTGCCCTTTTTTAGGCATAGAAATTTAGCCCTTATTTAGGCATTGCTCATGCTAACCAAATACAGGCATGGCTACCTACATCCGTTCATCTACGTCACAACGAGCACTTGGAAAACCAGACTCTTAAGCCTCTAGGACTTCCCCTTGCTTGGATATTGATTTCTCCAAGAACTCATTTATTATGCATGAACATCTATTCCTTAGGGTTTCATTCATGACGTTATTATGCCTGACTTTTATGTCAATACTGGCATTCCTAAACACATTCAAGGTATAAGTATGCCTTCACTTGCCATGGCACACCACAGTTTGGTCCACGGTTTGACTGCCTACTTGCACAACACGGTTTGCCACTGCAAGTTCGGAGGGAAGTCCAGTCCACAACTGACGCACTGACCAGACGCTGCCATCCTTGTCGCCGAGAATCCAGCTCCAGTGTTTCTGACTCCACTTGCGGGGTATTAGATATCGAGACCCGGCAAAGAGATTCCAACCTCTCTCATTCTAAGGTATGGAGCACACTAGAACCTAGAGGGACTCTTGGCAACTATAGTTAAACTAAACTAAAGCTAAACTAAACTATAGCTAAACAAAACTATATCTGAACAGCACCTACTTCTTCTCTCGTACTACACTTAGGTTAGGTACACTTGGTTAAAATTATTTTAGAAGCGCCAGATGAGTATTTTAGCCTGTGTTATTTATGTATGTATATATGTCATCGCTAGAGACCATGTTATTGCAGTATTATTTAATCCTACTGCTAACGCTGTACGTATTATACTTCGCATTCTGTCTTACGATTGTAGCAGTTCATATCACTTGCATGAGAAATAAGACTGTTCAATAAACCCTTTTTTATTGAAATGCCTGTCTATCTATTTCTGTGCTACTCTGTAGAAACAAAGAATGCACGATTGACTGAGTGAAATGGTTATTATTGTTTCCACGAGTCTGAGATTGTTTCAATTTTAAGGGTAGAAAAGTTGTCATGTTTATGCGGTTGTCAGAAACTAATCCCTTCTTGTTCATTCGAGAATTTTCTAATGACCTCTTAGTTACCTGGCACACACAAGTAATTATGTTTAATGTACTCGATAGAGACATACTTTCCTCAGTCCTATGTCAAAACTATAGTGCATATTATTCCAATGCCCAGAACTTATCAGGGATATAGGAACTAACCCACAGGAGGTGTTGATCTTCTGGCAATTGGAAATGTCTTTAGTTACCTAGGTGCATTGCAAAAGATCACTGTACTGTCTGTAGTTCATAATTTGCACACTGTAGATAATGGGATATTGGGTATCCTCCCTCTCTGTACCTAGATGGCAGTTAGGTTGGTGTAATGTTTTATGGGGTCATGTCATGAACAGGGGGTGGTATTAATTTTAGCTAGTATTCCGTGAGCGTCGCCAGCCCATCTATCCAAGGTGTACATGGGGGTACTATTGGTGCAGTGGTATCTTTTGAAATACACACGGGCAGGGCTATGTATCAAGAGGGGCATGTTGCAATTGAATGCTGTTGGCGATCACAATGTGCCCTGAGGTCATGAGTATTCCTCTCTAATCCCAGCAGGCAGCGTGCAATCATGACCCTCCCTAGTGGCTCCAGGTATCTTGACTAAAGCCTTTTTTCTATAAACCTCCTTTTGGGTTAGCATTGGGCTTTTTTATCAGTCTTGTGTGTGATTCTCTAGATCTCACTTCATTGGCTATCCTATTGTATCAAGGTGAAATAGAGGTGTTCAAAAAGCTGGGATTGGGCCTACTGTTTGGTATGAAATGGATGCTTTGTATTGGGGGTTTGACTTACTGTATATTTGAATTTTGTGTTTGTGCAGAGGCATTGCATCCCCTGACAGGTACCCCTCACTGCTGTGGCTGTGGCCCTGGTTCCTGCTGGGCTGATCTCCCTGTCTGCTGATGCATTTTCCCAACTACCTGATCACTACTGCGTGATGCCCGCTTATACTTAAGTTGGCAAAGCTTAATCCTCGGCTTATCCTTAGCCTTTACAGCATTTAGCTAATCTGCTTTAGCTTTGAGGCAATTGGCATTATAACACAAATGGACTGGGGCAGATTTTGCCCTTTTACTTTCTTCCGGGTAGAACACATCAAACAATTTGGAGGTCAACTGTTTGTGTATTCCTAAAGGCCTATCACCCATCCCTGAATGCATACTTATTGACCCGATTTCACCCATTTCACTTATGTATGGCACAACCTGCTGGTAAATGTATGTTAGTTTATTTGGAGAGCCCTGTATGTGGGGCCACTTTACTGTCCGCCTGTTGTTGTGTAGCGACAATGGATGTTGTATTAGATTGGTCACTAGTACGGGGTTTGAACAATTTGGATGGGGCCACAGCTACATAAATAGGTCTGAGGATTGCCTCAAAGTATAACCAATCCGATCACGTTTTTATTCAGTTTTTAGGTGTCATTCTGGTGATCTTTGTCTGATAAAAGAATGTGGTCCTTGTCTGTGGAGTCATAAATAAGGTCCCTGATAAGAAATGTACTTGTACTGTGTGTGCTGTATCCTGACTTGCTGTGTGTTCCTAACTCCATGCAGCATCTGACTTTATGGTGTTTTGGGAATGCAGCTACCCCTCTGGCCATGTGTGCTCTATTTATGGCCAACTTGCCTGGACCATAATGGTGTGGCTGTGCTTTTCTGGGGGATGGACCTGTGTTTCCTGGTCACACATTTGTCTGACAGCTGCTTGCCACCCCACCTGTCACCAGTCAATCACTGCAGAGCCTGACTGACTACACATTCCTGAGTCTGGGTTGATGGAGAGTTCATGACAGGTAAATTGCCTAATAGTGTTGTGATTTCATTTGTACATGTGAATGTATCATTATAGGCATAGGCATCGATTTTATTAATATCAACAATGGCTTCGGTGCAAGCAATGGCGATGCGGCAATATCGTAGAGAAATGCACCAATTCCGATCAACGCTACGATGTCGATGCATTGGTTTCTTGGGTTGCAACACCAAACACTCACTTCCAAAAGCCCAGTACTGGGTTTAGCACCATGTAGCAGAACAGGACTCACCGCAGAGGAGCCCAGGTGCTGGTAGCAAGACACAGGGGAAGTCTTTGATATCTCTGAGCCTCAGAAAAAGGAGGCCAGCCCAAAAACCCTTGGAGAGTCTTTAGAGATGCAGGATGTAAAGAGTCAAGTCTAGTTGTCTCACTCACAGGCAAAAAGCAGCAGTCAGAAGTGCAACACAGCAATGCAAGTATCAAAGTGGTAGACCATCCTGGCAGCACAGCAGCTCTTTTTCCTGGTAGAATGTCCTCATTTCCAGAAGTGTTCTAAGTATATGGTGTCAGAAGTCCAATACTAATACACATTGTAGCCTTTGAAGTAGGGAGACTTCAAAGAAAAGTCTTTGTAGTGCATATGACCCTGTTCTTCCAGCCCTGCCTCACTAGAGGGGGGTATGTAGCACTTTTTGTTGAGATAGGGACAGCTGTATTCAGGTGCAAGTCAGCTCCTCCCTCTCACTCAGCTCAGGAAGACCCATCAGTCTGCTGGTGGGTCATCAGTTTGTGAGTGGCACACCTCACACCTTTGCACATGTGATTGTCTAGAGGGAATGCACAAAGCCCAGCTGTCACCAAACCCTGACGTGTATTCTAGAGACAGACAGAAAGCACAGAATAGTTGAAGTAAGAAAATTCCAACTTTCTAAAAGTGGCTTTTTCAAACCTGCAATTTAAAAACCAACTTTAATACAAGTTTGGTTTGTAAATTGTGTATCCAGAGGCATCAAACTTCCTTTTCCTATTTTTTCCCAATTGAAAGTTACACTTGTAAAATGCTGTAAGTCAGCTCCAATGTTAACCTATGAGAGGGATTGGCCTTACAGAAGGGAAAAACACATTTAAGAGTATTTAACTACTAGTGTTACTTGAACATGAAATTCCTTGAAAAACAGGAGACAAGAGGTGTTTGGCAAAACATGAACAGTTTGCTTAGTTAAACAATGCAGTTAGGAGCACAGTCACAGAATAGGGCCTGAAGACTAATTCAATTTAAAACCGGTCTACCACAGACTTAGTTTTTACAATTTATTAAATGTAATAAAATGTATCTGGTGATCCTTTTTTTGTAAGGAATTTGTACCTCTTTCTTTGAAGCCATAAATTAAGGTATTGTATAAGGAATCCAGGTGGGCCTCGATCATGCAAGAACACTATGTGGCCAGTAGATAACGCCCAGATGTGTGGCATGGGGAGCACGTGATCCCTGCATGTACTGTATGTGCTGTGCCTTGATTTGCTAAGTGTTCCTAACTTCATGTGTCATCTAACTTTATGGTGTTTTGAGAACGCGCGCACCTCTGTGTACTTTATTGGGGCCAATCTCCCTGGACCACTGTGGTGGGTGTTGCTGCACCTATCTGTTGTATCGATCTGGGACTTCCTATTTGCACGTTTGTCTGCTTGCTACATGCCACCCCACCTGTGACCTGTCAATCAGTGACCTTGGGCCTAAATTTCAGGGCCTGTCTAACTACGAATTTCTGAGTCCGGGTTGACGTGGAGTTTACAATGGGTACATTTGTCAATAAAGATGCAATTCAGTTTTTATACATGAATGTATCACTATTCATTTTGAAATAGAGTTTTTCAATATCAACATTCGCCCCTCTAGGTGAATTTTCAACTACATTATCTAACCCACATATTACAACAGTTACTTTATTTTGGGACTGTGCTTTGGCTCAGACAATTATTACTTTCCTATTTACTTGTTTTTGACCCTATTTGTGACCTGTATTTTTACAGCAGGAAATCCTCAATTGCATGGAGTCACACTGAAACAAGAACACAATGAAAACAGGTAACAATTATGTGCACAATCTGGAAAGCCAGCGGGGTAGCCAGGGGAACCAATTAAAAAAAACATTAATGCTCAGGGGCACCTCCCTCATCATAACTGCCATTGTAAACAGTCCAGTGCTTGGATGGCAAGAGTCATTGTCCCATTATCCAGGTCATTCACTGGAATAAACATGCAGCATGACACGCCAATCTTGGTTGACACCGCTCCCTCCATCGCTGTCATGAAGTCGAGCCCATACCGATGCTGCATCACCATGAGGTGGACTGCGCTCAGTACTTCCTTGATCAAATTAAGGCCAAGCTCAGTGCTGTTCATCATTTTAAGCATTTCCTTTCTGGCGATTTGAAGCCAACAGGTTTGGATTTTGTCTGCATGGTGAAGAAGTGTATGGATCCTCCTGCCGACACTTATGAGTCAAATAACAGTCTACATTTTCCTGGAATGTCCTTGTACTGAGCCCAGCCAAAATATTCTGCAGTTCTTTTTTTCACGAGTTTGATTCAGCAAGGTTGTCTTCTTCCTTAGCTGGAGCCAGTACAAGTCTGATAGTTCTCTGGAAATGAACTGGGTAGGGATGTGTATGGTGATGAAAGAGCAAGGCTGCTCCATTTGGGGAGGAGTATAGGCAAACAAGTGGCTCTTGGCAACAAGTAGGTGCGGTAGCACCTGAACTAGACAGAGGGTACATTGAAGTGCAAAAAGACATACTTGTGATTGAAAATTGCAGGTATCTGTTATAGATCCATATGTCTGTGGATTTCTGGTTATTGGTTGTTTTTCATTCAGCAGTTGGGTCAAAATAAAATCACAGTACAGTTCATGGGGGTTTGTTGTGGAAGTTTTCAGCCTTACAGCAGAAAGATGGAAACACACATTTTTCCAACCCACCTTGAGCACTGTTGGTGTTGCAAAAATCACCCGGTAGGGACCCTCAAATTTGGCTTGCTTCCACATTCTTACTAAATTTCAACCATAGACCTCATGTTCAGACTGGGGTGTTTGGTATGGTAGCTTGACGATGGTGCACTTTGTAGTTTGATGATTGACCTTTTTGAATAGGAACATTAGTGGTTTTGGTTAGCTCTGAGAGGTTTACATGTAATTGGTCTCCCAGTGTTGAGAGCTAGCCCAAGAGATTAATTAGGCCAAGGTTTTGGAATGGGTGTCCCCATCAATCTACCAGTATCGGTCTTCTGTGGTGTGGGATGGTGATCTCTGTTTGGTGTGTTTCCCTTTTTTAAATTTTTTTATTTAGCAAATATCTATTAGCAGAAAAAAATATATAAACCAAAATGCAAGACAGTAAAACATAAGCCAGTTTGATCAATCTAAAACATATAAGTATCAATATCAAAAATAAATAACACATAAAAGTCAAATGCTTCCTCCATTCTCTATTGCAACTAGCAACTTTGTTCCGATTTACCTCTGGCCCTCCTCAATGAATCTTTGGCTTTGGATGTCGTCCCTAATCTCTTCAAGTCAGCTAAGATCGTTCCTGTCCTGAAGAAGGCTGGGGCTGACCCCACTGTTCTTTCTAACTTCCGTCCCATCTCCTTGCTTCCATTTTTGGGCAAGGTGTTGGAGAGACATGTCACCCATTGTCTGAGTTCTTTCATCGAGGATTCCAATTACTTGGACCCCTTTCAGGCTGGTTTTCACCCCTCCCACTCTACAGAATCTGTCATCCTCTCGATCTTGGATGACCTGAGAGTGAGTGCTGATCATGGATCCGCACAGGCCCTGGTATTGTTAGATCTATCGGCCGCTTTTGACACGGTCAACCATTTTCTTTTGGTTGACCGTGTCCGATGTGCTGGTATTTCGAATGTGGCCTTGCGCTAGGTCTCCTCCTTTTTGGAGAACCGCCAACAGGCGGTCCAGCTCTCTTCCTTTTCCTCCACTCCCCGAGCGGTAACCTGTGGTGTTCCCCAAGGCTCTGCCCTTTCCCCCCTCCTATTTAACCTTTATATTTTCCCCTTTACTTTTTGCTTTGCATCTCCGGGAGGTCACAGTGTTTGATTACGCTGATGACCTTCAACTTATATTTCCTCTGTCCTCTTCCCCTGACTCTGTGGCTCTCTTCCAGAATACTATGATTTTTATCCAGGATTGGGTGAGCTTGAACCATCTGAAGTTAAATCCTGACAAAACGGAGTTAGTCCTGATCGGAGGCTCACCCAATCCCTGCTGTTCTAAGTTCTGGCCTCCCTGTCTCGGACCAGCTCCTTCTGCGGCTCAATCCGTGAAAAGTTTGGTTATTAAAATCAGTGCTGACCTTATTATGCATACCCATATAAGCATGATTGTCTCCTCCTGTTTATTATGTCTTCATATCATCCGGATGGTCTCTCGGTTTTTTACGATCGAGGATCTCAAGTCCATTCTTTTTGCCCTTGTTATCTCTCGGGTTGATTCTGCCAATTCTCTCTATATTGGCATTCCCGCTTATGAATTACGCCGACTACAGCTTATTCAAAATCAGGCTGCTAGGCTGATCCATTGTTGGAGATTCCACCATGCCCTCCCGCTCTTGAGGCAACTGCACTGGTTGCCGATTGCCCATAGATGCCAATTTAAACTTGGGTGCCTCATTTTTAAATCATTGGGGGGCTTGGCTCCTCAGTATGTAGCATCCAGGCTTCTAACCCACACTCCTTCTAGGAATCTACGGTCTTCCTCTAAGAATTTCCTGGTTGTCCCACGGTTTGTCAGGAAAAAACATGGGGGTTCGAGTTTTTCTTTTTTGGCCCCCAGGTTTTGGAATGCCCTTCCCGTTAACCTTCGATTCTCTCAATCATACCTGGAGTTCCGCAAAGGCTTGAAGACCTGGTTATTCACCAGAGCGTTTGAGATCTAACTGCTGTCTGTTCTGTGCTGAACCGTTTAGCGCCATGAAACCTTTTTGGTAAATGTGCGCTTTATAAATCCCCCCAACTTCACCTTCAACTTCAACTACATATAGCTTGTTTCACAGAGGTCATTGTTATGTTAATAATGTCACATACCAGCCTCCCAGGGATCATCTTTAATGTAGTATTGGTGTTAAATGCTCTATAAGAGCCCCCCCAAATCTTGATGCCAAACCTCCATTTCTGTAGTCCTTTAATGGCATAAAGACTGGTTTCCAGTTTACATATAGCATATAGCCTTCCTCTCCACATTTCAAAGGTAGGCGGTTCTTACTGCCGCCACAATGATGCTATATATTATCTAGCCACTGCAACAGCAATATAAATTAAATACCTAAATGCATACATTTCCTGTGCTGGCATGCCATCTTCTAAAACCCCCAACAACATAACTGTAGGGGTTATCACAATCTGTGCCCCTTTAACGTCTGTCAGAAAGGTCTGCATCATATTATTTAATTAGTTAAATTCTGGACATGTTGAAAACATTTGGACTATATCTGCCTGATCCATCCCACACAGAATACATTTATCTTCATTCAAACCACCCCAGCGTGCAATTTTTGCAGGTGTATAATATAGATTGAACATGGTCTAATATTGTTGTGTTTTAAGGCTATAATAGATTAAACGTTTATCGGCTAATGCAATAGATTCTTGTAGAATGTTTCCTCCAAGGGATAGCCTTTTGTTCTATTTAACATTTTGTGCTTCTAGATCTTCATTTTGTATTTCAGTAAGTGTGTGATATACATTTCCAATCCTTCCCTGACCCCTAACTACTTCTAGCAAGTTATTTTTCTGTGCCAGGCGTGAAATATCTCCTCTTTTTATCAAGTAATCGTGAATCTGCAGGTATTTTAAAAAATCAGCTTTAGGGAGATCGTACTTAGACATTAATGAAGCGTATGCCCTGACCCCACTATTGTCTTCTAAGTCTCCTAGAGGCTGAATGTCCTTACGTCTCCATCTGTCCATAATAGCATCCAAAAAAATAGAGGAAAGTAGTGCTGGAGCATCAGTGGGGGTATAAACATTGACCCTACCAATCTGCAGATATCTCTGAATCTGAAGCCAAGCCTTATGGGCAGCCTGGACCACCTTGAAGCGAGTCTTTTTATGAATGTATGATGATACCACGCATACCAACACAACACAGTATTTTACATCACGATTTTGACAACGCAAGTAGTTAGATCGACTTGCGTTGGGGGGCGCTGGACTAAGGAATAGTGTAAGTTACTATTCCTTAGTCTAGAGGGCCCTCCAGTGCAAGTCGAAGTTATGACTTGAGTTGTTAAAACCACGATGTAACCATTACGCCTTGTAATGGTTGCGTGGAAAAGGATGTTTCCCTCTTTTTATAATAGCTGGGCTCAAGAATCTTAAAAAAGCTTCTCTCTGCTTTGGATCCCAACAATATCTGAAAGATATGCGGTATGTGATCTGCACAATCCTCGCCTTCCCCAACTAATAAAATTTTCATACGTCTTAGCAAGCATGCCCATTAATAAAACTGAAAATTGGGAACTGCCCAGCCTGCTTGCGATCGTGAAAGGGTCATAAATTTCATAGCTCAGCGGGGTTTACCCTGGGCCCACAGAAAGCTGCAACATATAGATTGTGATTTCTGGATATGTTTCCCTGTAATTCATAATGGAACCACCCTAAAGAAATATAGGACTCTTGGCAAAATATTCATTTTTAGGACGTTACATCTTCCCAGCTTTGACAAGTGTAGGCCTTCCATTCTGTCTAATTCCTTTTTAATCATACGTAGGATAGGGTCCCAATTCAACAGAACCATCGTGTCTAGGCATGCATTTAAATGCACCCCCGGATACGTTGCCTCCTCCATAACTCTAGGATCATTAAAATGTGCTTGATCTGTGCATATGACCTGTGTCTTGGCCAGATTTAACTTATAGCCTGCACTCCTCCATATATTGGTGCTAATTGTTCTGTCTCTACCAGTGCCATGGCTGGATCCGACAAGACTATCGCTATATCATTTGCATATGCTAATATATCAACCCGTTCCTACCCTGGACTCTGTAAATGTGTATTTAAACTGTATTCCAGCAGGTTCATGAACGGGTTACTATATAAGGCAAATAACAGAGGGGAGCAGGGGCAGCCCTGTTGGGTATCCCTTGAAATAAGTATGGGGTTTGATTCAAGTCCCAGTGCACAGACCTGAGCATTTGGGGATCTGTACATAGTAGTAACTGCCTGGATAAAGCCAGGTCCAAAGCCCTGCCACCGCATTGTTGCCCATAAAAATCCCCAGGAGTCACGGTCAAAGCTTTCTCTGCGTCCAATAAGATCACTTCACATGGTGCTTTTCGTACATTTGCAGAGTCTAGGAATGCAGTAACTCTGCCTATGTGGTTGACCCTGCTTCTCCCTGGTATAAATCCATGCTGGTGGGCTGAGACTAAGGGCGTATTCATTCAAGAGAGTCGCGTGGCCAGTATTTTTGCGTAGATTGTCCCAACGCAATTTATGAGTGAAATTGGTCTAAAGGACCCTGGTAGTGTGGGTGGTTTATCTTTTTTTAGAAAGATGATAATACTGGCTGCATCCCACGATGCTGGGCATCTAACTTCTGTGCCTCCTGGAATACAGTCAGCATATCTGATTGTATCTCTGATTAAAAAAGTGTATATTTCCAGCGAGAGCCTATTGGTGCCAGCAGCTTTCCCTGTTGCTAATGAACCTACAGCTTCAACAAGCTCTTCCATTGTAATCGGTTCCTCTAGAGTACTCTGATCCTCTCCATTTAACATTTTCCTATAGGGATCCTATAGGGGTCTTCCATTCTCTCCTGGGTATTAATATTCTCTGAAAATAGCCCGTCATAGAAGGCCCAAAAAACCTCAATATTTCCTCTGGTGTTTCTACTATTTTACCCATCGAGACTTCAATAGCCATAATAGTATTTTTACCCTCCTTACATCAAATTTTATTGGCCAAACATCTACCAGTTGCCTCCCCAAATTCATAGCACTCTCTCCTGAAAAGGTGATATTTATTTGCTATGTCTTTAGCCCAATCCTCAATTATTCTGGCTTTACAGCGTGCAACCTCAGTCTGTGCCTGTGAGGTATCTAGTTTCCCCTGAACCGCCTCTATCAAAGCATATTCAGCCTGTTGCAGATTATCATATAGTCCCAGTAAACAGTGCCTAACTTGTTTTTGGACATGTAGCCCAAAACTCAGTATCTCTCCCCTACGCCCTGCTTTCATAGCATCCCAAACTATGTCACACTTAGTGAAGTTCTGATTTATGGCCATAAATTGAGTTAGAAAAGACTAAAGTTAGGGGGGCCACAGGGAGTTTAAAGACCAAGCAGTGACAAGTCCCCTGAGTAATCTATTGAACACAAACAATGTCACCGGGTCTGAACAAGAAAATGTGGTGCATAGAACTAGAGAGGTTTTAGTGGAATTCCACACCAAAAAATAGTGAAAACGATGATAGGCACCTTGTGATCCCTAACAGGGTACCCATCAGTCACCACTCGGAACTGCCCTTCATCATTTGGGATTCCTGTTAACCATGTTATAGGTACAGCACTGGTTCTAGATAGAGGGTAAGATGTAGATACCTCTTATGAACCTAGTGGTGCCCTATATGGTTGGAGTGTCACAGGCCATTCATTGGCTGGAAAAAATGAGAGTGACTGATTTGCAGTGCACGTGAAAGAAAGTTCTAAGTGAAACTAAAATTGGGTGAGGGAGCAGGAAAAATACCTTTATTCTGTGATTTGCTCGCTCCTCCAATGTTAAAAAGCAGTAAAGGTAAATTGAACAAATATTTACCAGGATGTGATGGGGGTCAACATGTTTCTGCAAATCTAGGGACTACAGAGTCTGTTGCATTCATCAGGACCTAAGTTGTAATATAGCTACTGCAGAGATAAATAGTGAAGTGTATACTAAAGAAAAAGTGACTACATATAAAACAATCTGCGACATGAAAAAAGATCACCTGGATCCCTAGGTATCGTCTTATTTTGCAGTTGATGTATGTCACTGGTGGAGAAAAACACAAACATCAGAAAAATGACCACATTAGCTTTGTTAAGGTTAGCATGTGCTTAGTACACTTTTAACCACAAATAATATCAAAAACACATTGGTTTCTCAGGTTGTCCACATGAAGATGCTGTCATTCTTACATGGGAAAATTTATACTTCACCTTACCATTATAGTCGAAGTAGAAAGCTGCACCTCGCCTGGCAACGGCTCAGGACTCGAGGGAAGCACCGCTCTATAGGGAGGAAGCAAGGAACAAGCAATGTCATCGCCTCCTTAGTTTGTTTAAAAACGAATGCGCACCGGCACCATTACAGGAGAGCAGAGAAAACATATACTAACTGATGTTTAGGAGTGTAATCTTATGGAGATGGTCAGCATCGGCATGTAAACCACGTGCTACTCAGAATTAATATGCCGATGTGTATGAGACTTGAAGAAGAACTTTAAGATTTTTACAGTTCAAAAAGCGTGACACACGCCTTAACTCCGGATTCTTTTGGAGAAATTTAAGTAATATCGCAAAGGAGCAGCAGCCAGGTATTGATTGAAAGAGCCAGGTTTGTCGTAGTAGTGGTTCTCACAGCGAATGCAATAACGATTGAGACACTCGGCATCCGTTAGTGGGAGAACTGCCCAGTGAATAGAAAAAACGAAAAGAACAAGTTCTTCGTATTGCTTACCTCTCCGTCGGTACCTCGCTGCCACCCTCCTAATGAACATCCAAACCTGTTGGACTCTATACCCACAGTCGTTAGTCACAACACGAACGACTGGGGCAAAATTCTGGTTTTAAAAAAATCCCAAACACGTACAACCTTACACGGGGCTATTATGGCACAATACTTAAGAAAAAACTGTGCTCCATCTGGCCTTATTGTGACCAATACCCCAAGACTATTCCTCACTAACAAAGAGTTCCTGAAAAATTGGTCCCTCATAGCTTGGAGGTGTACGAGGGATTGGTTAGTGCTGATTATACAAACATCACAGCGAATAGCGGACACAATTCTCATAGAAATTCAGGTTCTTGAATCTCAAATAAAGACTACTTTAACAAGCAAACTCTTTAAACAGGGTCAAGACGAATCGAATAAAAACAATCAAGAATTCAAAGAATTTACCCTATTCACCAAAATGGAGAAATTCAAGAAAGATCTTGAGAAATTCAGTTTTGAGAAAGTGTACCCCTACACAAGCAATTCGTATGTACCCCCTGACTTGAACAACAAGGGCCGTAGGACAGGGTCTTCCTATGGGTCTACCACTTCTGAGGACAATTCAACGGACTCGGACGCTTCGAACCAAAGTATTTTCCAACAAAGAGCCCGAGGCAAACAATCCCAAAGAAACTGGAGAGGAAATCAGTATCAGAACCAGTCATGGTGGCAACCGGCACCCTGGCAATTTGGCAACCCTATGTTTCCACAACAAATGGGCCCCTTCCCTCAACAAATGGGCCCCTTCCCACCACCACAATTTGGAGGTGGCTTCGGTGGCCAGCCGCCTTTTTAAGGGTTTGGCCGGGGCAGATCCCGAGGACTGAGAAGAGGTACACAACCACAGGTCCACTTCAGTCCACCATCTACAACAACGAGGAACTTGAGGAGCACCACAACAAAGAACAAGACGACGGGACCGGCACAAACGAACATGGAAGCGGGCTCGTCATCAATCTGAGTGCCCATACCATCACTCCTAAAGAAGAACAAGTCCTCAATAGAGGTTTAGGTTTTGTGCCCACAATGAGAAATTATCATTTTGAGACCAATGTAGAGATGGCTAAGTTTTTTCGTAAAGTTCGCCTACAATTTTTCTTTTCCAAAACCGACCAAAGAGAACAAATTCAAGAAGAGGCCAACACAGGTTTGAAGAAGAAGTCAATGTTCAACCCTGGATCGCTCACGGTTCCTGTACAGGTTTTGGCATTTGAACAGGCCATTGAGAAGGATATTGAGACCTTGTTTTCTACAAATAGAGAAACCTTTAGCAATTTCTCCAAAACCGAACAACAAGCTTTGAAGACTTTGACTGCCAATAATGAATTAACCATTAAACCGGCAGACAAAGGCGGTGCAATAGTCGTAATGAACACCAGCGACTATCGCACCGAATGTTTGCGACAGCTAAACAACAGAGAAGCCTATTGTCCTCTTGAACAAGATCCTACAACAGACATACAAAAGATGATAAAAGGAATGGTTGAAGAAGCCTTAACAGAAGGCTGGGTCACCCGACAAGAAGCTGCCTTCCTATGCACGGAACATCCGGTGATGTCCTACTTTTATTGCCTCCCGAAGGTGCATAAAGAACAAAGGCCTCCACCTGGCCGGCCAATAATCTCAGGCATCGGATCCATCTTGGAACCGCTCTCCACCTTTGTGGATCATTTTCTACGCCCCATGGTGCTGGAAATGCCCACTTATCTCAGAGACACAACGGACGTGTTACGCCTCCTTCCTGAGATTGAATTTAATGTAGAGACTGACCATCTAGTATCATTCGACGTGGAGTCGCTGTATACATCTATACCCCAAGATGAGACTCTGGAAGTCATTTCTTCTCTCTTGAGGGCTAGGGATCTTAACAGCATAACACCTGTCAGCTTCATCATGGACTGCGCAACCTTAGCCATGAAGAGAAACTTTTTCAAATACGAGGACACAGTGTATCTCCAAACGTCTGGTACCGGTATGGGGAGCGTTTTTGCCCCCAGCCTGGCTAACCTTTACATACACCATTTTGAACAGGAGCATATCCTGATTAACACCAATCCGTACATCACCTCCATAAAAATGTGGAAGCGGTATATCGATGATATACTGGTGATTTGGCGAGGGACACATGAAGATCTGATGACATTCTATAACTGGCTAAATAGTAGGAATAACTTCCAGCGATTCACCGTAGAAGTTAGTAAAACTGCCATTGCGTTCCTGGACTTAAGGATTTTCTCCACTCCGGAAGGCCTACAATCTGAGCTTTACAAAAAACCAATGGCAAAAAACTCTTTACTCTGTTTTGACAGCCACCATCCAAGATCTCTTAAAGAGAATTTGCCTTATGGACAATTTTTAAGAATACAGAGAAATTGTTCAACCAAAGAAGGCTATATGACACACTCTAAAGCCTTACAACAACATCTCGTAGGCAGGAAATATCCACCAAAATTGGTACGTAGATCAATGAAACGAGCCAGCAATAACAATAGACTGGCTCTCCTCGAACCACCGGTGTCCAGACCAACATCCAACAGACTTACATGTGTCACTACGTTTGGGACTCTATCCAACGACATCCAAAAGATAATAAGAAAACATTGGACAATACTCAATTCAGGGCGTGAAACTATAGAAAAACCACTGTTTTCCTTCAAGAGGGGTCCAAACTTAAGAGACCGTATTGTACATACAAGACCACGCAACATTACACCAAGGGCTCTTGGTACTATCTGGAATCTTCCACCTGTTACAGGTCATCATCCGTGTGGGTCATGCCAAGCTTGCCCTCAAACAGTTAAATCGCTTGAGGTCAACATCTGCACCAACAGACCATGGAGACAAACAAAATTTACTAACTGTAACAGCGACAAACTTATTTACCTCATAACTTGCCCTTACGGTTTAAAGTATGTCGGTATGACTACTCGGAAGATAAAGATCTGCATCTCCGAGCACAAAAGTACGATTCGCCGTAAAAAACAGGCCACCAAGTTGACGAATCATTTCATAGAAAAACAACATGATCCTACTGCTTTTGTGTGGACTGTCCTTGAACAACCCTACATTCCCTCACATGTGACAGATCATACCAACTTTCTCATGCGTAAGGAACAGAAATGGGTCTTCAAGCTGGGCACAAACAGAGGCGGACTTAACCTCTTGGATGCTAATGACAAGGGTAACTCGTCATGCACTGCCCATTCATTTCAATGGAAATCTCATTATATGGGCCTAAAGTCCAATAGCGTCGAAGTGGTTAATGATGACATTCCTTGGTCCGCACTCTAATTATGTCATCTCAGTTATCACTATGAGATTTGAGTGGCAGCACCAGTCGACATCAGAGGGTTTAAAAATCACTAGTATACTCTTGATTACATCTATGATTCTTTAGGTGTGTAGTCCAAAACAACATGTGCCATTTAATTTAACATGTCTCAAAAACAAAGAAATTACATGTTTAATAGTCCGATCGAACCATATCTTTGATTGAAGAAATGTACCATGAGACATCTCTGTGTTTGTTTTGGATAATTTACAGTGGAGGACTCTATTCACTATACACACGACATCCTGTAAGTCTATTTCACTCGTAAGAAAGTCAACATAACAACCGGTGTCCCATGGCAACCAAGTACTGATTGTCCAAATAACACACTCGGTACACATACAAGGTCCGTCCATGTGACCTTCTGTGGACCTATTCAAGCCTGTTTTGTGTCTTCTCCATTATACACCCATTACAGGCCTTCTGATTGGTCCGCCTAGATCATCTGACCGGGTTCGGACCAATCAGCAGTAGGCTTTTAACCGAAGCCTCCACGCGACTTCGTTGCCTCCCCATCGGTTCAGAGGGTGGCAGCGAGGTACCGACGGAGAGGTAAGCAATACGAAGAACTTGTTCTTTTCGTTTTTTCTATTCACTGGGCAGTTCTCCCACTAACGGATGCCGAGTGTCTCACTCGTTATTGCATTCGCTGTGAGAACCACTACTACGACAAACCTGGCTCTTTCAATCAATACCAGGCTGCTGCTCCTTTGCGATATTACTTAAATTTCTCCAAAAGAATCCGGAGTTAAGGCGTGTGTCACGCTTTTTGAACTGTAAAAATCTTAAAGTTCTTCTTCAAGTCTCATACACATCGGCATATTAATTCTGAGTAGCACGTGGTTTACATGCCGATGCTGACCATCTCCATAAGATTACACTCTTAAACATCAGTTAGTATATGTTTTCCCTGCTCTCCTGTAATGGTGCCGGTGCGCATTCGTTTTTAAACAAACTAAGGAGGCGATGACATTGCTTGTTCCTTGCTTCCTCCCTATAGAGCGGTGCTTCCCTCGAGTCCTGAGCCGTTGCCAGGGGAGGTGCAGCCTTCTACTTCAACTATAATGGTAAGGCGAAGTATACATTTTCCCATGTAAGAATTACAGCATCTTCATGTGGACAACCTGAGAAACCAATGTGTTTTTGAAAACAATATTATTTGTGGTTAAAAGTGTACTAGGCACATGCTAACCTTAACAAAGCTAATGTGGTCATTTTTCTGATGTTTGTGTTTTTCTCCACCAGTGACATACATCAACTGCGAAATAAGACGATACCTAGGGATCCAGGTGATCTTTTTTCATGTCGCAGGTTGTTTTATATGTAGTCACTTTTTCTTTAGTATACACTTCACTATTTATCTCTGCAGTAGCTATATTACAACTTAGGTCCTGATGAATGCAACGGACTCTGTAGTCCCTAGATTTGCAGAAACATGTTGACCCCCATCACATCCAGGTAAATATTTGTTCAATTTACCTTTACTGCTTTTTAACATCGGAGGAGCGAGCAAATCACAGAATAAAGGTATTTTTCCTGCTCCCTCACCCAATTTTAGTTTCACTTAGCACTTTCTTTCACTTGCACTGCAAATCAGTCACCCTCATTTTTTCCAGCCAATGAATGGCCTGTGACACTCCAACCATATAGGGCACCACTAGGTTCATAGGATGTATCTACATCTTACCCTCTATCTAGAACCAGTGCTGTACCTATAACATGGTTAACAGGAATCCCAAATGATGAAGGGCGGTTCCGAGTGGTGACTGATGGGTACCCTGTTAGGGATCACAAGGTGCCTATCATCGTTTTCACTATTTTTTGGTGTGGAATTCCACTAAAACCTCTCTAGTTCTATGCACCACCTTTTCTTGTTCAAAAATTGAGTTAGCCATTGACGTATATGACAAATAAATTCTTCATTTATTAACAGCTTCTGATCAAAGAAAAATGCCCCTCAAGAGTGTACCAGACCATACATTGTAAGTTTCAGAAGAACAGGGTTATGATCCGAGGTAATTCGGGGAAACTGTGTCGGCGTGTAGCTGAGCGGTTCGAGTCTACTTCTCACGAAAAGCTTGCCGGGATCAAAGGCAACCACCAATGTACTGCCATTTTAATTCTGGCGACGCGTGTCACATGATATGAGTATTTTGACTTCGCGGTGGAGCAGTAGCAATCTACTTCCGCAATATCTCGAAAAGCTTTGCCCGGATCTAAGGCGTTTAACCAATACACTGCCGTTTTAATTCTGGTGACGCGTGTCATGTGGTATAGGTATTTTGGCTACTCGATGAAATGTACACGGTAGATTCTGTATAGGGAATACTATTCAATCGTGTGGAAACTGAGAAGGCAAAATACCAAAAAGACTACTACAATACCTAGAATAAAATTGCGGGATGAAAGAGTGCAACAATAAGGTGGGGTGATGAACAGAATCACGGACTAAGTGAAACGAATGTAGATTATGAATAACAAATGAAAATACAAAAGATCACCTAATAATCCAATGACTATTAGAATTGCGTTCACAAATACAAATATATAAGTATAGCAACTGTTTACAGTATTGTATAGAATTGAGATACAATATTTTAGGTTGATCAGAGTAGGGTATCAGCCAATATTAAGGTTATTGAAATATTTACAAAAAACATGAGAATTCTACCCTATCGTTTATCCCAGAGGGATGTAAGGAATCCAGTTTTTTAATCCAATAAAATTCAGACATCAAGCGTGATTTTTGTGGATCCATATCACAGCGTTGTTGCACTACCTCAAGTATGGTGAACTTGATTTGAGATATCTGATGTTTGGCCTCTCGCCAATGGGTTGCCACAGTGGATTTCAAGTTTTTCAATCAGATGTTGCTTTTGTGTTCTGTCATGCGTATTTTTATTTTTATTTCAGTCTGGCCTACATATATCTTGCCACACGGGCATTTAATTGCATAAGTCACGTTTTTTGTATCACATATGCTGGAATGACGGAGCTCTATTTTGTTGCCTTTCGTGGGATGCATAAAAATGTTCCCTGTGATCACGTTGTTACAGTGGACGCAGTTTTCACATTTAAATGTTAAATGTTGTATACTTGTAAAGCGCACAGCTGCCCCAGCAAAGGGGCGTCCCGGCGCTGTATACCGCTGGGGAACCCATCCTGGCTTTCCCTGTGAGATGGTCCCTCCTGGGCATCTTCAAGGTGAAGACAAGCATCCCCAGCGCTGATGGGGCCGTTAGTAGAGATTAAGGAAGCTATTGCCCAGAGTTGCTGAGTGGGATCCATGGTTGGACTAGGCACCGAGGCGAGAATTATCGAGTCCGCTGACCATGGCCCAAGACTCAGCTGCGTCGGGAATCGAACCCTGGTCCCAGGCCGACCTCTGCTTCCGGGTCGGCCACCTCTAACCAGTGAGCCACACCACTCCATTTAGACATTCCTTGGTATGTTATTGTAACTGTTTTTTTAGAATTAAGTATTTCTTTTAAATTCTTGGATCTTTGAAATGCAAAAGGGATGCGATCACTGTATAATCCTTGTAAATCTGGTTCTGAAATGATCAAGGACCAATAATGGTTGATTATGCTCCTGATTTTCTGTGCTTCAGTAGAACATTTCAGTACACAAACTGTTTTTTTCTCTACAGGTGATGTCTTTGATTCCAAAAAAGATTCTCTGGACATTTGATTTACTCTTTTGATGGATTCATCGAAGACATCTTGTGGATATCTGTGTTCACAATATTAAATTACTTGATTGTCAAAGGAGGCAATTAGATTTGTGGGATCTGAAGTGATTCTTTTTAATCTGATGAATTGTGAGACTGGCAGGTGTTTCTTCAGAGCTTCTGGGTGAAAACTTTGATACAATAAACTGGTGTTTCTGTCCGTTTTTTTGATGAATACTTTTGTGTTTAATTGATTGTTCTCTACAGTAACTTGAACGTCCAAGAACGCTATTGAATGTTTATTGATGTTGTGCGTAAATGTAATTCTTTCATGATGAGTGTTCATGATTTCTATGTTTCTTTCTAGTTTGGCCTTATCTCCTTTCCATATAAGAAATATGTCGTCGATGTATAATTTAAAGACTACCAGATGTTCTGTTCATTCTGGAATTTCTAGGATGTACTCCATTTCAAATTTCGACATAAAGGTATTGGCATACGAAGCCCATCGATGTTCCATTACATTGACTATAAAACTTGCCTTGCCATTCAAAGTAACTGTGATAGAGTGCGTAATGCATAAGCTCTAAGAGGAACACTTTGTTGACTTCTTGTTTTTCATCCTTTAGTAAGCACCTTTCAAGTCCTTCATTGTGTGGAATTGATGTGTAAAGGGCTATAACGTCCACAGTACATAGCCACCATTCTGCAATGTCATCTAGGGTGATAGTCTTGAGTAAGTTCAGGAAAGATGTAGTGTACTTTATAAACGTGCTGCTGTTTTGTACCGGTGGTTGTAAAAACCAATCTACATATTTATCTATTGGTTTCGAGATACAGCCGCAAGCTGAGACTATGGGTCTAAACGGAGGCTTGTGTGAGTCTTTATGAGTTTTAGGTAGCATGTATAGCTTAGGTCTGCGTGGAAATTTGGTCTCTAAGAATTTGTGGGTTTTGTCACTAATCCATTTCATTTCAAGTGCATGATCCAAAATTTGTTGCAATGTCTTCTGATATTCTTGTGTGGGGTCATTTTCAAGTGGTATATAAATTCCTTCAATATTAATGTGTGTGTTGACACTCATTATGTAAAAATTGGTGTAAATAACGATTAGGGCTCCTCCCTTGTCTGCTCTTTGAAAAGTAAGGTTGGTGTCTTTTATGAGACTTTGCAGAGTACTCCATTCTTGTTTTGAAAGATTAGTCTTCCTTATTTTGGAAAAGTTGATTTTTTGTATTTCGGTTAGGACAGCTCTCTCGAATGCATCAATCGTTTTGTGAGAGAATGGCGCACAAAAATTGCTTTTGGGTTTAAATTCTTTCACAGTTGATTCGTCGTCAAAGTCAGGTGCTGTTTGGGACTCTTTGAAAAAATATTTTAGTTTGAGCGATCTAAAAAATTTGAATAAAGCTACTTCAGTTTCCGGTAAACTTGATTTATATGTGGGGACAAAAGAAGTTCCTTTATTTAATACAGCAATGTGTGCCTTAGTCAGTTTCTTCGATGATATGTTTATAACTAGGTAATTTTCGTCTGACTCTTTGTGACTCTCTTTTCTCTCTCCTCCTCAGTTTCTTTTGCCCCTCCTTGTTTTTCGGGTTGTGGTGCTGCGTTGGCAGCTGGGCTTCTGTCTAAAAAAGCCGTTCTTTGTGTGGTAGTTGGTTGAGTTTGTTTTGCTGATGTCTTCGAAGTGCTGGCAATTGGTCTTCTAGTCTGAGCAATATCTGTATCTGTGACCACGCTTTCCTGTGAAGAGCGCACGCCTTCGTGAGAGGATATTCCTGTCACACAAAAAACGTACTTTTTACAAAAAGGCACTGACAGGCACAGTGCGACAGGCGCCGCGCCAAAAGAAGAATTTTGTTTAAATTGAATTATGTTTGAATCATCGGCATATTAACAGTGCACAGGGATATCAAATTACCATAACTTTTGATGTGGACAGGAGTAAAGTGTGTATCCTGGATCTGCATGTTTCAACCTAGGCCATACATCAACTAAGCTGTGTTCATAAATAAGCGGTTGTAAAGCCTTATAGACCTTAGGTTTCCTGCCATAATATTTATCTCCCCCAACCCCTTGGTCACTTCTCCCAGATGAATATTAAAATCCCCCGTCAGTATCAAGGGTGCAGCCCAGGTAGCCAGTTCTGTATTCAAGTAATCAATAATCTGAATTTCATTATTAGATCCATTTACAGAGCATATTGTTAATTTCTTGTTAGCGGCTACACACTCAATCATAGCCCACCGGTCATACTTATCTGCTAGACTTTTGGTTACTGTTGATATATTATTTTTAGCGAGAATAGTAGTGCCTTGCGAAGTACACACCAAAAGCTCATACCCTAAATCCTTTAGTATATTGCATTTACACTATGGAACATGTGTCTCTTGGAGACAGACCACATCAATGGACATATTTCTGATTTCTCGTGCCACTCTTTGCCATTTGACTCTTTCATTAAGTCCCCGAACATTAAACGTACATACAAATAGTGGTGAACTTTTTTAACCTGGTTCAGCATTGCAGAAAACACTCCCATAACATCATCACGTTTCCTTTTATTAGTCTTACACTAGCTATTGGCTTATTTACACTTTTCACCCTTCCTTCCCCACCCCGTGTAGCCCCCTTCCCCAACCCCAGCGCCCACCCCTCCTCCCTCAATTACCTCCTCTACCAGTGGAAGCCCCTCCGGTCCTTCCATGCATGGAGTCTGATAGACCCAACGGTCTACAGTGATGGAGAGCCTCGTAATGGCACCTATCCTCCCTTCCCTCCCAATTCACCAAAATCCCCTAACTGTGCTGTATTTAAAAAAGAAAGTTGAAAAAAACAATTAACTAAGGGGGAATACACTATGAGCATAAATCTAGAGTATGGCTTAGCTTAGATCTGTGAGGCTACTACTAAATATAAAGAAAAACATTGATTTTCTACAAGCATTCCCAAAAACATTAATTGCCGGCCATTTATACTATTTATACTATCCTTCCCCTAGGACTTAATCCCTTGTAAGTACTCTTCTGCTTTTAACTTGGATGTAAAAAATCTTGTCTTGTCTTTGTATATTACTTTTAGTTTAGCTGGTTTTAAAAGAAATGCTTGTGCACCTTTGCCCTGAAAAGAATTAATTAGCTGTCTGAGCTGCCACCTTTTTACCACAGTAACATGACAGCAATTGGGGCGAATGAAAAACTCAACTCCTGCCCCTCTTCTCATATAGAGTCTGTCTAGGTAGGAAGTTTGATGAATAAGTCAGTATAGCTCTAGGTCTTATATTGGATTGATTTGATTCCGCCTGCTTCTTTAGTCGAAAGGGGATCCGGTGGGCGTGTTCTATCTCCATATTCCATATCTATTGTGTCAGTTCCGGAAAGGCTTCTGTAAAAAAGTTTCACAACAAACTTTCGGGGGTCTGAGCCTTCAACCCCTTCAGGCACGCCAAGAATTCTTAAATTATTTAGGCAGAGGCAATTTTCCATGTCCTCAAGCTTCAAGGAAATATCACTCTTCTGCTTCACCAATACATCCGTAGCTCCTTTCTGCACAGTCATTTCGTCTTCAAGAGTGGAAATTCTATTTTCGGCCACCAAAATCCTTTGTGCAATCTCTAAATAGGATTAGGCTATCAGCTGGATTGAATTTTGTAGTTTTCGGCAGGCGCCTTGAGTTTTTTTTTACTTTCTGCCTGGCTTTCTTCTCTATGCAACATCATTGGCTCTTATATAACTGCCAGTGAAATATCACCCGGGCTTCTAATGAAGTGTTCTGGTCTTGTCTCAGGCCCCCCCCTCCTATGCACTCCCATAATTTGCAGCATTAACCTGCTCTTCCCCTGGAAGTTGACTAGAATTTGGCAGGCTGTCCAGGTATTTGAGATGTGGATGAAATTGATGCTGGTGCTTTTTTATGTACTGTCCCAGAACCAGATACCTTATTGTGCCTTCCAGGGGTCTCCTCTTCCTGACATATACTGCTGGTTTCACTTCATTGTTTGCTTGTAGAGCTGGGAGGGTCATAAGATATGTGTAGTGATTCTTCCCTTGATGAATTAGAATGATCCGAGAGTGAGAAAAAGGGATCACCGATATCCTTGATATCCGTCTCTGGTGGGTTTAGACCACCAGTACCATCTGTTAATGGCAACTTGTCTCTGGGTATAGTTAAAGCCACTAATTCTTGCCTTTGACCTGTTGAGGCTATTGACACCGCCTCTGACATAGTCCCACTCATTATTATATCTTGTGCTTCTTGCCCCCTCAGCCCATCATTTGGCAGGGGGCTGCCCAGAAAGTCATTCTGCCCCCCTTGCTCCACTTTCTCCATACTCAGTCCCAGAGCCCCTGTATTCCCCTTGCTCACCTCTTCTGAAGGAGCTACCTTCTCTGTGGAGTCCCTTTCCTGGTCCCAGTTCCTGCCCTTTCTGGCCGCCAAGAAGATTGCAGGAGTAACTCTTTTCCCGATTCTGGCAGCACTTGACGGACTGCAGCGGTCCCCAGCCGCTCAATGTCATTGTTTTTCCTAGGCAATTTCCGGGGACTTGTTAGGAGCGGCATTTCTTCCTGCACTGTGAGTCTTTCTGCTCCTGGTGTTCTTCAGCATCATCCTTTCATGGGCTGCAATCCGATCCTGACCCTCCGCCAAACGCTGAAAGGTTCCTCACGCTGGGTGCCAAATCAGACGGGAATACAGATGCGTGAGTTGGGAGCCGCTTGCCGCAAAGCCCAGTAATGTAAGTAGATCCCACAGCATTCCTGATTTTTCCCTGTTTTCCATGCTTACGAGAACTCACTTGGCCAAATGATCGGCCTCCATCTTGCCTCCATTTCGGTGTATTTTTCAGTGTGAATAAGGTGAGGGGCAGACTGAGGATCCACTTCTTATTAAGACTTGCACAAATGTTGCTTATTTTGTTTTTTAACAGGCCATCGGGTCTCTCAACAATGTTATTGCTTTAGGGGTGGTATGCTGAGGCTAATTTACGTGTTATTCCTTGCAGGTTACAGACGTTCTTGGACATGGTGTTAATAAAATGTTTCCCATTGTCTGACTGGATAATGTCTGGTACCCCACACTGGGGTATTACTTTCATGACAAGGAACTTAGCCACTGCCTTGGTGTTTCAGTTCAAGCAAGGGCCAGCTTTGATCCACCTAGATTATAGGCAGACCACTACAATCAGGTATTGGTAGTTAGCGCATCGATCAATCATGTCGATGAAGCCGATCTGCAGTGTCTTGAAGGGTTAAGGTGGTCTTGGGATTGCTAATGATTCAACCTCGAGTGTGGCTTGGGTGAATATAACTGGCATTTGTTTAAGTACACTGCCACTGTTTCTGTAAGGTTAAGCTGCAGGGTAAACTGCAGTAGTATGCCACCATTCAGAGTTTTGGATCCAGTTGGAAACTCCTGTTACTCCCTCTGCATATTCACACCACCAGGTATGGTGGAAGTTCATTTTCACATTTAGCCCTCCAGCAATAGAATCAGCTTCTGCTGCATCTACGTGCATGCACAGATTTTAAACAGTTCAAAAAATCTCAAACCTGGCTCTTCTAGTCGGTTAGAAATGGGGGTCTCTAGTTGGCAGAGGTAGGTACCTTTTTCCAAGTGAGGACCCTTACGTCTAGTCGGGATAAAGGAGTTAAACTCCTAAAATACTCCCTGCTTACCCTCTTGGTAGCTTGACACGAGCAGTCAGGCTTATCTTAGAGGCAGTGTGTAAAGCATTTGCACATAGCCAACAGTAATACAGTGTAAGCACTACAAAAGGACACAAATCCCGTTTAGAAAAATATCCAATATTTTTATATACTCAAAAAAGACTAAAAACGATAAAGAATCCATAATACAGAACATGAGATATGGATACTTTCCAAGATGTCTTCTAAACTGCAGAAATACCTCAAAAACACAGTTTGTACCAGTCCGTAGCTCTGTTCGGGACTAGTGCAAGGCTGAAAACAACAGAGTCTAACAGTTCCAGCCGACTGAGTCGATACCGGATAGCATAAACTTGAACAGACTCGGTAACAGTACCTTTCTCATTGCGTCTTCCACTGTGGTGTGCGCCAGTCATGGCAACCGTCGTGGTGGTGTTGCAAAATGGAAGCGGTGCAGGGACCGGCGTCCTCTCAATGCGCTGCTGGCAGCGGCTCAGTGACGATCATCCAGAGGGCATCGGTAAGACCAAGGTTTATGGTGCAGGGCGGGACGGTGCTGCTTGATGCAATACTGGCAGGTTGTGGTGCAGGTGACAGAGCTGGTTAGCGGGAGCTGGCATCAGTTAGTCGAGACGGCTGTGTGGTTCGAGGTGCCCCCAACCACGATATAGTCACGGAGGTCGAGTCAGCAGCAGTGACGGCATCAGTGAGACCAGGATGGTGAAGTGAAGGACTGCGGTCCCCACAGGTCACGGTGCAAGCAGCGACCTTGGCGGTGGCGGCATCGGTCGTCATCATTGGTGAGACCAGGGTTGCGGTGCGAGATGCGGACGGTATGGTCTGCGGTGTCGTCAGGACACAGAGCCAGCGACGGAGTCGGTGACAGAGTAAGTTGCAGTTCTCTTCTTTGTGACAACTGAAACAGCGGTTCCAGAAGCTAGACCCAGAGGCTGATGAAGTCTTTGCAGTCCCTGAGATTTCAGAACAGGAGTACAAATCGATTTCAGGCCCTTGGACATACTCAGCACAAGTAAAGAAAGTTCAATCCAGTCCTTTCACTGCCAAAGGCAGAAGCAACAACTACAGGCCAATCAAACAAAGCAAAAGCACAGCAAAGGGGCAGTACTCCTCCTGGCAGCTCTTCCAGCTCTTTTTCTTGGCAGGTTCCTTGATACCAGTGAGTTCTAAAGTTTAGGGGTTTAAGCCCCACTTTTTATAGCCCCAAATCCTTCATCCTCTCAGACAGGGAGTGTCCGAGCCCAGCCAGACCCAGTTCTGTCCTTTCTGGTGTAGCTTCCTGGCAGGAGGTAGAGACAGCATTGTCAGAGACAGACCCGGCCTATTCGGGTAAAAGGAAATCTCCTCCCCTAATGTAAATTCAGCCCTGCTCCTCTCCATCCCCTGTCATCCAACACCCAGACAGTCAATCCACAAACCTAGCAGAGGCCTACTGGATGGCTGAGCAAGAAAATATCTACTTTCCAAAAGTGGTATTTTCAAACACAGTATGTAAAACTCACCTTCACTAAAAGATGCATCTTTAGATTCTTAATTCAAGCATACTAAACTCCCAGGGCCAGTTTTGTTTATACGACATTATAAACCAACTGCCCATTCTGACCTATGGTAACAGGTAGCCTTGCCATAGTGAAAAATCAAATTGGCAGTAATTCACTACCAGGACATGAAACACACACTAGGGCATGTTCTACCTTTCAGATACACTGTACCCTGCCCATAGGGGTACCTTGGGCCTACATTAGGGGTGACTGACATGTAAGAAAAGGGTGCCAAGTCGACATGGCTGTCCCAGACTGCACACAGGCTCTGCAATGGCAGACGAGAATTACATTTACAGGCTGCTTGTGTGGGTGGCACAATCCAGTGCTGCAGCCTACTAGCAGCATTTGACTTACAGGCCCTGGCACATTCAGTGGACTTTAGTAGGGTCTGACAAGTAAATCAAATATGCCAATCATGGAAAACAATCCATAACATAATTTTCAACAGGAGCTCTTCTACTTTAACACTGACCAGCAGAGAGAAAGTTTGCAGAGACACTAAGCCAGCAAAAACAAAGTCAAAACCGGGATATCAGAAAGTAAAAAGTCAGGGGAAACGCGCCAAAAGATGCCAAGTCTAACATAGTATCTGGCATCTTTTTCACTTTGGACCTTCAGGACCTATAGAGCTGAAATAGCACCGAGAGACCCCAATGGGGGTTATATGTGTGCTTTGTAAGCAAACCTAAGATGGTGGGGGGTAAACCAGTTCATTCTAAAGTTCAGCTATACTGCTTTCTTGTGTTGACTGTGTGCTGGCAGGTGTAATTGGGACAATGCTATGTTGACTAGGCTTTGAGGAATGCTGTGTGTGTGTGTCTGTACACACAGTTGTGTGTGGTATGAGTGCAGCCCCTGATTTCCCATCATTCTTTCTCATGCAACTCCCTCGCATATAGACCTGTTGTTTTTGTGTAAGGTTTGTCCTCAGGATGTTTAGTTTCTGATGCTTGTTGTAAGGGAAGTATGTGTGGCTCCCCAACCAGTCCGTACATTGGCCTTTTGGCAAACTGGTCAGCTAATGCATTTTTCTCTGGATTCAAAAGCCTTGCCCCTGGTATGACCGGTGCACTTAACCCTGGCCACACATTTAGGTAGGGCCAATGCATCAATTAGTAACTCCAGGAGGTCCCTGTGCAGGACCGATCTACCATAAGACTTCAGGAACCCTCTTCTTTTCTACTTTCCTATACTAGAATGCACTGTGGTGGCGACATTAGTCTGAGTCTGAGTTACTCATTACTGTTTCGCCCGTGCTTAGGGTGAGCGCTTCAATCAGCGCTATCAGTTCTGCCACCTGCCCTGAAATGTGGGGGAGTAGAGTTAGCTATGCAGTGACTTGCATTATCCCTGAGAGCACATGGCTCCAAATCATTAGTAATGCTGCCACTGTGTGTCTCGCCCCAGTCTTCTGATTTATTACAGGGGACCGTTGATGATGAATAGGGCCTCAAACCCTGAGTTGGGATCTTCTTTCGACTGGCTGAGCCCATTAGGTGTGTATGTTGCACAATCATGGAACTCCTCCCCTCCTGAAGTTCGTGGGCTAGGAAGGGGGCCAGGTTTACTATATGACACTGCGCTCTTTTTAATGATGTCTGAGGAGCATCAGCTCGTAGCCTGAGACCCATTGCGAAGCTAGCATGCTATTGCTCATTTCTATGAACGCGCACAGCCAGTGACAGAACGCTGCTCGGCCCGTCTGCATGACTCCCGCATCTAAGACCTGTCCTGTTTGATTATTAAGCAGGCAGTTCCATTTTTGTCTCAAACGCGCTGTGAGCATTTCCAACACATCCACACAGGCACTTTGTTGTTAGCTTTTAAAACTTTTAAACCTGTGTTTGTTTGTTACCTCTAATCTACCCCCTTCCTTTGCTCATTCTGCTCCTACCTTTGTCAGCAGCTTACACCTCGCCTGGGCCATACGCCGACACCCCGGTCCACCACAGGGTTTCCCCGATTGATGTGGAGAGTGCTGGCGCCTCTGACCCTCATTCCTGGCAGGGATCCCTGGAAATGAGGATCAATAGCTCAATGTATCACAGCATATACAAAGAATGTAGATTCAGGGACCCCATGCCAGGGTCTGGGATGATAAAGGCTCACCCTTCTTGTTTTGTGACCGTGATGGTGCCGATACGTGGCTCTGGTATCTTCTTGCTGGTTTTAAGCAGCTGGGCTAGGGTTAACCCTGCATAAATTTCCTTCCAAACATAATCTTCCTGTCAGATGGTACTTGACTTTCTCCTCTAGGAACAGGTGACTTTTCACCAGCCACCAGTCAATGGTAGCCCAAATCTTTGTGCAAACATATAGGCAGTCAGTACCTCTTCTGGTCAGGGAGCAAGGTAGTTCCATAGCCATTAATAGGCTTAGACCAAAGCCAGCTACTGAAAATATGCACCGGGGAGGGCCAAATCTTATGGGAGAGTTGACCAAATTATGTGACAAGATAGTCTCTGACTATCACAAAATGTGCTGCATTTCACTGCATAAATTAACATTTCTTGTCTTAATGGAGAATGGCAACGAAGCATGGGTTCTGCTCCTGATCATCTACTTCTACTTTCATTCTGCTGCCGCATATGACTTCCTTGTTTTAGAGTCAAGTAGTGAACACAGTACTGGGTATGGAGAAGGGGATGTAAAGCTCAATAGTCTGCTGACAACTCTTCTCTGTCTAAGACCACCAATTCATGGGCTACCTTCTGGTTATGGATTAGCTTTGTATGGGCAGTCATTTCTGGGGATGCTATTTATAGCCAGGAAATGGAGGTTAGTAGGTTTCACTCAGGAAGGAGAAACTCATTTTCAAAAAGACTCATCTATAACAGGTTTGGTCAACAGCAATAGGACAAGTGTACCTGCAGGCTGCAATGTCTCAAAGGAACACTGAATTCACTGCCCAAAAGAGATTAACATCATGTTCATTACAAATATGCAGAGTTCAATTCACTTTTATACTCACCTAACCAGACATTCCTGTACATCCACAAATACACTTGCAACACTAGCACTCCTCATACATGTTCAAGACATGGTAACGGTCAAGTTCCCCAGCCATGGTAGACTGACTAGGCAGCACACATGGAAAAAGCAAAAACAATGAGAAAGGAAGCATTTCTCCTTGTTTCGCAAACTTAAGATGAGGGTTTTCCTGGTCATAAATTAGGCGCTGCCATCTATTTTTGCCTCTCTTGATAATAGGTGGCAGCGTCGAAGTGAATGGGTGTTGCGGTGGAACGCCTACAGAAACACTCACTGCATGCCCCTTTCAAACTAATTTTACCATGAAAGGGGGCCTATTACCAAGGCAGCACTAAGCCACTTAACGTGGCTTTTAGCCACATTATGTGATTTAACGCTGCCCTTGCAAAAGGGGCTGACCCTATTGCCACCACAACATCATGAAAAGTGAAGTTGTGGTGGCGATTTGGGCTTGGTAACATGCACCCAAGTATGACCCAGTATAGACCACAGAGAAGTGTTCATACAGCAGAATTCCATGAAAACAGCATCTTGACCATTCTGCTAGAGGCAAATCCCAAACGATGCTGACAGACCTTTTATCAAGTTACTAATTTTAGAGGCCAAGCGTGACTCTCTCTAGAGTCCACTTAATGACACCTGCTGCTCCAGCTATGGTGCAAAGAACTACATTTTGCTACTCCAAATTCATTAATTCATGCCAGGCACTGGGATGGTTATCAGGATATCTTCATTAGAACTGATGCCCATTATGGCCAAAGCCTGCTTTGGAAGATTTTTCTGCTATGAAGTACTAAAAGCATTACAATGTGTTGGAGGAGACAAAGTAAAGTATGATTTGATACCATTACTTTCAGACACTGGTCCTGAAGGTATTCCAAGCATTGCATCTCAACTTTCTCTAAAATTAGAGTCTGTTTTCCATCCTTTGTTACATCTCTTTTCTGAGGCAATGCATATTCACCACTCTAAAAACGCATTTTATGAAATACTAGCTTACCCGTCGCGCGTTGATTCGATCTCAGAAGAACGGAAATTTAAGGACACTTGTTTTGATAACATTCAATTTACATTGTGTCATTTTTATTGAAACGTATTCATTTTATTATGTAAAACATTTTAAAGTGTTGTTTTAATTCTGTTTATTAACCCCTTCGCTGCTAGGCCTTTTCCCCTCCTGTGCTGAGCCCTTTTTTGGCTATTTGGGGTAGTGCGCGCTTAGGCCCCTGTAACTTTTTGACCACATAAGCTATCCACGCCAAATTTGCGTCCTTTTCTTCCAACATCATGTGGATTCCAAAGGCGCCCAGGGTTTGTGGATTCCCTTAGAGGGGTCCCAGAAATTAACCAAAATATAGTGATTGTTTTTTTTTCTTCAGAAAAACGGGCTGCAAATGAAAGCCTCCGGGTTTTTCCCTGAAAATGGTATCAAAAAAGGGTTTGTGGGGCTGCAATCTCCGTTTTCTCAGCTTTCAGGGAATGACAGTCTTTTGTCAGGGAACCAACATTTTTCACACAGTTTTGGCATTTTTCTGGGACATAGCCTATTTTTGCTATTTTTAGAGCTTTCCACCTCCTTCCAGTTAATGGTAGAAAAGAGTTTGAAAGCAATAATGGATCCTAGAAAGCTGTACATTTTCGAAAAGTAAACAAAATTCTGAATTCAGAAAGGGGTCATTTGTCTAAATCCATGAAGGATTCTTTATTGAAACTAACAGTTAAATCTTGGAATAATAGAAATTTGTTGAAATAAACAGCCTTTTGTCTCAACGTTTTCACCTATAACTTTTTCTAATCTTGACAACTCTTGGAAAGCAATATACTGTTACATCCGTTAGACCTTCCTGGTTGTGGGGATATATAGGGCTTGTAGTTTCACCAAGAACCCAACGAACCCAGATCCAAAAACTGAGCAGCAACTTGCAATGGGTTTTTTTCTTTTACTGGGTATAGAGCACTTTGTCTTAGAAAATGTATACATGGAAAAATCTGTATGAAAGACACCTATGTATTTCTGAATTGGGTACAAAATATAGAGTTCAGAAACAGTATATAATTGCACATTTTCAAAATTGGGAATACCCATACTAGCTTGAGAATTATTGGTCATTTTTCAAAAACATTTTTTTTTTACACAATGTCTGTCATTGAAAGGGAGAAATGCTAGAAAGCTCATTTGGTAATAACAGTTGATTTACAAATCTGAATTACCCGAAGTCTCCCGATAAAAACGGTACCTCACTTGTGGAGGTCGGCCTTGTGTCTGCGATAGGAAACGGCGCAAAATGCAACGTGGTCACACCTCAATTTTGCAGTTACAAATTGACCCTTTTATGGCAAAGTGCCTACCTGTAGTTTTTGCACCCTAGCTCTGCCGGCACCTAGGGAAACCTAGCAAACCTATACATTTTTGGAAAGTAGACACCCTGGGGAATTCAGGATGGGGTGACTCGACTGCCTACCACCAGGCTTTGTTACCCAGAATCCCTTGCAAAGTTTAGAATTTGACAAAAAAAACACATTTTCCTCACATTTCTGTAGTTTAAAGTTCTGGAATCTGCGTGGATCAACAAATTTCCACCCACCCAGCGTTCCCCCAGGTCTCCTGAGAAAAATGGTACCTCACTTGCGTGGGTAGGCATAGTGGCTGCGACACGAAACAGCTCAAAATGCAATGTGGTCACAACTCAATTCCCCAGTGAAATCTTGTGCTTTTTGGACAAAGAGACTACCTTTTGTTTTTGAGTCCTAGCTCTGCCAGCACATAGGGAAACCTAGCAAACCTATACATTTTTGAACACTAGACACCCAGGGGAATTTAGGATGGGGTGACTCGTCTGCCTACCCCCAGGTTTTGTTACCCAGAACCCCTTGCAAAGCTAAAATTATGACAAAAAAACACATTTTCCTCACATTTCTGTGGTGGAAAGTTCTGGAATCTGCGTGGATCAACAAATTTCCACCCACGCAGCGTTCCCCCAGGTCTCCTGAGAAAAATGATACCTCACTTGCGTGGGTAGGCATAGTGGCTGCGACACGAAACAGCGCAAAACGCAACGTGGTTGCACCTCAATTTCCCAGTGAAATCTTGTGCTTTTTGGAGGAAGAGACTACCTTTTGTTTTTGAGCTCTAGCTCTGCCAGCACCTAGGGAAACCTAGCAAACCTATACATTTTTGAAAAGTAGACACCCGGGGGAATTCAGGATGGGGTGACTCGTCTGCCTACCTCCAGGTTCCGTTACCCAGAATCTCTTGTAAAGTTGAGAAATTTGAAAAAAAAACACATTTTCCTCACATTTCCGTGGTGGAAAGTTCTGGAATCTGTGTGGATCAACAAATTTCCACCCACCCAGCGTTCCCCCAGGTCTCCTGAAAATAATGCTACCTCACTTGCCTGGGTCTGAATAGTGCCTGCGACAGGAAACAGCGCAAAACGCAACGTGGTCACAACTCAATTTTGCAGTGAAATCGTGCCCTTTTTGGGCAAAGAGACTACCTTTTGTTTTTGAACCCTAGCTCTGCCGGCACCTAGGGAAACCTAGCAAACCTATATATTTTTGAAAAGTAGACACCCAGGGGAATTCAGGATGGGGTCACTCGACTGCCTACCCCCAGGTTCTCTTACCCAGAATCCCTTGCAAAGCTAAGAAATTGGGTAAAAAACGCATTTTCCTTACATTTCTGTGGTCGAAAGTTCTGGAATCTGCGTGGATCAAGAGATTTCCACCCACCCAGCGTTCCCCCAGGTCTCCCAAGAAAAATGGTATCTCACTTGTGTGGGTAGGCATAGTGGCTGCGACAGGAAACAGCGCAAAACGCAACGTGGTCACAACTCAATTTTTCAGTGAAATTGTGCACTTTTTGGGCAAAGAGACTACCTTTTGTTTCTGAACCCTAGCTCTGCCGGCACCTAGGGAAACCTAGCAAACCTATATATTTTTGAAAAGTAGACAACCAGGGGAATTCAGGATGGGGTGACTCGACTGCCTACCCCCAGGTTCTCTTACCCATAATCCCTTGCAAAGCTAAGAAATTGGAAAAAAAACCCACATTTTCCTTACATTTCTGTGGTGGAAAGTTCCAAAATCTGCGTGGATCAACAAATTTCCATGTACCCAGCGTTCCCCCAGGTCTCCCGAGAAAAATGGTATCTCACTTGCGTGGGTAGGCATAGTGGCTGCGACAGGAAACAGTGCAAAACGCAACGTGGTCACAACTATATTTTTCAGAGAAATTGTGCACTTTTTGGGCAAAGAGACTACCTTTTGTTTTTTAACCCTAGCTCTGCCGGCACCTAGGGAAACCTAGCAAACCTATATATTTTTAAAAAGTAGATACCCAGGGGAATTCAGGATGGGGTGACTCGACTGCCTACCCCCTGGTTCTCTTACCCAGAATCCCTTGCAAAGCTAAGAAATTGGAGAAAAAAAACACATTTTCCTCACATTTCTGTGGTGGAAAGTTCCGGAATCTGCGTGGATCAACAAATTTCCACGCACCCTGCGTTCCCCTAGGTCTCCCGAGAAAAATGGTATATCACTTGCATTGGTAGGCATAGTGGCTGCGACAGGAAACAGTGCAAAACGCAATGTGGTCACAACTCAATTTTTCAGTGAAATTGTGAACTTTTTGGGCAAAGAGACTACCTTTTGTTTTTGAACCCTAGCTCTGCCGGCACCTAGGGAAAGCTAGCAAACCTATATATTTCTGAAAAGTAGACACCCAGGGGAATTCAGGATGGGGTGACTCGACTGCCTACCCCCAGGTTCTCTTACCCATAATCCCTTGCAAAGCTAAGAAATTGGAAAAAAAACACATTTTCCTCACATTTCTGTGGTGGAAAGTTCCGGAATCTGTGTGTATCAACAAATTTCCATGTACCCAGCGTTCCCCCAGGTCTCCCGAGAAAAATGGTATCTCACTTGCGTGGGTAGGCATAGTGGCTGCAACAGGAAACCGTGCAAAACGCAACGTGGTCACAACTATATTTTTCAGTGAAATTGTGCACTTTTTGGGCAAAGAGACTACCTTTTGTTTTTGAACCCTAGCTCTGCCGGCACCTAGGGAAACCTAGCAAACCTATATATTTTTGAAAAGTAGACACCCAGGGGAATTCAGGATGGGGTCACTCGACTGCCTACCCCCAGGTTCTCTTACCCAGAATCCCTTGCAAAGCTAAGAAATTGGGTAAAAAACGCATTTTCCTCACATTTCTGTGGTGGAAAGTTCTGGAATCTGCGTGGATCAAGAGATTTCCACCCACCCAGCGTTCCCCCAGGTCTCCCAAGAAAAATGGTATCTCACTTGCGTGGGTAGGCATAGTGGCTGCGACAGGAAACAGCGCAAACCGCAACGTGGTCACAACTCAATTTTTCAGTGAAATTGTGCACTTTTTGGGCAAAGAGACTACCTTTTGTTTCTGAACCCTAGCTCTGCCGGCACCTAGGGAAACCTAGCAAACCTATATATTTTTGAAAAGTAGACAACCAGGGGAATTCAGGATGGGGTGACTCGACTGCCTACCCCCAGGTTCTCTTACCCATAATCCCTTGCAAAGCTAAGAAATTGGAAAAAAAAACCACATTTTCCTTACATTTCTGTGGTGGAAAGTTCCAAAATCTGCGTGGATCAACAAATTTCCATGCACCCAGCGTTCCCCCAGGTCTCCCGAGAAAAATGGTATCTCACTTGCGTGGGTAGGCATAGTGGCTGCGACAGGAAACAGTGCAAAACGCAACGTGGTCACAACTATATTTTTCAGAGAAATTGTGCACTTTTTGGGCAAAGAGACTACCTTTTGTTTTTGAACCCTAGCTCTGCCGGCACCTAGGGAAACCTAGCAAACCTATATATTTTTGAAAAGTAGATACCCAGGGGAATTCAGGATGGGGTGACTCGACTGCCTACCCCCTGGTTCTCTTACCCAGAATCCCTTGCAAAGCTAAGAAATTGGAGAAAAAAAACACATTTTCCTCACATTTCTGTGGTGGAAAGTTCCGGAATCTGCGTGGATCAACAAATTTCCACCGACCCTGCGTTCCCCCAGGTCTCCCGAGAAAAATGGTATATCACTTGTATTGGTAGGCATAGTGGCTGCGACAGGAAACAGTGCAAAACGCAATGTGGTCACAACTCAATTTTTCAGTGAAATTGTAAACTTTTTGGGCAAAGAGACTACCTTTTGTTTTTGAACCCTAGCTCTGCCGGCACCTAGGGAAACCTAGCAAACCTATATATTTCTGAAAAGTAGACACCCAGGGAAATTCAGGATGGGGTGACTCGACTGCCTACCCCCAGGTTCTCTTACCCATAATCCCTTGCAAAGCTAAGAAATTGGGAAAAAAAACACATTTTCCTCACATTTCTGTGGTGGAAAGTTCCGGAATCTGCGTGGATCAACAAATTTCCACCCACCCAGCGTTCCCCCAGGTCTCCCGAGAAAAATGGTATCTCACTTGCGTGGGTAGGCATAGTGGCTGCAACAGGAAACCGTGCAAAACGCAACGTGGTCACAACTATATTTTTCAGTGAAATTGTGCACTTTTTGGGCAAAGAGACTACCTTTTGTTTTTGAACCCTAGCTCTGCCGGCACCTAGGGAAACCTAGCAAACCTATATATTTTTGAAAAGTAGACACCCTGGGGAATTCAGGATGGGGTGACTCGACTGCCTACCCCCAGGTTCTCTTACCCAGAATCCCTTGCAAAGCTAAGAAATTGGAAAAAAAAACACATTTTCCTTACATTTCTGTGGTGGAAAGTTCGGGAATATGCGTGGATCAACAAATTTCCACCCACCCAGCGTTCCGCCAGGTCTCCTGAGAAAAATGATACCTCACTTGCGTGGGTAGGCATAGTGGCTGCGACACGAAACAGCGCAAAACGCAACGTGGTTGCACCTCAATTTCCCAGTGAAATCTTGTGCTTTTTGGACAAAGAGACTACCTTTAGTTTTTGAGTCCTGGCTCTGCCAGCACCTAGGGAAACCTAGCAAACCTATACATTTTTGAAAACTAGACACCCAGGGAAATTCAGGATGGGGTGACTCGTCTGCCTACCCCCTGGTTTTGTTACCCAGAATCCCTTGCAAAGCTTGAAATATGAAAAAAAAACACATTTTCCTCACATTTCTGTGGTGGAAAGTTCTGGAATCAGCGTGGATCAACAAATTTCTACCCACCCAGCGTTCCCCCAGGTCCCCCGAAAAAAATGGTACATCACTTGCATTGTTAGGCATAGTGGCTGTGACATGAAACGGCGCAAAACGCAACGTCATTGCTTCTCAATTTCACAGTGAAATCTTGCGCTTTTTGGAGGAAGAGACTACCTTTTGTTTTTGAGCTCTAGCTCTGCCAACACCTAAGGAAACCTAGCAAACCTATACATTTTTGAAAAGTAGACACCCGGGGGAATTCAGGATGGGGTGACTCGTCTGCCTACCTCCAGGTTCCGTTACCCAGAATCCCTTGTAAAGTTGAGAAATTTGAAAAAAAAACACATTTTCCTCACATTTCCGTGGTGGAAAGTTCTGGAATCTGTGTGGATCAACAAATTTCCACCCACCCAGCGTTCCCCCAGGTCTCCTGAAAAAAATGCTACCTCACTTGCCTGGGTCTGAATAGTGCCTGCGACAGGAAACAGCGCAAAACGCAACGTGGTCACAACTCAATTTTGCAGTGAAATCGTGCCCTTTTTAGGCAAAGAGACTACCTTTTGTTTTTGAACCCTAGCTTTGCCGGCACCTAGGGAAACCTAGCAAACCTATATATTTTTGAAAAGTAGACACCCAGGGGAATTCAGGATGGGGTCACTCGACTGCCTACCCCCAGGTTCTCTTACCCAGAATCCCTTGCAAAGCTAAGAAATTGGGAAAAAACGCATTTTCCTCACATTTCTGTGGTGGAAAGTTCTGGAATCTGCGTGGATCAACAGATTTCCACCCACCCAGCGTTCCCCCAGGTCTCCCAAGAAAAATGGTATCTCACTTGCGTGGGTAGGCATAGTGGCTGCGACAGGAAACAGCGCAAAACGCAACGTGGTCACAACTCAATTTTTCAGAGAAATTGTGCACTTTTTGGGCAAAGAGACTACCTTTTGTTTTTGAACCCTAGCTCTGCCGGCACCTAGGGAAACCTAGCAAACCTATATATTTTTGAAAAGTAGACAACCAGGGGTATTCAGGATGGGGTGACTCGACTGCCTACCCCCAGGTTCTCTTACCCATAATCCCTTGCAAAGCTAAGAAATTGAAAAAAAAAACACATTTTCCTTACATTTCTGTGGTGGAAAGTTCCAAAATCTGCGTGGATCAACAAATTTCCATGCACCCAGCGTTCCCCCAGGTCTCCCGAGAAAAATGGTATCTCACTTGCGTGGGTAGGCATAGTGGCTGCGACAGGAAACAGTGCAAAACGCAACGTGGTCACAACTATATTTTTCAGAGAAATTGTGCACTTTTTGGGCAAAGAGACTACCTTTTGTTTTTGAACCCTAGCTCTGCCGGCACCTAGGGAAACCTAGCAAACCTATATATGTTTGAAAAGTAGATACCCAGGGGAATTTAGGATGGGGTGACTCGACTGCCTACCCCCTGGTTCTCTTACCCAGAATCCCTTGCAAAGCTAAGAAATTGGAGAAAAAAAACACATTTTCCTCACATTTCTGTGGTGGAAAGTTCCGGAATCTGTGTGGATCAACAAATTTCCACCCACCCTGCGTTCCCCCAGGTCTCCCGAGAAAAATGGTATCTCACTTGCATTGGTAGGCATAGTGGCTGCGACAGGAAACAGCGCAAAACGCAATGTGGTCACAACTCAATTTTTCAGTTAAATTGTGAACTTTTTGGGCAAAGAGACTACCTTTTGTTTTTGAACCCTAGCTCTGCCGGCACCTAGGGAAACCTAGCAAACCTATATATTTCTGAAAAGTAGACACCCAGGGGAATTCAGGATGGGGTGACTCGACTGCCTACCCCCAGGTTCTCTTACCCATAATCCCTTGCAAAGCTAAGAAATTGGAAAAAAATCACATTTTCCTCACATTTCTGTGGTGGAAAGTTCCGGAATCTGTGTGGATCAACAAATTTCTACCCATCCAGCGTTCCCCCAGGTCTCCCGAGAAAAATGGTATCTCACTTGCGTGGGTAGGCATAGTGGCTGCAACAGGAAACCGTGCAAAACGCAACGTGGTCACAACTATATTTTTCAGTGAAATTGTGCACTTTTTGGGCAAAGAGACTACCTTTTGTTTTTGAACCCTAGCTCTGCCTGCACCTAGGGAAACCTAGCAAACCTATATATTTTTGAAAAGTAGACACCCAGGGGAAATCAGGATGGGGTGACTCGACTGCCTACCCCCAGGTTCTCTTACCCAGAATCCCTTGCAAAGCTAAGAAATTGGAAAAAAAAAACACATTTTCCTTACATTTCTGTGGTGGAAAGTTCCAGAATATGCGTGGATCAACAAATTTAAACCCACCCAGCGTTCCCCCAGGTCTCCCGAGAAAAATGGTATCTCACTTGCGTGGGTAGGCATAGTGGCTGCGACAGGAAACAGTGCAAAACGCAACGTGGTCACAACTCAATTTTTCAGTGAAATTGTGCCCTTTTTGGGCAAAGAGACTACCTTTTGTTTTTGAACCCTAGCTCTGCCGGCACCTAGGGAAACCTAGCAAACCTATATATTTTTCAAAAGTAGACACCCAGGGTAATTCAGGATGTGGTGACTCGACTGCCTACCCCCAGGTTCTCTTACCCAGAATCCCTTGCAAAGCTAAGAAATTGGAAAAAAAACACATTTTCCTCACATTTCTGTGGTGGAAAGTTCCGAAATCTGCGTGGATCAACAAATTTCCACCCACCCAGCGTTCCCCTAGGTTTCCCGAGAAAAATGGTATCTCACTTGCGTGGGTAGGCATAGTGGCTGCGACAGGAAACAGCGCAAAACGCAACGTGGTCACAACTCAATTTTTCAGTCAAATTGTGTACTTTTTGGGCAAAGAGACTACCTTTGGTTTTTGAACCCTAGCTCTGCCGGCACCTAGGGAAACCTAGCAAACCTATATATTTTTGAAAAGTAGACACCCAGGGGAATTCAGGATGGGGTGACTCGACTGCCTACCCCCAGGTTCTCTTACCCAGAATCCCTTGCAAATCTAAGAAATTGGAAAAAAAAACACATTTTCCTCACATTTCTGTGGTGGAAAGTCTCGGAATCTGCGTGGATCAACAAATTTCCATCCACCCAGCGTTCCCCCAGGTCTCCCGAGAAAAATGGTATCTCACTTGCGTGGGTAGGCATAGTGGCTGCGACAGGAAACAGCGCAAAACACAACGTGGTCACAACTCAATTTTTCTGTGAAATTGTGGCCTTTTTGGGCAAAGAGACTACTTTTTGTTTTTGAACCCTAGCTCTGCCGGCACCTAGGGAAACCTAGCAAACCTATATATTTTTGAAAAGTAGACACCCAGGGAAATTCAGGATGGGGTGACTCGACTGCCTACCCCCAGGTTCTCTTACCCAGAATCCCTTGCAAAGCTAAGAAATTGGGAAAAAACGCATTTTCCTCACATTTCTGTGGTGGAAAGTTCCGGAATCTGCGTGGATCAACAAATTTCTACCCACCCAGCGTTCCCCCAGGTCTCCCGAGAAAAATGGTATCTCACTTGCGTGGGTAGGCATAGTGGCTGCGACAGGAAACAGCACAAAACGCAACGTGGTCACAACTCAATTTTTCTGTGAAATTGTGGCCTTTTTGGGCAAAGAGACTACCTTTTGTTTTTGAACCCTAGCTCTGCCGGCACCTAGGGAAACCTAGCAAACCTATATATTTTTGAAAAGTAGACACCCAGGGGAATTCAGGATGTGGTGACTCGACTGGCTAGCCCCAGGTTCTCGTACCCAGAATCCCTTGCAAAGCTAAGAAATTGGGAAAAAAACGCATTTTCCTCACATTTCTGTGGTGGAAAGTTCCGGAATCTGCGTGGATCAACAAATTTCCACCCACCCAGCGTTCCCCCAGGTCTCCCGAGAAAAATGGTATCTCACTTGCGTGGGTAGGCATAGTGGCTGCAACAGGAAACAGCGCAAAATGCAACGTGGTCACAACTCAATTTTTCTGTGAAATTGTGGCCTTTTTGGGCAAAGAGACTACCTTTTGTTTTTGAACCCTAGCTCTGCCGGCATCCAGGGAAACCTAGCAAACCTATATATTTTTGAAAAGTAGACACCCAGGGGAATTCAGGATGGGGTGACTCGACTGCCTACCCCCAGGTTCTCTTACCCAGAATCCCTTGCAAAGCTAAGAAATTGGGAAAAAAAACGCATTTTCCTCACATTTCAAAAACTCAGGTGCCCCCCCCCCCCCCAAAAATGAAGGTTGTTTAGCAATTTGGTATTGTAAATACACCACCGTACAATTTGAACCATTTCCTTTCGCAGCCACTATGCCTACCCACGCAAGTGAGGTACCATTTTTATCGGGAGACCTGGGGGAACGCTGGGTGGGAGGAAATTTGTGTGAGCCCAGTGACGCCACGCTTTCCCACGCAAAAATTGTGTAAAAACTGATTTTTCCAGCAAAAAATTGTGGTTTGCAAGGGATTCTGGGTAAAGGAACGTTGGATGATCCACGCAAGCCATACCTCCTTGGAAGCCCATGGGTGTCTACTTTTCAGAAATGTGTGGGTTTAGTAGGTTTCCCTACATGGCCGTCTCGCACGGGGCCAAAAACCCAGGTAACCCCTCTTGCAAAAGCTGTTGGTATTGACATTGAATACCACCAGCTTTTGAAAGAGGGGTTACCTGGGTTTTTGGCCCCGTGCGAGACGGCCAGGTAGGGAAACCTACTAAACCCACAAATTTCTGAAAAGTAGACACCCAGGGGCTTCCAAGGAGGTATGGCTTGCGTGGATCCTCCAACGTTCCTTTACCCAGAATCCCTTGCAAACCACAATTTTTGCTGGAAAAATCAGTTTTTACACACTTTTTTTGTGTGGGAAAGCGTGGCGTCACTGGGCTCACACAAATTTCCTCCCACCCAGGGTCCCCCCAGGTCTCCCGATAAAAATGGTACCTCACTTGCGTGGGTAGGCATAGTGGCTGCAACAGGAAAAGGTCCAAATTGTACAGTGGCGAATTAAGTTTTCAATTAGAGAGCGTGTGATTCAAGGAAACTGTGACAGACAATTTCAAGTTTGCAGGAGATTGTGGAAAAAAATCAATAAAATTCACCAGAAAGACATGACCATATACTTCCATGGTTTAACAATAAAATCTAAATTTAGTAAGTTATTTATAGCTATAATGTACACCGTAACAGAGTTACTCAAAAGTCAAACATTCAAGCACGGCTAACTATTCCTCAAAGACACACACATACAGGTTGGATTTGGCACGAGGGCGAGTGATGGTTCAGTACATAAAATTTTATTAACAAGATATTTCAAAAAATGAAATGCTCTGTCAATAAATAAATGCATAAAAACCAAACCAGTGACTCCCAACTCGTGAGCTGTAAAGCCACGACAAGGCACCAACTGTTTTACAGGCCATTCACGCACCTTTCATACCTGTTACACACCAGACCATTGACACCATCCGGAAGGAAAAGCAACACATTACAACATTCACAAAAAGGGACAAGGTACACCCTACTTCTAAAAGGGAAAACAAAAACAAATATTACTGGACAGCCATCTAAACCGCAAACACACACACATACTGGTTGGATTTGGCACGAGGATGAGTGATGATTCAGTACATACAATTTTATTTGCAAGTAATTTCACAAAAATGAAATACACTGCGTATAATTGAAAGTATGATAAACTGAACCACTGACTCACAGCTCGTGAGCTGTAAAGCCACGTCAAGGCACCAACCTCTTTACAGGCCATTCATACACCTTTCGTACGTGTGACACATACAAAACATTCACGCCGCCAGCCGCGGACCCATCACATTACAACACTCACACCAGCAGACAGCGCCATTCAAGGGCCCATCACTTTCACACGCCCATATATCTGCCACAGCAACTACACAAAATGATGGACTGCGTAGAGTGTCACTCAACTAGCAGTGTATGTAGTGACCAACAGAAAGTTAGTACTCACACACCGCCAGCTGAGCGCCAGACCACCCACACCACCATCCAAGCACCAAACCATGCACACCGCCAGCCAAACAACACTCAGCGCACACAGACAGCCAAGTACCACTCCACGCACACCGCCAGCCAAGTACCACTCCACGCACACCGCCAGACAAGCAGCACTCCGTGCACAAACAGCCAGCCAAGCAGCACTCCGTGCACAGACAGCCACGAACCACTCCACGCACACCATCCAGCCAAGCACCACTCCACACACACCGCCAGCCAAGCACCACTCCATGCACAGACAGCCAAGTACCACTCCATGCACAGACAGCCAAGTACCACTCCACGCACACCATCCAGCCAAGCGCCACTCCACGCACACCATCCAGCCAAGCGCCACTCCACACACACCACAAGCCAAGCGCCACTCCACACACACCGCAAGCCAAGCGCCAGTCCACGAACACCGCAAGCCAAGCACCACTCCACGCACACCGCAAGCCAAGCGCCACTCCACGCACACCCCAAGCCAAGCACCACTCCACGCACACCATCCAGCCAAGCGCCACTCCACGCACACCATCCAGCCAAGCGCCACTCCACACACACCGCCAGCCAAGCACCACTCCGTGCACAGACAGCCAAGTACTACTCCACGCACACCATCCAGCCATGCGCCACTCCACACACACCACCAGCCAAGCACCACACCGCAAGCCAAGCGCCACTCCACGCACACCGCAAGCCAAGCGCCACTCCACGCACACCGCAAGCCAAGCACCACTCCACGCACACCGCAAGCCAAGCGCCACTCCACGCACACCGCAAGCCAAGCGCCACTCCACGCACAACGCAAGCCAAGCACCACTCCACGCACACCGCAAGCCAAGCACCACTCCGTGCACAGACAGCCAAGTACTACTCCACGCACACCATCCAGCCATGCGTCACTCCACACACACCGCCAGCCAAGCACCACACAGCAAGCCAAGCGCCACTCCACGCACACCGCAAGCCAAGCGCCACTCCATGCACACCGCAAGCCAAGCACCACTCCATGCACACCGCAAGCCAAGCACCACTCCACGCACACCGCAAGCCAAGCACCACTCCACGCACACCGCAAGCCAAGCGCCACTCCACGCACACCGCAAGCCAAGCGCCACTCCACGCACACCGCAAGCCAAGCACCACTCCACGCACACCGCAAGCCAAGCACCAATCCACGCACACCGCAAGCCAAGCACCACTCCACGCACACTATCCAGCCAAGCGCCACTCCACGCACACCATCCAGCCAAGCGCCAGTCCACGCACACCGCCATCCAAGCACCAGCCTGCACACACCACAATCACATTTAGAATTATTCTTTTCAAAAAAACACTAAACAAATGGAAATACCTACAAATCAACTTACACAAATTCTAAAACTAAACACATTGCACTAAAGCCAAACCTTGAAACAAACCAATTTTTTTTTACAGAATACAGACCAGGCAATTCACTTCACAGCTCATTAAAACTCCCAATACTTCTTTTTCGTGTGGTATGATTTAAAACAAGCTGACAGACACAATCCAGGCTTAGAAGGACAGTCAGGGCAGTACATACGAGACTCCTTCCGCACGCCTCTACGCCAACAGACTCTGCATCTTCTAGTCGGAAAGTCTTTTGCGGTAGTGGGAGGAATGAATTCAGCAAAGTGGCGATCTTTCAATCTAGCCACATCCTCAACCACTCCAAATCTAGGAACACTTGCCTGCTCCACTAGTACAAGGCTGGCTATTACAGACTCCTGAAACTTAACAAAAGGCATCTTCGACTCAGGACAAGACTTCTGGAACACAACAAAAGCATTGAAGGATGCCAAATGGAAAAGATGAATAGCCAACTTCTTGTACCAAACGTAAGCCTTTCGAATAGCATCATAAGGTTCCAACCTCTGATCTACTCTGTCAACACCACCCATGTACTTATTGTAATCTACAATGCACACAGGTTTGCGCACTTCAGCAACCTGACCCCAAACAGGCAGAGGTACAGTACTTTCGTCATGGATAGTAGTCAGCATGTACACATCTCTCTTGTCTGAAAACTTCGCAGCCAGAAGCTCCCCACATCGCAATGCAGTAGACTGTCCCCTCACAAGCCTTTTGCAAACAAGTTCCTTTGGGAAACCTTTCCGGTTACTGCGCATTGTGCCACAAGCAACAGTGCCCACTTTGGCCAACTCCTTGAACAACCGCACACCAGTGTAGAAGTTATCTACATACAAATGGTGGCCTTTGTGAAATAATCCTCTACCAAGTTCCCATACAATCTTCTCAGTCACTCCAAAAGTGGAAGGACAACCAGGAGGGTTAATGCTGGACTCCTTACCAGTGTACACCCTGAAATTGTAGACATATCCAGTCTCACTGTCACACAACATATACAGTTTGATTCCATAGCGTGCCCTCTTACTAGGAATGTACTGCCTAAAAACCAAGCGGCCCTTGAACAATAGCAAAGACTCATCCACTGCAATTTCTTTTCCAGGAGCAAAGATCTCAGAAAAACGATCAACAAAGTGATCAAGGACAGGCCGAATTTTAAACAGACGGTCACAATCAGGGTGATCGCGTGCCAAGGCTAAACCATTATCAACAAAATGCATCATCCGAAGAAGAAGCAAAAACCGATCACGACTCATGACTGCTGGATATATAGCTGTTGTCATCAAGGGACTAGTGGACCAATATGAAGACATTGATGGCTTCCTTAGCAAGCCCATCAAAAAAGTTAATCCCAAAAACATCTTCATCTCTTCAACATTTGTGGGAGTCCACAGAGTAGCTCTAGAATGGGGCTTAAGACTGGCACTGTTGTCCCTCAAAAACTGTTCTGCATACAAATTGGTTTGATCAACAATCTCTTGCAAAAACACATCGTCCATAAATAACTGAAAAAAATGTATTGGCTGAAAATTCTCAGTATTCACTCTACACCCAGGAACACCAGTGAACTCTGGCAATGCCGGCTGCACCATGCCAGGGGGAACCCAGAGGCCATCCCCATGAACGGGGGGAGCAGCCACCTCAGCCTGCAGACCAGAAGCCACTTGTTGCTGTACACGTACGGGAAGCCTAACATCCACAGATACTTCTGGCTGCACATCACCAACAGAAAACATAGCATCCCCAGAAGGCTCTTGCTGCACTACACCACCGGGAAACAAAGCAGGTCCAGATGCATCTTGCTGCTCTACAACAATGGGAAGCCTAACAGCCCCAGATGCCTCTTGCAGCACTTCACCAACGGGAAGCCCAGCAGCCTGAGAAGCTTCTTGCTGCACTACACCACCGGAAAACAAATCAGACCCTGATGCACCTTGCCGCTCTACAACAATAGGAGGCCTAACAGCACCAGATGCCGCTTGGCGCACCACAGCAATGTGAAGCCTTTTGGGTGCAGGCTGCAGCCCACCTGCCTCATGCCGACGTAAAAAGAAAGGATACCTTGCAGCCCTAGGAAGTAGCACAGCTGCCTCTTGGTCCACTACCGGCGCAACAATGTGCTCCGCTACCATAGACACTTCATCAGCACTAGAAGAAGATTCTTCATCCGATGATGATGAATCCAGGCAAAGAGAAAACTCACTGCCTGAATCTTCTCCACCAACCTCCAAATCCGAATCAGAGTCAGTCTCTGAACCATGGTCAGAGGAAGACTCAAAAAGCAAACTAAGAACCTGCTGAGCAGTAATCCTGCGACTAGCCATTATCCTTACAAAGAAAGACAGCACACACAAGGGAACAACAACCTACACTGTGCAAAGTAAGAAGTAAACAAGGTAAGGCTTTCACGCAAAGATCAATACAATCCAAAACAATTTCACTCTTACCAAATACAGCTACACTCACCAGCACCTACTCTGCTGAGACACAGCAAAAAGAAATGATATCCCACTAGAAAGAAAAGAAAAAAAAAACAAATTAGAAATCAAAGTGCACATCAAACACTAATGCTGAAGAAAAAAAGAAACAGAGCCACACAAACTGATATAAGTACAACCTTTTTCAAAAAGACAAACATCAAGGGAAAGTAGTACAAAATACATTCACTTACCAAGCACAAGCAACTACACAAGCTGCAAAACCAACAGTGACGGACCCGCAACCTACAACAATCCAAACAGCAAAAGCCTGGAACAAGGCAAAAATGGAGAAGATAAAAAAATTACTACCACATTTCACAAACAATATAACAATTGAAAAAACCACACACAAATTTGCCCCCCAAATTTACATTTGCACAGAGGGGCCATCAAATAGGGCAAAGACCAATTGGGATTAGATGAGGTTTAACATCAAGACACTGGTTAATTTTTTGAATTTATTTTACTGCCTAACCCCTTTGGTGCCAGTCGGTCTTCTGCTCCTACCAGTACCCCCATCACACGGGGGCAGTAAGGACATTCATACACCTTTCGTACGTGTGACACATACAAAACATTCACACCACCAGCCGCAGACCCATCACATTACAACACTCACACCAGCAGACAGCGCCATTCAAGGGCCCATCACTTTCACACACCCAAATATCTGCCACAGCAACTACACAAAATGATGGACTGAGTAGAGTGTCACTCAACTAGCAGTGTGTGTAGTGACCAACAGAAAGTAGGTACTCACACACCGCCAGCCGAGCGCCAGTCCACCCACACCACCATCCAAGCGACAGACCATTAACACTGCCAGCCAAACACCACTCAGCGCACACCGACAGCCAAGAACCACTCTACACACACCGCCAGCCAAGCACGACTCCGTGCACAGACAGCCAAGTACCACTCCACAAACACCGCCAGCCACACACCACTCCACGCACACCGCAAGCCAAGCGCCACTCCACGCACACCGCAAGCCAAGCGCCACTCCACGCACACCATCCAGCCAAGCGCCACTCCACACACACCGCCAGCCAAGCACCACTCCGTGCACAGACAGCCAAGTACTACTCCAAGCACACCATCCAGCCATGCGCCACTCCACACACACCGCCAGCCAAGCAGTACTCCATGCACAGACAGCCAAGTACCACTCCATGCACACCATCCAGCCATGCGCCACTCCACACACACCGCCAGCCAAGCACCACACCGCAAGCCAAGCACCACTCCACGCACACCGCCAGCCAAGCACAACTCCACACACACCGCCAGACAAGCAGCACTCCGTGCACAAACAGCCAGCCAAGCAGCACTCCGTGCACAGACAGCCACGAACCACTCCACGCACACCATCCAGCCAAGCGCCACTCCAGACACACCGCCAGCCAAACACCACTACACACACACCGCCAGCCAAGCACCACTCCATGCACAGACAGCCAAGTACCTCTCCATGCACAGACAGCCAAGTACCACTCCACGCACACCATCCAGCCAAGCGCCACTCCACACACACCGCAAGCCAAGCGCCACTCCACGAACACCGCAAGCCAAGCGCCACTCCACGCACACAGCAAGCCAAGCACCACTCCACGCACACCATCCAGCCAAGCGCCACTCCACGCACACCATCCAGCCAAGCGCCACTCCACGCACACCGCCAGCCAAGCACCACTCCGTGCACAGACAGCCAAGTACTACTCCACGCACACCATCCAGCCATGCGCCACTCCACACACACCGCCAGCCAAGCACCACACCGCAAGCCAAGCGCCACTCCACGCACACCGCAAGCCAAGCGCCACTCCATGCACACCGCAAGCCAAGCACCACTCCACGCACACCGCAAGCCAAGCACCACTCCACGCACACCGCAAGCCAAGCGCCACTCCACGCACACCGCAAGCCAAGAACCACTCCACGCACACCGCAAGCCAAGCACCACTCCACGCAAGCCAAGCACCACTCCACGCACACAGCAAGCCAAGCACCACTCCACGCACACCATCCAGCCAAGCGCCACTTCACGCACACAATCCAGCCAAGCGCCACTCCACGCACACCATCCAGCCAAGCGCCACTCCACACACACCGCCAGCCAAGCGCCACTCCACACACACCGCCAGCCAAGCAACACACCGCAAGCCAAGCGCCACTCCACGCACACCGCAAGCCAAGCGCCACTCCATGCACACCGCAAGCCAAGCACCACTCCACGCACACCGCAAGCCAAGCACCACTCCACGCACACCGCAAGCCAAGCGCCACTCCACGCACACCGCAAGCCAAGCGCCACTCCACGCACACCGCAAGCACCACTCCACGCACACCGCAAGCCAAGCACCACTCCACGCACACCGCAAGCCAAGCACCACTCCACGCACACCATCCAGCCAAGCGCCACTCCACGCACACCATCCAGCCAAGCGCCACTCCACGCACACCATCCAGCCAAGCGCCACTCCACACACACCGCCAGCCAAGCACCACACCGCAAGCCAAACACCACTCCACGCACACCGCCAGCCAAGCACCAGTCCACACACACCGCCAGCCAAGCACCACTCCACGCACAGACAGCCAAGTACCACTCCACGCACACCACCAGCCAAGCACCACTCCACGCACACCGCAAGCGCCACTCCACGCACACCGCCAGCCAAGCACCACTCCACGCACACCACAAGCAAAGCGCCACTCCACGCACACCGCAAGCAAAGCACCACTCCGTGCACAGACAGCCAAGTACCACTCCACGCACACCATCCAGCCATGCGCCACTCCACACACACCGCCAGCCAAGCAGCACTCCGTGCACAGACAGCCAAGTACCACTCCACGCACACCATCCAGCCAAGCACCACTACACACACCGCCAGGCAAACACCACTCCGATTTGCCCCAAGGGGGGGCAGAAATTCAAAAACAATTACTTGCCACCAGGAAGAGACCCTTGCCCAAGGGGTCGCTTCCAAAACATATACATTGCCCCAAAACAGATCCCTGGTGCCAGTGGGGAATTTCTGCCCCCACCTGGGGGCAAAGCAACAAAAAAAACAGGCCGATTTGCCCCCCGGGGGGGGGGGCAGAAAAACAAAAAGATTATCACAGCCCACCTGGAAGCGACCCTTGCCCAAGGGGTCGCTTCCTAAAAGCTCATTTCTAGATCCCTGGTGCTAGTGGGCATTTTCTGCCCCCCCCCCCCCCGGGGCAAAACGGCAAAAAAAACGGCCCTATTTGCCCCAAGGGGGGGACAGAAAATAAACAACAAAATCAAGGCCCCCTGGAAGCGACCCTTACCCAAGGGGTCGTTTCCCAAAACAAACATTGCCCTAATAAAAAATCCCTGGTGCCAGTGGTTTATTTCTGCCCCCCCCGGGGGCCAAACGGCCGAAATAATGGGCCGATTTGCCCCCAGGGGCAGCAGAAAATCGAAAATCAAATGTCTGCCCACCTGGAAGCGACCCTTGCCCAAGGGGTCGCTTCCTAAAAGCTAATTTCACGATCCCTGGTGCTAGTGGGCATTTTTGGCCCCCCCCGGGGGCAAAACGGCAAAAAAAACGGGCCGATTTGCCCCCAGGGGGGACAGAAAATAAACGCCAAAATAAAGGCCCCCAGGAAGCGACCCTTACCCAAGGGGTCGCTTCCAAAAACAAACATTGCCAAAACAAATAATCCCTGGTGCCAGTGGTTTATTTCTGCCCCCCCTGGGGGCAAAGCGGCCGAAATAACGGGCCGATTTGCCCCCAGGGGGGGCAGAAAATCAGCAAGAAAATGGCTGCTCACCTGGAAGCGACCCTTGCCCAAGGGGTCGCTTCCGAAAAGCTAAATGTTCAATCCCTGGTGCTAGTGGGGGCATTTCCGCCGCACGATCGCGACGCTGTGCGCGATCGTGAGGCAGAAATGCCCTGCAAAGAGACTTCAGGGGAAAGGAAAATCTCTTTCCTCTCCCCTGATGCCTCTTTGCGGCCCCAAACCCCCGCCGGACACCAGAAACTCACCTTTCTCCTTGGCGCGCAGGAAGCAAATGGCTTCCCGAGCGCAGGGAATCCCTGATGATGTCAGCGCGCGCTGTGCGCGCTGACGTCATCAGGGATTCCCAGGGGGGGGGGGGGCGGGGGCGGCAGCGGAAGCTCTTCCGCTGCCGCCCCCAGCAAAACAACGAAGATCAGAGAACCTCGGGGGAGCGCCAGCGCTTCCCCCGAGGGTGGGGCTCATGACGAGCTGGCCTCGTCATCTGCACACGACCACCGTGCACCATGACGAGCCCAGCTCGTCATCAGCATTGAAAGGGTTAATTTGATTGCTTGTGGATACACAGTATTTTTTGTTTTTTCGTCTGGTGCGTACACAAAAAAATCAGAAGGTTTTCCGACGCGTGAGCTGGCCACATACAGTTGTCCATGTGAGAAGCACGTATTCTCCAAATCTAGTCCACACACTTGCAGCGATTGTCCTTGTGCTTTGTTGATGGTCATTGCAAAAGCGAGTCGCACCGTAAACTGTAAACGTTCAGTATTGGAAAGATTCTGAGGGCCCTGGGGGACCGGGGGGCCGGTATTTAACACATTTTTCTTTTTTTTGTTTTTTTGGCAGAAATCTTCGCGGGAGTGTACTCAATAACTTTAATTTTTTTTAATTTTATTTTTTTGCCAGAAACCTTCGCGGGAGTGTACTCAACAACTTCCCAAAGTTTCATGGCAATCGGATGAATGGTGTAGTAATGCATAACGGACAAACAGACATACTTTCGTTTTTATATATATAGATGTGGAACTTCTGTAGAACCATGACAATTGTGTGGCACATTTGTGAGAGAGACCTGGCCTTCATTTTAGTTGTCTACAGATGATTTCGGGTTTACCTGACATTTGGATAGTCAGCATTTCTTTGACCAAGATTCTCGCCCTACCTCCAGCTTCAATCGGGTTTTGCTTATCTTTGGGAGAAACAAGCAATTGCTCAAAAATTGTTTGTTTAACATTCGCTGAAACATGATTTACTACTTCGATGACCCTCATGCAGCTTGATATAGCTCTTGCAGTTCTAAAGTGAAAAGCGTTTCCTTCAATTACTTCATCCTGAGGGTTGTGTGCTCCAGGGTAGATACACAACGCATATTCTTCTCTGTATCTTTATGTCCTGTTCAGTTAGTTGATCCGTTCCCTCTCCATGGAAGACCAGAAGACCATATACATATTATTCCCTTGTGCCTATAAAACCATTCATCCAAATAGATTGCTTTTGTCTTGCTCCTGGAATGCCTCTACATAACCAATTCGCATCTGTCTTTAGCTGTGCCTTTCAGTGGTTTGCTCCTCTTGGGTTCATTTGTGGACCAATATTCTGTGTGCTCTTATAAAGCCACATTTCCAGGGTGCAACTGCAAGATAGCGCATTGAAGCTCACGACTCACATTTCACCAGGACTTCAATGTTTACTCTTGCTTCCTAGTGCTAGGCATTATGATTAAGGCAACATAAACAGAAACTCTGTAACCAGTGCCAAATTAGGCTGGTCGGCTCTCCTTTTGACCATGCCTTCCTTCAAAGACACTCATAATAAAGAAAGCTTTTTCACAGCTAAAGCATATAAGATGAAGAAATGGATTCCTCATATGCTGAAACCTCAAATTCTGGGGAGCAATAAAAAACTGTTTCTTCTCAGTCACATAATTGTGTGGAACGACTGCACTTATTCACACTCTTTTCTTCAGTGTCTCATGCAGTTGCTGCGCCATATTTAGAGCATGCCCACTCATCTCACCTCATACCATCTATACAAATCTAAGTACTCTAACAACGTATGACAATGCACTGGGAAAAGGGCAGACAGGTACCCAATGTGAATTAAAGAACTTCATGGCCTTGTTAGGGGTAAGATGCAAAGTATGCATTGTTCAGTAGACTATATTTTAGTAGTATCGTTATATTGCTCCATGTTAAACATTCACTAGTTGCTAACAGACACAGCCACGGCCAATAAAACAAAGGTGTGCTCCTTTACAAAAGGATATATGGAAGCTCTTTATATATGTCTAGTGGCATAGCCAGTTTACCGTGGGCCGTACTGCAAGCAAAGTGCAAAGAAAGTAAGGGTGACATCTCAGTCTACACCTGCTATGGAATAACTAACTACCATTCACAAACACACTAATATATTTCCACTCCCTGCAGTGCATTTGCACAAGGCCATAATCCTAAAAAGCATTACCAGATCCATCAGGTTTGGCCCTTGTAAAGTACATGCACACAAAGACATAACATGCATGTGCCCCTCACTCATACTTCTACCTTCATTTTGCACCCACAGGGATACATGCCCAACTTTGCACTTACAAAGACACTACTTTCAGTTGAATACTACTTACCATGTATTCATAAATGGCAATGTTAATTTTGCATTCATTGAGGCACACCACTCAAAATGCACTCACAAAACATGGATGGCTATTGTGTACTCACGCAAACACATTGCTCACACACAGGTCACTTTAAGGAGCAGAATTTGGACAGATGGTGGCATAGGATCCACAGGTTAACTATCTGGTGCATAGATCCACTAGAGCAGTTCAATGCCTTTGGAGTGAGCTACACTGAAGCCTGAATGGCCACTGGGGCCATCTAATCTCCCATCAGCCCCACTTGGACCACCACTGCAAACTATGCAAGTCTGATCTTGGTGCCATGTTGCAAGGAAAAGACTTGTCATAAAACATAAAAGCACCCACTTGCCTTTTGGGAAAGTGGGTGAATGCCAGAATGAGTGAATCGGTGGGTGAATGCAACCATTAGTCAATGCATGAGTGACTGAGAGCATGCATGATCACTGACTGAGTGGCAAACCTCGTCCATCATTGAAGAGCCACGTTGAGGTATGAGCATTTTGCAATATTTACTGTATTTGACAAAGCTAGATAATGATTATTTTCTTAAAGGAAGTGTTAACGCATTAAACTAAGGATTTACAAATATACTATATTTTCAGTTAATTGTTCTCCGTAGCTAATTTAGCAACGGACGTTTTAATTCGAGCCGCATACTGAACTTCCTGTCTGAGGTCAGAAGAAAATTTGCAGCGTGTATTGGAAAATGACTGATTTACTTCCTCGTTGTTTGCTTTTTAATTAGCGTTTGCTTACACAGACAGAATGTTAACAGCCGTCAATTGTCCATTAATGAATGCGGTTTAAAGGAAGACAATGTTCTTCTGATATATGGGAATCTGCTTGAACCGTCATTTACGGACAGGGTCGCTTTAGGTCATGTAAACTTACTAATGTCTATTCCTCAGTTCAGAGAAGTAAACTTCTTTTATTAAAAAATAGCTGACACAAATTAAAATGATTTAACTGCGGAGGTGGATTTGTGATGTTTAATACGGATGTACTTTGCTATTTCTTCCAATATTCTCTAATACACCGAAATAAACTAACTTTTATTTTTTTATTGTGCTTTCATTTGAACTAAATTAAATAAATCAAGAATTCCTTTAATTACTGTCTTTGATAGATGGTACCTAATCAATCATTTTATAGCCTTCTTTCACAGATTCCAATGAAAGAGTAGAAATATTCACACGTTTTCCCAGATGGAGTCCTTTAAACCAAAAAGGAGCAACAAGACCTCTTCCAGGTTACTCTCTCAGACAGGAGACATATCACATGGACACAAATTTTGAGATACAAATGCTTATGGCTTAATGACAAGCAAACCAACCCTTTGGCATGCAGATAACAAGTGAAACTCAACAATTAGGCTGCGTTATACTTTTCAAATTTTATTTGAGACTTTTATTAAGCTCTGCATGTCACCATGCAGTAGACTCAGACCGCTTTTTAGGCCGAACCTAGCGGCAGCGTGCTTGCGCTGCTCGCTCAGCGAGGCGTGCAGTATTAGGGTATGCATTAGAAGCCCCGCCCACTCTCCACCCATATTTGTCATTGGGTTGTGTCATTGTTCTTCTTAAATGGCGGCTTCTTATTCGTAAATGGGCTTGTTAGTCCTGCCTTGGTACCACCTTGTCTACATTTGTTGCCGCCCATAACGATGGACCTTTTACTTGGCCTGTTACACTGCCTGCTTTATCTAGGGGCTGAGCACTATTTTTGGTTTTGGTACTGATGGGGACAATGGCGGCTGCTTTTTTTAGGTATTTGCATAATGAGCGTGGAGCCCGCTTTAGGAACACCAAGATTATTTTAAATTTTAATTTTATTTAACTTTTATGTTGAGCGTGCGTCCACTCCTGGGACACCGTGCTCTGTTTAATTTCTTTTTTTTAAACTTTCATAGTGAGCGCAGTGCCTGCTTCAAGGACACCGCGCTCTGTTTATTTTTTTCTTAACTTGAAAACTGAGCGCGGTTCCCCTTCAAGGACACAGCGCTCAATGTTAAAGTTTTAAAAAAAACAAATGCGGTGTCCTTGAAGCAGTGCCGTGCTCAATTTTAAACTTAGGCAACCATTTTCTATGCAATAGGTCTCGCATTTACGCAAGTTTAATCTATTGTCATTGTAAATGACAATGCCTTTTTTTATGTTTTAAAAAACAAAACAAAAATAATAGGCATTTTCATTTACAATGCCATTAGCTTAAACTCGCGTTAATGCGAGACTTATTGAATTACAAATGCTTGTTGCTAGGAATATATGCAGGAAAGATACAAATGCCAGCATATGACGATAATGTGGTTCCACTGGTCAGTTTATGGGAGAAATCCGTGTCTTAGGGAAGTCACAATTATACTGCGGAGCCTCAAACTGGGAATAAAGAACTTGTCTCTCAAGTGGAGCAGTATAAGGCTAACAATCGTGGGGTGGTGGGAGGGGGGGGGAGCGCCTTCCAGATAGGAACATTCAGTAGAAAAGTAGCAAATCAAAAAACAATTCACTACCCCAAGAGACCTACAATGAAACCACAGCTCCTTGGTGTCACAGTGAACTTACTAACAATTAGCACATCCTTGGTCTGCGTGCCTGGCTCTTGCCTGCTCAAAGGGTCAATGTGCTTAGTCCACCGGGGGCTCTGTTGGTGAAGTAATTCTTGTAACTGTTCCCCCACCTTTAGGGGTGGAATTGGGGTGAATTCTAAAAGAAGGCACAAGAGCACACCAGGGTCTGTATTATGGTAAAAGTGTATTTTCATTGTTTGCACAGGGTGCACCTTTCAAAAGGTACACCGAGCGCAACCAGTGAAATTGCGCCCTATTACAATGAATGTGCTGCCCCAGCGCAGCCTAAAACTTGTGCTGCCCTGGGGGCAGCACATTCTTATCAAAAACAGAGCAGCTGCTTTACAGCCGCTCTTTGTTTTCAAAGTGCAGGCAGCAACCCACCTGCACTTTTGAAGGGGATTAGAGATCCCCTTGTAGCCGGTGCAATCAGTGACTGCACCCACTTGCAAGGAGATGACTGGGAGGTCCATTGGACCCCTATTTGCTTCTCTAGAGGGCTGCCATCAGGGGAGTGCACTGACAGTGCACCACCTTTTAAGTGGTGCATTGTCAGTGCACCTTTTAAGGGCTTCTTTGCCTCTGCGCCTGCGTCTGTAATACGGCAGAGGGAATCCCTCATTTGCAGATAATGCTGGCACTCTACGTGCACCAGCACTGTCAGCATTACAAAGGGAGCCTCACAAGCGCCTGCCTCCCCTTCAGTAATACCAAAGTGCCTAGGGCGCATGCAAAAAAATGCCCTTCACGTGATACAACCCATGGTACCCATGAGGGGTCTCAACTGCACATCAGTTCTCATAGGTAAAATATTTAAGACAAGATAGAATTGTTTTATATCATGGTGGGTGCACCTGAATATCAAGCCAACCAGTGAATAGAAATAAACCTCACAATCCAGATTTTCTGTACTCTTGATTAATTTTGAATTTCAGAATCCAACATGTTATTGGAATTTGTATTTACAAAACTGGGCAGTGTTGTGTTCCCATTATTTTTTATTACGTGTGTGACACGAAATCTGCATTGTGCCAAGCTGAATGGCAACATTATAAGTTGTCCCCTTGTCATCAATAAGACCCTGGACCCATCTGACATTTGCCTTCTTTTTGCTAAGCCGGGAAAGGAGCTTCCTCTCCTGGCCGGCTGATGGACCGTCTCTCTAAGTGGAGGATTTTGCACTTTATTTTTTTCCGGATTCTTCTTCAGGTATATTACATTTTCATCCTTTTTGTGCAGCACTCTTTTGTAGGCTTCCCACAATATAGCCCCAGAGGTGACTGTGTATTTATTTTCTATAAAAGAAAAGTTCAATGTCAACCTGAAGTCACATAAGCACCTCCCCAAATCGCAGGTCCCAGGCAATTAAGTCGCCACCCTGTGTTTGGACAGTTGGGCCTTGCTCCAAGTTGAACCAGGAGTGGGGTTTGGTTAGACAGGCCCTGTGCTAAGTAGTCGGTCTACCCTATCCCACCCACCTCATCAGTAGGTATAAATATGTAGCCCAATCAGGCGTAAACTTTGTGAGTTCCAGAAAAGTATGAGTATTGTCTGTTGTGTAGATTGACAGCGCCATATGTCAGCTAGCCCCAACATGTAGGTGAAGCATTCCAGTGAGGTAGTGTGCCCATGCTCCCATGAATCTCAGATCCATCAAGTGGTGCGTACATTACATCTTTAAAATCCCCTCCCATAACATGAAGGGATGAGGGCTAAGAGAATGTTCACCACTTGGTAAAGGAGGGGCGACTGTAGCCGAGGGGGTGCATACAATTATATAAAAGTGACCTCCTGTCTACCCCACATCCCCCTTACTTGTACATATTGACCAAGGAGGCCCGATCATCTGCATGATACTTCAAAGGAGGGTCATTTTTAAGCAATATTGCCCCACCCTAAGAGCCAGAAGTGTAGTCCACATGAGCCAGTGTGGTGCCTAGAAATCTACACTGAGTACCTTGCAGATGCATCTACTGAAGCATTACTATGTCATGTTGTAAGTAATTAATATACTGTGCCACCAGCTCCCATTGATCTTATCCCCTAGTCCACTTGCGTTCCACGTCAGTATCGTAAGGATAATCAATCAATCAATCATCGCATTTATATAGCGCACTACTTACCCAGAGGGTCTCAAGGCGCTGGGGGGGGGATCTGCTACTGCTCGAACAACCAGGACTTGAGTTGCTTCCTGAAGGCGAGGTGGTCCTGGGTCAGGCGGAGGTGGGTGGGGAGGGAGTTCCATGTCTTGGCGGCGAGGTAGGAGAAGGACCGTCCCCCTGTGGTGGCTCTACGGATGCGGGGGACGGCGGCGAGGGCGAGGCTGGTTGATCGAAGCTGGCGTTTGGGAGCGTAGAAGTTGAGGCGGCTGTTGAGGTATCCTGGGCCTTGGCTGTGTAGGGCTTTGTGTGCGTGGGTGAGGAGACGGAAGGTGATTCTCTTGTTGACCGGGAGCCAGTGCAGATCTCTCAGTTGTCCGGAGATGTGGCTGCGACGGGGGATGTCCAGGATGAGTCGTGCTGAGGAGTTCTGGATCCGCTGGAGTCTCTTCTGGAGTTTGGCAGTGGTTCCGGCGTAGAGGGTGTTGCCGTAGTCCAGACGGCTGGTGACGAGGGCCTGGGTGACCGTCTTCCTGGTCTCGGTGGGGATCCACCGGAAGATCTTACGAAGCATGCGCAGGATGCTGAAGCACGATGAGGAGACGGCGTTGACTTGTCTGGTCATGGAGAGGGAGGAGTCCAGGATGAAGCCCAGGTTGCGTGCGTGGTCTGTTGGTTTGGGTGCGCTGCCTAGGGCGGGGGGCCACCAGGAGTCGTCCCAAGCGGCGGGTGAGGATCCCAGGATGAGGACTTCCGTCTTATCTGAGTTCAGTTTCAGGCGGCTGTTCTTCATCCATTCGGCTACCTCTTTCATCCCTTCATGAAGGTTGGCTCTGGCGGCGGCGGGGTCGTTGGTAAGGGAGAGGATCAGCTGGGTGTCGTCGGCGTAGGAGATGATGTTGAGGTTGTGCTGGCGTGCGATGTCTGCGAGGGGGCTCATGTAGATGTTGAAGAGGGTTGGACTGAGCGAGGAGCCTTGAGGGACGCCGCAGATGACTTCGGTGGCTTCTGATCTGAACGGAGGGAGGCGGACTCTCTGTGTCCTTCCGGCGAGGAAGGAGATGATCCACTCCAGTGCCTTCTCTTGGACTCCGACGTTGCTGAGGCGTTGTACTAGGGTACGATGGCAGACAGTGTTGAAGTCCGCGGAGCGGTCGAGGAGGATGAGGGCCGCTGTTTCTCCGGTGTCGAGCAGCGCTCGGATGTCATCGTGACTGCGATCAGGGCGGTCTCGGTGCTGTGGTTGGCCCGGAAGCCAGACTGCGAGGGGTCGAGGGATCCGTTTGTCTCGAGGAAGGCGGCCAGCTGCTTGTTGACGGTCTTCTCGATGACTTTTGCAGGAAACGGGAGCAGCGAGATGGGGCGGTAGTTTTTGAGGTCGGTGGGGTCAGCCAATGGCTTCTTGAGTAGAGCGCTGAGTTCGGCGTGCCTCCAGCTCTCCGGGTAAGTAGCAGTGTCGAAGGAGGTGTTGATGATGTCCCGCAGGTGGGGTGCGATGATAGCGTCAGCCTTGTTGAAGACGTGGTGAGGGCAGGGGTCGGTCGGAGATCCGGATTGGATGGAGTTCATCGTGCGGACGGTGTCTTCGGTGCTGATCGGAGTCCAGGCGCGGAGGGTGGTGGTGGGGGGCGGTGGTTCGGTCGTGGTGATCGTCGGTTGAGTGCTGAAGCTGTTGTGTATGTCCGCGATCTTGTTGTGGAAGTAGGAGGCGAGGGAGTGGCAGAGGTCTTGCGAAGGGGTGATGTCGTTGTTTCCGGCGTTGGGGTTGGAGAGCTCTTTGACGATGTTGAAGAGTTCCTTGCTGTTGTGGGCGTTGTTATCCAGTCGTTCCTTGAATGCAGTTTTCTTGGTGGCGCGGATAAGTTGGTGGTGTTTTCGGGTGGCGAGCTTGAGGGCAGTCATGTTGTCCGGAGTTGGGTCTCTGCGCCAGGTTCTCTCAAGGGCTCAGCAGTTCTTCTTGGAGCTCTTGAGTTCGTCGGTGAACCATGGGGCTTTCTTGCTACCGGGTCTGCTGGGCGGGGTCCTCAGGGGGGCGAGCTCGTCTGCGCAGTCGCTGATCCACTTCGTGAGGTTGGTTGCCGCCTGGCTAGGGTTCGTTGTGCTGGTCGGAGGGTTCATGCTCAGGGAGGACGCGAGCTGGTCGGCTGTGATCTTGTTCCAGTTCCTGCGTGCAGCCTGTTGCTGGTGGTGGTGGATCGTGGTCCTTGCGAAGCTGAAGTGGACGCAGCTGTGGTCCGTCCAGTGGAGTCCGGTGGCGTGGCTGAAGGCGATGTCCTTGCTGGATGAGAAGACGGGGTCGAGTGTGTGTCCCGCGTAGTGGGTGGGGGTGGTCACCAATTGCTTGAGTCCTAGGTTGGCGAGGTTGTCCAGCAGGGTGGTGGTGTTGCGGTCGTTGTTGTTCTCCAGTTGGAAGTTGAGGTCCCCTAGGAGGATGTATTCAGCGGAGCAGAGGGCGTGTGGGCTGATGAAGTCAGCGATGTCTTCGCTGAATTGTGTGCGTTGTCCAGGCGGTCTGTAGATGAGGGTGACTCTGAGGGTGGTCTTGGGGTTGATGTGGACTTGGAAGTGCAGGTGCTCGGCGGTTGCGAGGGTGTCATCGGTGTTGGTCGTGATGCGGATGGTGTTCCTGTGGACGATGGCGATGCCTCCTCCGGTGTGGTTGATGCGGTCCCTTCGGATGATCTTGTAGCCGTCTGGGATGGCGATGGCGATGTCAGGTGCTGAGGAGGCGTTCATCCATGTTTCCGTGAAGAAGGCGACGTCTGGGGCAGTGGTGTCGAGCAGGTTCCAGATCTCGATGGCGTGCCTGTGGACGGTGCGGGTGTTGAGCAGGATGCATTTCAGGTGGCTGCTGCTGTTGCTCGTCTTGGTTGGTGTAGGTGTAGTGCCGGTCCGGAGGCAGGTGAACTTGCAGGAGTTGCAGCAGAAGGGTCCGTGGGTGCGTCTCGGGGTGGCTCGGTAGCAGCGTTGAGTGCGTTGAGGGTGGCGGCGTCGTATGTCCGGCGAGTAGGCTGGGGTCTGCGGGGGCCAGGGGTCCTGGCGCTGGGCGCGGTCCAGGCGCGGACGCGCGCAGACGGGCTTACCTTTGGTGCTCAGTCGGTGCTCCCGCTGCGCGCGTCCGCTGCGCGGTCGCTGAGGGGGCGACATAAGAGGGGAGCCGGGAGGGCGGGTCAGCTGGGAGGCGGGGTCGCGTCCACCAATGGACTGGCAAGGGGGCGGGCCGCAGGCAGGAAGCGGCGGCAAAACGGGATCGGGTTGAGCGGGCGGCCCTGCGGCGGCTGGGGCGCCGCTCTCGGCGTCGGAGAAGAACAGGCACAGCAAGGGGCCCAGGAGCAGGAGCGCGGAGGAGCGAGGGGGCAACCAGGCCAGAGGTGCAGTGGTCGCCTCTAGAAGACTCGACTGTAGGTGCCATATCCATGGTGTAATCTTGTAGATATCCTTAACGATTTGTGGAAAGCTCATGTAACTTACTTGGTGGCTTGTGTGTGTAGGTCCTCCAAAAATCTGCACAACCAACAAAATCAAACAAAAAAATGAACTCCCCTCTGCCTAACTAACCCCTACTAACCCCCAAGTACTTCCTGCATTAATTAGCTGCTTCATTTTCAATCAACTGTGAGCAAGAGGAGAAGAAGAGGTCTGCAGCTGACCACCCGCTAATGTGGTCGGCTGCAGACCAGCTGCAGAGCAGCAGTTTAGTGCCCAAACACTGCACCACTTAAAACAAGAGCGGAAATAGAAATAAAGAAAAAAGCCTATGAGTGACAACCCACAGCTGTCAAAGGAAGGAATGAGAATAGTCTCAATACAAACTGAATCCTCCGTAGGGTGTCAAGGGGCCTGCTGTATGTTCATTTCTCCAGTCCCCGGCTTACTGTTGCCATTTCAGGGGTTTGGATGTTCTGGATCGTAGACTTGCGCCTGTGGTGGCTGCTGTTATGACTCTGCATCTTGCTCCTACACTGAAATATTGGCTGTGAGGGGATGTAAAGTTTCAGCCACTGAGGATATTGCTTCCTCGTTTGAACTTGAAGGGGAAGCCCACGATCAGTCAGAATTCCTGTTCCTTTTGTAAGATTGACTATGTTTGCCCTCTGTGTCTGTAGAAATTTCCCTTCTCCGACTAGTCCTCCTCTGTGGGTAAGGGGTTCCCTTGCTCCGTCGATGTGATCTGTGGCCTCTGCTTCATCTCAGCTGCTGGATATCCTTAGGTCTGGCACCCAACCTCTGAGGCAATTGTCTTATAGTTCATGGTACCTTCTGCAATTGCAAAATCAGTGGCTCCTATATCCACTCCCAGGCTTCTTCCAGTGATCGAAAGAAATGGGCTTTACCTTGATAAAGGATCTTTAGCTTTGCTGGAAACAGCAACATGTATTGCAGTTCGAGGGCTTCTAGTTTCACTTTTACAGAGTCAGATGTATGGCGCTGGAGTTGGACCTCACAGCTATAGTCACGAAACACCATAATTTTTGAGTTTGCCTACTTGATCTCCCCCTTGTGACATACCTCTCAGTGGATTAAGGCCCTGTCCAGGAAGTTAAGGAACTTTGCTATGATGGACCCTGGTGAGGCCCCTGGGAGCTGCCCCCTACTCAAAGCCCTGTGCGCCCATTCTATTACAAAGCAAGCAGAAAATTGGTTGGATTGAAGTGTGTTCTTTACCCAGTTTGCCAGGAACACAGGCACATTGGTGCCTTCCGCACCCTCCAGAAAGTCAACGAGGTGGAGGTCATTTCTACATGGTTAAGTTTCAGCATCTTCAAAACGCCAAAGTACATCCTTATTTGGGCTGATGAGTTCTCCTACCCCTTTCTGTAGGTCCTGTATTTTGGCCTCCACCTCAGAGAGTCTAATCTCAGTCTCTGTAGCCCTTTCCGAGACATTGGTCAGATCTTGGAGCATCAGGGACACCTCCAAGCATACCTACCCTATCTTGTCCCTCAGGACCTCTATCAACAACTTAATCACTTGCAATCCTGTGGTATTACTCAGCAGAGGCTGTAGGCCCGCTCCTGCGCCTACCTGAGTGTTGATGACTTTGGTATAGCTGTTGTGCTTTCCTTGGCAAGTGTGTTTAGAGTCTTTGTCTTTCACCATAATATTAGGTAATCAGCAGATAAGCTGGTGACAGTGCAAGGATCCAGTGGCCTTCAGCAGATCAACGCAATAATGCCCAAGTTGGATAAAAGGCGAGAGCGGGCTGCCAATAGGGGGGGAGAAATTGGTGGTGCAGCTTACCGGTTTTTCTGATGAACCACAGTCATCCACTGTGTCCTTCTCTGAATAGTATCTGGGCATTTTGCATTATACTGGTCCGGATCACTACACATGCCGGTTACTGTTCCCCACCTCAAAGCACACAATGCTGGCCATCTAGGGAATCATGTGAATACCTTCTCCACGACCCAGCCAGTCCAAATCTAGGCTGTGTCATCTATTTGTGCAGTTTCACTGACATCCGATGTGCATACCTGCCCTAAATGTTTCCGAAGGTGGGTAAAGTGGTGGAATGCAGAAGTCTGGAGGGACCTACCCCAGTAAATGAACAATCAGCCCAATGTTCACTGGACAGCAAGACAGAGGTCTCTTTGCCTGGGGCAACACGGATGACCTGCAGCTGCCAGTGTCCCCACATCTTATCCACTGCATGTGCTTTGGATCACCACCCAGTCCTCTGTTTGCCCCCGCACTTCACACCACAGGTCCTCAAAATGCATGCAATGTTTCCCTATGATGTCCCTCGGTGGCGACCGTTTCAGTGAACAGCTCAGGCCCCAAACCTAGGCGCATCGAAAGCCACTACCTCACTGCCTTCCCACAGGCTCACAAGCTCCTGCCATGTCTTATGCCTGCATGTAGGGGCCCAGAACCCGCCCAATCAACACAGCACCATGCTGGGCTTGCGGAGCCAAAACACCTTTTTTGATGTCCTTAGTAGCCCTACAGCTTGTTGGGGGTTTCCGTAGTGTCTACTTGTGCAGGCAATTATTAATGCCCGCAGATTGTCTGCTCGACCAGGGCCCCTTGCAGCACCAGCCTCACTTCCGGGTCCAGTCACTCATTGCTGCTGTATATAGGGGATCCAGAGTCTCTTCACTGCCCCAAAGATCCTCCTTGTTCATGACCTCCTTCCACCTAAGTGACCCCCTGTGAATCCTTGCCTAGATAGCGTGGCCCTAGCGGACAGTGCAAGCTTGCAGCCCGGTGTCCAGGGAGCCCGTGCAGGACACCTCCGTACAGGTAACCATGGGGGCACCCACCTCTTCATTTAGCAGTGGCCAACAGCAGTTCAGCCCATGCTCTGCTCTCCGGCACGTGTCTGCATTATCGCGTGGCTCCTCAGCCCTGTCTGCCGCACCAGGCCTCAGCTGCAAGGCCTCAGTCACCTGCGCAGCTAACCAGCACAACCACTGGCCCATAATGTGGGGGAGGGGGTAGCAGGTTTAGCATCGCAGGACCCAGTTGCAGTCCAGTATTGTCCAGGTACTCCATCACCACAGGGTCCCCCCGAAACTGTTGTTACACAAAGCCAGCAGTTGGGCCAGAATATTTTCTGCCAGTGTGTGCCTCCATTTTGTGTTCTGAAAGCTGGTTACGAATTTGTTTCCCCCACATCCGTGATTCAGCAGGGTAAAGGGTCAGAAGTCACTGGACAGCAGCTCAGTGATGTGTCACCGGTATGCAGATCAGCACGGTCGTAGTGGATGTCCACTACTTTGGCAGGATTGTTTTCGGATTAATTATCTCCAGCCGTAGCGCACAAAGCATTTCACTATTCAGCCATCTTGTTGGCCACGCCAATAATCCCTACTTTTACCAGCAGACAACTAAACAGTGAGGTTTACTTGTAATATATGCTATCTCCCCAGGTCTGGAAAATGGGGAAGTTTTTTTGCTATTTGCATGCCCATTGGCCAAACAGTTAATAGTTTCTGTACATAATGTCTGCTATTTAGCCAGTATCTGTGCAATTAGTGAGATTTATCTACTATTTGCAAGACTGCCAGCCACATAGTAAATAATCTCTACCATTTAACGAGCGGCAGGGTGAATAGGTGCCACCAAATCAGCAAGATGAATCGGAAGATTATTGATGCTATATTTGTGGATTCACCCAGTAAGCCTTGAGGTAAAACTGTGACTAAAGTGGTAAACATCACTTACAACGCATTTTTTACAACGCACTACCATTACATCGCAACCATTACAACGCAAACCATTACAACGCATTGCGCTGGGGGGCGCTCTAGGATAGGGAATATATTTAATTTACTATCCAACACCTTCCCTGCTATCCACGGGGACTGGAGTTGGAATAGTAAATTAAATAATTCACTATCCAGCGCCTAAAAGCATTATGCGTTGTAATGGACTGCGTGGTAAAAACCGCGTTGTAAAGGCATGCGATGTAAAAGCATGCGTTGTAGTGACACCAATCCGACTAAAGTCTAGAAGTGAATCTACTCTAGCCTGAATACATATGCAGAGACTGGTAATGAAATTGCAATGCTCATTTGCATATTTTGAGGATATTAGTAAGCAAGAGCTTGGCTGCTTGCCCACCAACTGTCAGTCAGTGAGACAATAGGACTGAAAAGAGAGAAGAACAACGGAAAGTGAAGAAAAAGGATAACAGAGGCACCACAAAAGTTCCCATTGCACTAGCTGTTGAATATCTCTCTGCTTCCCCTCGTCAAAGCGTGCATTCCACAAATGCTGTGTATACTTTTACTTTCTATATGATTGATCTCCAAAGCCATAGACATTTGTTAGATATTTCCAGTGCGATCTCAGACTTACTCATAACGAGAAAGAAACACAATGCACTTACATTCAAATCACTCTGTTCTAGATCACGTTATGTCTTCAAAGCTAAATGTCTTTAGCCTGATGCGATTTCTAATATGTCTTGTGAAATCCATGGATGCTCTACTTCACATACGTATTTACATACATAGATTTTTTTTAAAACAGATTTTTTGGGGTTTTCAAAACAGTCATACAAAAATAATAGACTTCTGATTACAATTATAATGAGTCAAATCCTTTGGGGTAGGAGTCCATTGCTTCCTGTAGTGGAAGGAAAATTGCCTCTGTTGTCCTATTTCCATCCACAGCAACGCCCCTTTGTAATGGTAAAACAGCATAGTGCTTTAGGAGTCCATGGAGTTCGCAACCATTAGTCCTTGTATTCTCTGTTCAACATTAACCCACCAATACCTGACCCCCCACCCTCCTCTCCCCCCAAGTCTGCCACGTATAATCAACCTTGTATCTTTGTATACCATGGTTGTTCTATGTTTTTTGCTCTGCTGCCTGCCATAGTTGGTCTACATTGCTGGGCTATCAGTTGGGAGCAATTAAACCGGTGTGCTTGTGTCAGTGTTTGGTAAACAGCTAAATTAGGGGTATTGGGTTCAATCTGCATTGCCGGGGGCCTCCTCTAATTGGCTGTCATGCCCCTCTTCGTCCGGTTGCTTTTTAGAAGCTCCACCAATGCTAACCATGCCCTGGCTGTCTCCAGTGTTTTTTCACTCCTCGTCCTTTTTTTTGCTCTCGGCAATTTGACTGCTCCCTCCGCCTCTGCCCATGTAACCAATTCTTTTTGCCATCTGAGTATGTTTGGGGCCCCTCTCGCTTTCCAGTGCCTGGTGATCTCCCTTTTAGCCAACACCAACCCCAGATCCAAAAATGTAATAATCACCTTGTTCTTGGCTGTGTGGGGGAATCAGTGCATCAAGCAACTCTCTCTATCAGTCACACTCGCCAATACTGCAGCCAGTCCCTCCGAGAACTCCCCCAAGTTTGGGCAGTCCCAGAACAATGCCGGAATTCTGTCCCTTCCATTTTTGCAACATGGGCAGGTGGCTGTTGGCATGTCGAAGTATTTATTAATCTTGTCCGGAGTGAGATACACTATGTGCAATTTGTAGAAATTCACTAACTGGAACCTAGCGTTCCTGGTGCTCTTCCATGCCCTCTCCACTAGCTCCCCACAGACTTTTTCGGGTATTGGTTCACCAGGATCTGCCTCCCATTTTTGGTACAAACCAGTCAGGGGTAATAGTGTTTCATGTATTATGCATCTGTAGAGGCATGTGACCACCTTTAAGGTGCCTGCCGCTGTTACCATGTATTGCCACACCGTCGATGTCTGGGGTTCTGTGGGTCCCTCCCGTCATTGCCTCCTTATGGCCGCCGTAAGAGCTAAATATAGTAGAAAGTCTCCCCTGATAGATCATATCTTTCCCCGAGAACATTAAACGGGATCCTAGTGTTCTCTTCATATTAATCTCCTATTGTGGATATTCCCATCTCCTCCCAGGATCCAATCTCTGCCAGTCTCCCCCATGTGGCAATGCCTCACACATAGTCAATGGGAATTCGGGTGCATTAGGATGCCCATTCCTTGCTCGTCGCAGGATCCTATTCCAGCATTTTTGGACAGTTTTTAATTCTGAGGGCACGGCGTGTCCTCATATGGGGAGTGTCAGCAGCACCCGAAATAGCAGTCGTAGGCTTGGGGTATCATCTCCCTGGTAGTCCATCTCCCGGAGTCACCCCACCCGCCACTTTGTGAAACGTTGCAGCTGTGCCGCTAGGTAATAAGCCTCGAAATCAGGTACTGCTAACTCTCCCTCCGCTCTTGGTCTCATAAGTGTGTTGAGCGCCACCCTTCATCTAGCTGTTCCCAATAGGAACCTCGAGATCATGGATTTGTCATGAGTAAATAGTCGCACCAGTATCCAAACGGGAAATGTCAGAAATAATACAGCAGTCTTGGCAATGTCCCAGACAGGGGGAGGGTCCCCCAGAAATCAAAGCTAATTTTGGCACCTCTTAGCGCTTTCCCTATCTTGCCTTCCAGCAAGTTTCCTTGTGCATGGTATATTTGTGTGCCCAGGTATGTCATACATCAATCCTCCCACTTCACAACCTCCTTCTCTGGTGGTACTGTTATGTTCGTCCCAGTAGGGAAAAGGTACAACTTTGCCCAATTTACTCTGAGACCTGCGGCTCTTCCCGGGTATGTAAGAGCTCCTTATCCCCACGCAGTGCCTCTCTCTGGTCGGCCAGACGCATCAACAAATCGTCTGTATATACCGCTATGTGATGAACCTGTCCAGACACCTCCAGGCCCTGATAGTGCTGGCCTGTTCTGGCACAGGCTGCTAGTGGCTCCAGTGCCAGGGCAAATAATAACGGCAACAGCAGGCATCCCTGTCTCATCGTCCCCCCCACTGTGCAGGCGTCAGCTATCTGGCAACCCGTCCCGACCCTGGCGTTGGACTCTTTGTAGAGGAGAGCTGTCCATTCTGTTAATTCTGCTCCCAGCCCAAATTTACACATCACTTGGAATAAATAAGGCTACTCAACGCTGTTAAATGCCTTTTCAATATCAACCACGAAAATTGTTGATTCCCCCTCTTGTAGGTATCTGCCTCCAGAACATGCAGAAGACACAGAACATTTAGTGCTGTATTTCTGGTGGGGATAAAGCCTTCTTGGTCTTCATGTATCAATGTCATCATATGCAGGAGAAGGTAGGAAGCCATATCTGACTGAGGATTTTATAATCCAAGTTAAGCATAGAGAGCGGGTGGTATGCCGCTCTATACCATGCCAGTTTCCCTGGCTTAAGCAGTGGAACAATAACGGTTTCCCTCGTCAACTCAGGGAGTTACCCCACATGCCTCGCCCGATTGTATAGGTCCACCAGCCTGGGAGCTAATAACTCGGAGTACATTGAGTAAAACTCTGCAGTTAGCCCGTCCGTCCCTGGCATCCTTCTCCGGGCCATGCTCTTAATAGCCCCTCTCACCTCACCGATTTCTATGTCACTACCTAGGTTGTCCGTAAACTCCTGATCCAGTATCAGAAGCTCCACATCTCTTATGAACTCATCTAGACGCTCTTCTGACTGGGCCAGTCTACTCTTGTACATTTTGATATAATAATCCAGGAACTGATTGTTAATATCCTGCTACATGTAGTGGGTTTCTCCTACTTGGCCCCTAAGTTCTAGTATCACTGTCCCCCTCCTAGCTGGGTTTGCTAGCCAAGCCAGGAGTGTCCCAGATTTGTCCCTCTCTGTGTGGGCGTGTACCACATAGTTTTTATACTCGAAGCAACACAGTTGCTCCATCTGGGTTGCCATTGCTTCTTTTGCCTCCAGTAGCTCCTCTTGTTTGTCTTCCCTTTCAGGCCTTTCCTTCTCAATCTTGCAGAGTCGTTGCTCTGCCAGCAGTATGTCTTGTAAGAGGATCTTTCGTGTCCCCAATATTTCCGAAATACAATGCCCCCTAATGACCAATTTATAAGCATCCCATTCTGTAAGGGGATTCGCCACCCTGTTGGCGTTCTCGAGAAAGTATTGCCCTATAGCAGTGCGCACTGAAGCGTGGAAGACCTGGTCTACCAGTGCTTTGAGTCTCAAGCGCCAGATGGGTATTTTGGGTCTCTCACGGGTCCACACCAGGCTCAATAGTACAGTGTTATGATCAGAGGCTAAAAAACTTTAGCAACTGCAACACAGAGTGAGTGGTCTAGCTACTGTCCTGTCCATGCAATCTGAAATATGTTGGAATAACTACAAGAAAAGTGAAGACACGGGTCAGTGAACACCGCAGCACGATCCGGTGCAAAAAGACAAATACCGAACTTACAAAACATTTCAGGGAGAAAGGCCACAGTGACTTGGACCTCAAGTGGGTTGTACTAGAGGTTATGAACAAACAGAAAACTGACATCTCCAGTCAGCTACACATCCGAGAACAACACTGGGTTTACAGACTCCGCAGCCGGGATAAAGGCCTTAATGATGAAAGACCATGGCTGCAGCTTACAAGATAACGACACCAAAGAAAACCATCAACACCTTCTGAGTCTGCAACCTGCCCCAGAAAGTCTGGCTCATATATTGTCGGTTTCATATACCACCTTATGATAGGGGAACGCCTACCGACATAGTAACACATGGAATACAGGCACAACATTGCCATATACTGGTGTACACACCTCCATCTATCATGCTAGGTGAGGAGTACCTTTTACATCTATGGCACTTAGGGTAGTGGTGCCTAAAAACTCCGTAGAGCAGGGGCCTCCCCCTTGGAACTAACCATGGGTTTTTCAGTGCACCGATTGAGGGTTCCTGTGTTGGGAATAAATAAAAGAATAGTATACGTGGACTATATATCACGTTAAGGGCCTTAGAGCACCGACGTTTACCCACCTAGGCCCATCACAAATACAGTGGTTTTGTAGAAAGAGCACACCTCAATTGTAACGTCCACGGTATCTACCTTGGATACTGCATGCAGTATTTACTGTCAACCACCAGCAATTGTGATCAGACTGCACATGCTCTAGAACTTAAACAATGCTTAGACTGTGATCTGATGCTGGTAATGGCTATGCAATCAGTAGTAGTGTACCTTCAATGTATACAGTAATAAAGGTGACCGCTACGATACCTAGTTTAGGTATTTCATGCAGGTTTCACTGCCGCTTAGTTAATAACAAGCAACTATAATCAGACTGCGCTTGCACAAAAACTACAACAGGGCTAATATCTGTATCAGGGGTTGGTACTAACTAGACTACCAGTGCCCATGCGTGTGACGGGGACACTTTCCCCCGCACAAGGGAGTGATCAACTCAAGATCAACCTTTCGTGCATATGAGTGTGAGTTTCTCCGCGTACTGCTGAACATGCAGGTGCGGGGAGAGGCACATTTAAATCACTACATTGTTCCGACCAATACGGGCAGTTCTTTCACTGACACGCCTCTCCCCAGGCGGTCAAGCACCCCCTGAGTAGGACACAGGAAACTCACTTAACAGGCTTAATTAACTCGAATTAGTGCATTAATTAGCCACTGCACTACAGTATAAAAACCCTCTGGTTCTCACCATTCACCATCGACGGGGAGACAAAGAGGAATTCTCCAGAAAAAAAGAACGGCTAGAAGCTCTGAAGTCAGACAGTAAGAGTGTGTTTGGATGACTGTTATTGTGAGAATGAATGGGTGCTCCACAGTATTGAACACCACCATGTCAGGCCTGCCTGGCTGGGAGTCCAGTTCTAATTTTTATGTGTGGTGGCAGCTAGTTTTGCCCACCACTAGTGACATCATGTACTTCTCCTTTTCAGAAAGTTAAAGTAGGTCCTTCCACCTCAGCCCTCCCATGGAGCAAGTAGGTTAGAAATACAGGGTAAGCGTTGGCTACATACCACTTTTTATTGTGACTGTATGAGTACACGTTCACATGTCACATGTCTCATAAAGACCACACCACGCGCGCAGTAGGTATGACGCTGGATGGATTGTCCAAATGTACAAATTGTTTACACACTCACACACTTTGGTTTGTATGTCTTTTCTTTGTTTATTCCTTTCTCTACAGAGTTATTCACATTGGTACTACACCAATATGGAATTTTTTAGATCACAACCATTCCCCCACACTAGAGGCAGGCTCTTCCTTCTTGACACTAGGTGTAAGAAGGTGCGTCTATAGGTAGTAACCTCCCATTTGGTCCTGAAGAATGCTAAGTACCCTTTGGGGACACATCAGCAGAAACATGTTGACCGCATTTCACATGTTGCAGGGAGAAGAACATCCCGCATCACCGTTCACTTCTTTTAATCACCATAAATTTACCACCTGAATAAACATAGTATATCGACAAATGTAATGGTTTTTAATTCACTTATCACTCCCCCACAGCCATCACTTAGCTTTAGACATGCATGTCTGTCTCCAGGTGTAAGCCCACCCCCTATCAAACCAAGTTTTTAGAGGACGAAGACAGCCGATGATGAAGCATGACACCGGGCGGTGTGTGAGGCCAGTCTGTAACTTTTTATGAGATGTGTATTCATAGTATAGAGGAGGCTGGCTTGCCCCTTGGCCCTGTGTCTCTAGTTCCCACCGATGGCAGCACTGATGAGGTTAGTATGTGTGGAGAGTCTAACCATTCCTTCTGTGGAGTAGTGAAAAACTGTACACCAGTCGAGTCGGCCACACGGAGCCGTGCCGGAAACAACATTGCATAAGGGATGTATAATTGCTGAAGGCTCTTTTTGTGGGCCAAGATTGGCGCCCTTTGCTGCTGTACTTCTCTGATGAAGTCCGGGAAAATCATTATCTTGTCGCTAACTATCTCTACGTCTTGTTTTTGGCGGGCATGATGGGTGGAGGAGTTGCTTCACAATTGGACGAGGGGGGATCACGGCGTGGGTGGTGTGGCTGGGACTTTGTGAGCTCTCTCCAGGGCATAGAAAGGGGAAAGCCCCTCCGGGGCTACATCTGTTTTGAGCCAGTTCTCAAGGAAATGCACCGTATCCGTGCCTTTCACCTTCTTTGCTACTCCCTCTATTCGTAGATTGTTTCTGTGGGATCTGCCTCCACTAATCTTCTGCTCGTATCTGTAGTATTTTTACCTTAGCTTCCACCGCTCTGAGTGCCCTTTGCAGAGTAGACACCGCTTCCGAGATGTCAGTGAGTGTTTTTTCAGAAACTGTGACACGCATCTTAGGTTTGAGGTGGTCATTATTCAGCAGGCTGAGGTCCGTCTCGAGTGCCTCCCTGGAAGCCGTGATGGCCTGCATGATATCCATCAGAGTGGGCCTTGTGTGATCAGCATCTATCCCTACCTCCTCTGTTTCATCATCTTCTTCTGTCTGATTCCCGACTCCTGCCACGTATTTAAATACACTGATGGTTCGAATCAAAAAGACATTTTGTTGGTAAATGTATGATTAGAATAACAAACGTCCCTATTGAGGCCGGTCAGGAACTCACAGAACAATTTTTTGGCAGGTGTAACGGGTTGTATACTACGGCAGAATTCTCTGTAACGGGTGAATAGAATTAGGCAGTTGTAAAGCTTGTGCACAGGGGGGGACTAGGTAGAATAAAGGACTAGTTTCATCAGTTAGCTTTTGGGCACACTTAAACTTGTGAGTATCTTGGAATTCACAAACTGTAATTCAACGCTTTTCCACTCTGTAAATAAGGTTTAATCGAGTAAAGGACTAGAGTATAGCCTACTCCATGGTGGGAAGAGGACAGTTCAGCCCAAAACTTTGTAGGGGAGCAGGGGAAGTGATTTCTCCAAGGGACGACTGCATTTTCAGACTGCATATCCCTAATGAAGAATTGTACCCTATGCACAATTCTGAATTGTGGAAATGATAGCCTGGGTAATATCCCACAGATGCCTAGTAATGTGAGACTGTGGACCTTTCCAAGTGTAGTAGTTGGAGTGATTGTGAATTGTCAAAAGCTGTATGGTATTTATTTAGTATGTATATAGTCAATAAAAACCATTCCACAATCATTCATTTCTTCCATTTCATAAAATGTGTTTAAACTTGGATTTCTGACAAATGTCTTAAAACGGACCTATAAACTCCAATTTAAAATAAATACAAAAATTTCAATAATGCATTTCTTGTGAGGCTATGACTCGAATAACTGTTCTTTAAAAACTCGCTAGTCGGAGTGTGACCATCTTCCTCAGTTCTTTGTGCGGTCCCGTTATGTAAAGTGCAAGAGCTAATGTTTAAAGTGCTATTGTGCTGAGGTACATTTTATTTAGAATGTCTTCCTTCCCATTGTTCTAGAGTTTAAAGTACGCTGTCTTTGGTTTATTAAATCGCTCTTATAACAATCATTTCTATTGTTTGGGGAGGGGAAAACATGGCGGCCGGCTAGGTTGCGGGTCGCGGATGTCGGGATGGTGACGGTGCGATAACATGAAAGCGGTGCTTTGGGCTGCAATCTGTGGTGGGAAAAAGAAAGCTGAAAGTAATCTGGTTACCTTGAGGACAGTGGGAGAGCGAGGATTGAGTTCTGGAGCCTCCTGGTTTTTGTTGATTGCTGCAGGTGTGTGGCGTTCTGTTTCTCGGCAGTGAAGGGTCAGGCGGCTGAGAGGAAGAGCCGCGTTTGACTGGGGAGCCGTGCCCGCAGAGTGGAACGGCTCTACGGTGAACGGCGTTTCTCTGTGTGACGGAGCCTGGAAAGAAACAGCGCAGGCATTATCTTGTGGTAAGACAAAGCCCTCAAGAAGAGTGGAGGAGTTGTTCAGAGCCTCCCGGTGTGTCTGTTTGTTTGGAGTGCTTCTCGGTAGCGGAGGATCTGAGCAGCAGCTGCAGAGTGAGAACGGCTCTATTGTGGACGGTGTTTCATTGGGGCATTGTTGTGGCGCATGGCGGAGGCTGAGGGGCCCGGACAGCTTTGGGAAGAAGCGGAGGAGGAGGAACTACATCCAGTTACACAGCTACGGAGTGCAAGTTGGAGAAAAGCGGCATTGGAACTGATCAGAGGTCGTCAGGCGGCAGCCAGGGTATCGTGGAGAGGTGCTGGAGGTAGGGGGAGAGGAGAGGAACCTTTGGGAGTGACTACGCTTGAGGTAAGGTGGGCAGGAGGGGTGGTAGGACCCCCCACATTAGGTTCAACCAGCAGAGGGTTGGCTAAAGTGCAGACAAGGAGTGTTGACAAAAATAAAATGGCTTGTAGGAAGTTGGTGGATAGCGTAGACAGCGTAGAGGGCCCCCAGTACACATTAAGGAGCACAAGGAGGGGAATCACTGAGGTATCACTGGGTAAGCTGAAGACCCTGCAGAAGAAGTCCTGGAAGGGTACGGTAAAAGAAGCTAAGAGTGGCAAGGGGGGAGCTGGACACGAAAGTAGGAAGACAGAAAAGCGTTGTTTATAAGATAGCTACGGCCCGTCACTGAGCGCATATTTCAAGCCTATCCCAAAGGTGCTAATATTGAAGGCACAAGATACACTGTCAAATCAGGGTCCAGATCTTACTTCAAGAGATATAGAAACACAAGATTGGTCCACACACATAACTCCTAATAGGTTTCAGGCTCTTGCAATGGAGGAGGAAGGGAGGGAGGTTGTGCAAGATTCTGAGGAAGAGATTAAAGCAGACACCCCAATACATCTGGATATAGTGTCAACAGTTGGAGGTGGCATGGAGGCAGGGAGTGCGGGGGGGGGACTTTTGACAATAGCAGATAGCCGTTGACAGATAACAAACACCTAGAAGAAGCTCGGGTGAACCCTGAGATAGACTGCACGGACTCTTCGGTTGTGGCACTTCTTATAAAATTAGAGAGGGATATTCATTAGGGTTTTGAAGCTTCAAATAAAAACCAAGAGAGTATAAGAACCTCTTGCAGTTTACTGGAGGCAAAGCTGGATAAATTAGCTGCCCACACAGAAGCGTTGGAGTCAGAGGTGAAAGTAATGCGGGAGAGAGGTTTAGATAATCATAAAGAGATTGAGGCTATCAAATTTAGAGACCGAGAGAATGATGAGAGAGTTGAGAGACTTGAAAATATGCAGAGGCGGAATAATTTGAAAATTCTGAAGTTACCAGAAGGGAAGGAGGGGTCGGAAATAAAGAGCTATGTAGTGCAGCTACTCAAGACAGAGTTACAGCTAGAGGAAACAGAAGAAGAATTGATGCGGGATATTCAGAGGATTCACCGAGATCCTTTCCGATTGAATCCGAACCGCTCTAAACCCAGAAAGATTCTCGTTAACTTCTTGACTTATAATTTGAAGGAGAAGATTTTGGCATCCGCCCTTAAGAAGAAGACTATAATTGTGGATGGAATTGCAGTGGATATAAGGTCAGATTTATCACCTGCCACAGCTAATAGGCAGTGGGAGTTAGGGAAGCGTATGGAACCACTTAGAGGATTAAGAGCCACAGCTCAATTGAAATTCCCAGCATTTTTAAAGGTAATGTGGCGGAATAAGATGCATACTTTCAGGGGAGTTGAAGAGGTGGATGCCTTTCTGGAACAATGTCAAGGGGAATAGCAAGCAAGGAGGGGTGATTAGATAAAGGAAGGTCAGATTACTGCCCAGCACTGATATTAGTGTAAAATAAAATGTAAATAGAGGGGTGCACCGTCACTAGGGACATCCACAAGGCCATGGGTGTTTTGGTTGGGTTTTCCAGGGGAGGGGGAGAGGGAGGGGTAGGGGTGTGGGGGGCACAGGGTTGGGGTTTGGAGGGGGGAGGGGAGGGAGAAAAAGGAAAAAATATCCTCACGAGCATTCTTGTCGCCTGGCACTGGGAGAAAGGGGTAGGTTGTTATCAGTGGGGTTAACTCTATGGAACTAAGGTTCCTTACATGGAATGTCAATGGTTTGCGAGTGAGGTCAAGGAGACAGCTGATTTTGAAGTATTGCTAGTGCATTTTTTACACCCCAACAAATAGTGACAAAAGGCGCGGCAATTTTAAGTAGGAAAGGGGTTAAAATTGCTATGGAAGATAAGGTAGAAGACAAGAAAGATAGGTGGGCGATTGCGAAATTAAGAGTGGCAGGGAAAGTGCTGGTGGTTGTTGGGAATTATGGTCCAAATCTGGATGATGAAACTCCCTTAGATGAGTTAGCTGGAGAGTTGCTAGATTTTGCTGGTAAAATAATCATGTCTGGAGATTTTAACGCGGTGTTGGATTCTAAGTTAGATAGATCGGAAAATAGTAGAGCTCTGGTAAATGGTAAGATGTCGGCTAGGATAAAACTTCTTATGGAACAGCAAGGTGTATGCGATATCTGGAGAATAAAAGCAGGTCAGCAGTAGGGTATGCTTTTCATAACAAGAAGTACAACCATAGCTCCCGCATAGATTATGTTTTGATTGATGTGAAGTTGAAGGATTGGTTAAAGAAGATGGAAGATCTCGGGGCCCATGTTTCGAATCAGTCAGCAGTGCAAATGAGTCTAGAACTGGGGGCAGAGAGTTCGACTTCAACCTGGTGATTGGATCGCACAATCCTCTTAGACACTGACTACTTGGAAGTTCTTAGAGATGAGTTACAAGTGTTTTTAGATATAAACGTAGGATCAGCTAAACCGAAGACTGTGTGGGACACCTGTAAAGTATTTTTGAGAGGGAGATTGGGAGCTCCGGGTGCTAAAAAGAGAAGAATGTACCATAGAAATGTGTTGGACTTAGAGAAGGAAATCCGCCCATGGGAAACTTTGGGAGTAGGGTCGGGGGGCCATACAAGGGATGAGGAGATAAAGAATAAGCTGTTCGAATTTAAGTTAGAGTTAACATCAGTGCTGTCACAAAGAGATAAGGAAAAATGGGATGCTAGCCAGTTGGCCCACTTCTCTTATGGGAAAGGGTGTAGTAAATTGCTAACGTGGGAAGCTAAAAAGGATTTACTACGAAACCAAATAAAAGCAATCAAAAAGATGGATTCCGGAACTATTATAACAGATGGTAGAGGAATAGCAGATGCTTTTTATGAGTTTTTTGTAAGAATATATAGGGAGGAGTTGTGTCCAAAACAATCTGATACAGAAGGGTGGGTACAAGGCTTGGAACCTCTTGCTGATAATCTGGTAGGGGTTTTAAATAAGGAAAGATCCCGAGCTGAGGTGGTTAAGGTCATCAAAGAGAGCAAAAGGGGGAAGGCACCGGGCCCGGATGGCCTGCCTGCTGAAGTTTACAAGGTATTGGTAGATGAGCTAGCTTCTACATTATGTCATCTGTTTAATCAGGTTTTTATGGCTAGAGCAGAAATACCTAGTTCCTGGAACGAGGCGACAATTTCCTTGATTCTTAAACCAGGAAAGTCACCTAAGTCTACGGACTCGTATAGACCTATATCACTTCTAAATTGTGACTACAAGTTTTTTACAAAAATTTTGGCAGACAGGTTAGGAATGGTTATCCCTAAGCTGATTAATCAAGATCAAAAAGGCTTTATCTAGGGGCGATATTTGAAAGAACTAACTTTTGCTCTCATTGGTATTATATATATGGCCTCAGCAAACAAACTTCCCTTGGTGGTGATCGCTTTAGATGCCGCCAAGGCTTTTGACCGAGTTAACTCTGTTTTCTTAAAAGCACTACTGGAACACCTTAAATTGGGCAAAATAATTACGGAATCCCTTCTCTCTCTGTACCGCTCCCCGACATCACGAGTTTGGTTAATGGTATACTAACTCAACCCGTCAAAATAATGCGTGGGACAAGACAAGGGTGTCCATTGTCACCCTTGTTATTTAACTTATACATAGAACCACTAGCCTGCAAAATTAGGAGTTCTGATATGATACCCCCATTTGTGATTGGTGACTGGCCGAAGAAAATGGGCCTGTATGCAGATGATATCATTATTTATTCATCAAAGCTGCATCAGTCTTTGGACTGTCTTGTAAAAATATCTAAGGAATTCGGGGCTGTTTCAGGCTACGAGATAAACCAGGACAAAACTGAGATCATGGCATGGAATCTGGATACAGCAGGGTTAGCCACCAAGACAGAAATTAGATATTTGGGGGTTAGGATCACTCAAAACATTGGTGACTTGGCTAAGACAAATTTCTTTAGGATAAAGAAAGAGGTTTCGGCCACTCTTAAGGGATGGATGAATTTACCTTTGTCTTTATTTGGCCGGACTAATTTAGTTAAGATGGTGATCCTGCTGAAGGTTACTTTTTTGTTTGAGGCTATCCCGCTTGGATTTAGAAAGGAATGGCTGGCTAAACTACAGAGTGAGATAGCTTCATTTATTTGGGCATCAAAGGGGTCACGGCTTGGATGGAAGAAATTGAGGAGGAGGCTGTGCAAGGGAGGTCTGGCGGCCCCGGACTTGCAAATATATCCGTGGGCTTTTTGCTTAACAAATTGTAGGATGTTACTGGGTACCCTGACTATGTCACCTATCAGAAGTTTATTTGGTGTGATGTTGAAAAGCTGTAGATATGAAGATTTTGTTTTTTTGTACAAGTTTGCAGACCCCAAGTTTTTTAAGAAGGTTAGACTTAAGGTCCTTCGGAATCTGGCGGAGATGTGGTACAGTATAAGGAGATTACTGAAGTTACAGTATTTTAGCTACATGGCTCAACTATGGGACTCTCCAGGATCTCCGCCTTGGACAATGGATGCTTTAGCTCTCCCGCTCAAGAGGGCGGGCCTAGTACAGAGATGGAAAGATTTGTTTCAGGAGGGCAAGTTGGTGACATGGGGTCAATGTCAACAATTATGGGGGCAAGTTTTTTCAAAGGTATAAATATTTACAGATTCAGAGCTGGGCAAGTGATCCAGAAATCTCAATTGGGACACAAAATGACTTTGAGTCAAAACCTGGAATGGAGGTGGCCATCTGGTATTGGCTGATGTTGGACATGGAGGATGGCCCTTTCGAGCTCCCGGAGGCCGAGGATCGCGACGGAAAATCAATGGCAAGTAACAATGGCTATGCTTTATAGAATTGTTAAACCCACAAATTTAAGGCAAAATGCTTTGTTCACGATCCACAGGGCGTATTGGACTCCCCGTAGACTGGCGAAATTTAAAGCTGGCGGAGTAGTGGAATGTCCAAAATGCAAGACCCCCAACGTGGACGATTTACACATGTTTGTGTTTTGCTCAAATATAAGTCAATTCTGAAAGGACGTGAGTAATTGTCTATTTCAAGCTCTGAATCTGCGAATTGAGGTAAGCCCCAAAATAATAATAACGGGGAGATATGATTTAGAGGTAAAAAGCATGAATGATGCTGCAAAACTTATTTTTTTATGCTACGTTATTGGCTCGGAGAGAGTTGTGTAAATTGTGGGTCTCTCCGCTCTCCCCAAAGTAATGGATTGGATATTGGCTATGAGGTATACAGCCAAATTGGACATGTTAGATCACACCAAGAAAAAACGTGGGTTTTGTGTACCTTTTCTTTTGTGTTTTGGTTAAGGGTAAATGTCATAGGCTGTGTTATAAGGCAAACAACTAATGACATCCGATGATTAAGCCCCCGCCTATCTCGCTGGTAGTCAAACATGTATTATCCCAGGACAACAAATAGAGGATGAGGTGGTCCCACCGGCTGAGGCAATTGACTGGGATGTTCTGTTACTTTGAAAGTCAGTCTCAGGGACCGGTGAGGCTTAGGCCTCTTTCCTCTTACCAGCATATGAGATAAAAAGCCCAATGGTGGTATCGATAGTAGAAATGGGTGGCAAGTTGGCGAATGAGGAAAATAAATAAATAAATAATTAAAATAAAATAATAATTTCTATTGTTTATTCTTCAATTCTTTTGCTCAGAGTAATTAGTGATCTTCCTTTGTACATTATGTAAACCTTGGATTAAAGTGCAAATACAATGCAATGATCTTTTGGTTATGCTTCCCATTTGTAGTTCTTCTTTATCGAGGTGCTGGTGCCCTAAATTTATTATTCTGGTGCTTTCATATTTACTTTAACAAATTTTAATCTCCAGCATAAGAGCGGTGTAGAGGAGCCACCCAGCCAATAGTTTATCGCTTGCCTGCATGTTCTTATTTCTAGCTCTCTAAAAATTCTCTTCAGCATTATCTTTCTTTCTGTCATGTGACTCGGGCAAACACAGAATATAAGCGCAAGACTTTCTTCCTTATATTTGCATAAGCAACATTCTTTGTTCCATGTCTGAACCTTCCAGGATACATTAGTTCTTTTGTTTTCCATTTTCCAAAATACTACTGCTTAAACTGGCATTTTATTTTAGCTGAAAAGTGTGCTATAAGGTAATCCTGGTGCCATAGTTTTTTTATAGGAATTTATCACTGTCCAGGCGTGATGTCTGAGTGCAAGGCTTTTCTTGTCTGTTAAATATGAAAGATGCTTATTTGTGGCTTTTATTACATTATAAAAGGCATGTTTCCCAATGCTTGCACCACGGGCGTCTTGTATTCCAAGTTCCTCAATGGCCTGTTCTAAATATTGCACCCATGAGTCTTTATTTTTTGCTGTATTTGCTCCTCTATTTCCTTCCAGTACATGTAGTTGATTGAGCCACTTTCCGACGCGCGTAGTCGCCAGCATAGTTTTATAAAGTCTCCTGTACATTGGCATTCTTGGTTAAGCATTCCAAACTCTAACTGCACCTGTGCTGGGGATGCGGTTTTCGCGATGCTGAAAACAGATTTGTATATTCTTGTTTTGATTTTGATTAAGATGCCATCTGCACAACCTTTCAGTATTTCCATACCATAAGTCACTGTTGGCATAAACTGAGCCGTCATCACTGTTAAAAGGTGGTCAAATGAAGGACAGATCATTTTCTTTCTTCAAGTTTTGAAGCCGTAATTTAAAGATTGCGCTTTTGCCTGCATTGTTTCTATGTGTTATTTACCTTTCATTGGATGCTCCACGATGAATCCTAGGTAATTATAAGACTTAACTTCCTCAACTTTGTTCCCTTCCTAGAACGAGGTGTACTTCTTTTTCTTCAAGTCTACCAACCAAACCACTTTTTCCCAGGTTTTGCTCTAACCCATTTTTATCCATGTATGTGTTGAAGGCGTCCATACTTCATTGAAGTCCTATTTGTGTTAGGCTCAATGTCGTTGGCGTACTGTAGATATTCTGTTTCTTCTTGAGTCAGTGTGGGAGGGTGAGCGTTGATTTTTTGTACAGTTTGTGCTAGATCTGCTAGATATATATTACACAGGCTTGGAGCCAATACACACCGTTTTAATCCTTTATTTGTGTAGTCTTTATTTGTCACACTCTTACCTTCTCCAATTTTGACCTTGGCCCAAGTTCCTGTGTATAACTCTTTGATTGCCTTTAATAGGCTACTTGGTATGCCCCATGCAGCCATTTTTTTCCTCAAATCCTCCCATGGCACTCGATGGAAGGCTGACTTGGGGTCTACAAAGCAGGCAAATAACTGCGTTTTTCTTGTTTGGCCTTTTCTGCTAACCGTGTCAAAGATTTGTTACATTTCCCATTCCTGCCCTAAAGCCTGTTTGTAGTCGAGGTAAAATGTTGTTTACTTCTAGCCACGATTTCAGGTGCTGAAGAAGACAGACTGCATATCGCTTCGCCTCCACTTCTATTAATGCTATGATTCTACAGCTTGTTGATATTGAAGGGTTTCCGCTTTCATATATGGTCTGGAAAATGCTGCCTTTCCAGGAATCCAGAATGGAGTTTGTGATATATAACTCGTTGAATAATGGGGTAAAGTATTCTGCCCAATAAGGCAGGTTTCCTTTAAAAATAGCGTTGGGTAAACTATTTGGCTGTGCTGCTCCCTCTGAATTTAAATTCCTTATATTTTTTTCCAGTTGGTCTATTGCCATGGTCGGTGTGAAGTTCTCAAAGCTGTTCGTTATATTCTTTTTGTCCCTTTTATCGTTTGGTGATGTTACCATGCATGTTGATGCCTGGCCTGACTTGTTTTGCTGTCACTCACCATGTGGTTTTGCTTTTCTTTAGATGTTGTTTCAGCGTATATTTCCCACACAGTTTTTTCCCACATGGCTGCCTTTATACCTGAGTTTTGATGTTGTGTGTGCCCTAAGGACAGGCCATTTATCAATTGTCAAAATTGCTTACTGCTCTGTTGTCAGGTTGCCAAGGCAACTTATTCCACAGATCTGCTTGATATCTTATTTTTGCTTCCCAACAGTTTTTTTTTGTACTGAGTTCTCAGTTCCCGGATTCTGTTTTTATCAATTCTTTTCCAGTGTTTAGTAGGTTTGTTTAGAATTCTGCTTTCTCCAAAACTTTGCAATTTTTCTTTGTGCAGTTTTTTGCTGAACCATTTTTTCTTTTTGGTAATTCGTTTTGATTTCTGTTCAGATTGATCCAACATGTCTGCTTTTTTATTGTGAATTTTTCTAGTAATGTGCTTGTTAATCGTCCCTATCCCATTTTTAAATCCCCTTCTTTTGTTTGTTCTTTTCCCTCCCTATTATGTTTATTTTGTATTGTGTCTGGTATACCAGCATGCTTATATACCTCCTTCAGTATCTTTTCTATCCCTTTTCCCCTCCCTTTCAAGCTTTTTAGATTATATGTTACGGGCTGTATGTTTACTGCCATGTACAGTAGTAGATGTGCAGGTGTAAATGTACAACTTTTCTATCTGAATTGCAACTTGAAGTAGTGTGAAACAGTAGTATCGTTACACCACTCGTCCGAAGGTTAGCCTGCCGCTGCAAAATCAAAAGAGAGACTGATTTGACTGATAGTTTCTATTGCTGAAAATTGTAACCCATTTGACCTGCGACTATTATGATTTATTGTGACTAAGACATATTGTGGGCATTATTTTCATTGAGAAAAAGATGAAGAGTCAAAACCTTGAGATTCCATTGTCACGCAAAAATGGTTACTGTTTTGGCCCTGAAGAAGCGACCTTGATGAAGTGAAACACGTGTTGGCTAGTTTTTTGTTTACAGTAAAGATAGGAGATTGAAACATATAGCAATAAATTCAGCTTCCATTTTGAATAATTACTCTGTCTTTAGATCTCAAACCAAGTCTGTCTTTGCATTATATTTTGTGTGGAAGCTGAGGGTAAGCCTTTGAGGTCGATCCTGTCTGTTCACATGGACCTCCCCGGTCACTTCTTTGAATTAGTAGTGTATTGGCCATATGGAAGCTAGGGCAAGGTCTAACTTATGAAAGCCAAATAATGCTATCCATTTGCAAGCCCTTTTTTCAGTTCTCCTCAACTTTAATTTGAAAACTGCAGTTTGCATTACATTGAAAACAAAAAGCTTTTCCATTACATGTCCCTTCCAATAGTGTTTCCTTTGCCACATTTCTCTTGTCTCAGAAATGAACACTTATAATGCAAACCAGGCCGCTTGTCAAACGTTTGTCAATTAAAGATCAATGTGTTCAGATTTAAGTTTAGCATTGAAGACCTATGAAAATGTAAGTTTGCCCTTAAGTTGAAGAGCACATGAATAAAAGATGACCCTCCTCGTTAGGCAATAAATGTTACCTTGAATGAACCTTCTCCGTTTAAAAATACTGTTACTTGCCCATTTTCAATGATAATATATACACAGTTTCAAGTCTGTATGAGCTAAACTTTAGGAAATAATGGCTTCTTATACTTCGCTATTTGTATTTGCCTTATCTTTCTACAATTTATATTTACGGATCTCTGAATGGCGACTCTATGTAATACTAATTACTATCATTGTTCACAAATAGCGAGGTGGCAATTGAAGAAAATTGCTTTGTATGTTGCCTCACATCACTTATGACAACAAGGTAATTACAGCAATCCAAGAATTTTAGGTGAGGCCATTTGATACAATCAATGTATAAAATCAAAGAACGACGGGTCTAGATATCCTGAAGTCTGATCTTAAATTGTAACCATTACATTTTTTTGCAAACTAATAGGCCAGTTCTCAAAATAGGAAACCCGAGTGTTTCTCAAGCTGTCCTAAACAAATTAGTATTAATTTGGTAGGCCATTACCAAGGTTATAATGTGCAACTCTTTCTGATTGGCTACAATGATAAGGATGGTCGCCTGCCCAGGTCAGCAGACCACCTGTCTGTGATTGCTTTAAACTAAAACTTCCCTTTTGGGAAAATATTGCCTTCTCAGCTTGGGAACCAGTAACTTTTACATGGTTTGCAAAAGATTCACACCAACAAACTATTGATACATATGTTACTGTATCGCAGTTTGGAAGGGATACCCACAACAGGTCCCTTCCAAATTGCAATTGGCTACCCATTCGGAAACTCATTTCAGGAATCGTTAAATGTTTAACATTGGATTAACACCAAAGATCACCCTACCTTTTGGTTCCAAACACTCCAATTATGTGCTTACAATCACAAATACGGTAGTACATATAGCCCCAGGTGATTCTCTCTCTGATTCCCTTTATTTCTGGCTTCTAGCTAGCAGTTGGGAAAGTATCTTATGCTATGTGCATCCTCCTTCCTGTTAATCTAACCTAAAAGATTACTCTGCTAATGCTGCTGTAATACCACACCCTGACTACCTCAATGCATTTTTGTAGGTGATCCGATTAAGACCAATAGCACACTTCATGGTACTCATTACCAGGATGACCTTATCATCTTTAAAATACCATTGTTGTGACAACTTCATGCTATGCCAAGAGATTCCTCTGGCTCTGTCTCCAATTGTAATAGCAAAGTTACATGCAGTTCTGTAAACATACCTTATATTAGGATAGGATAAATATTTATAAAGCGCACTAAAACCAAAAGGTGTCAAGGCGCTGAGCAAGACAGAAAAGAGACTAGTGCCAGCCAGCTAGGAGGCAAAGAGCCAGGTCTTTAAAAGCTTCCTGAAGGGCTGGAGATAATCTGCCGTGGTGATAGAGGGGGGCATAGTATTCCAAAGTTTAGCGGTCGCCACGGAGAAAGAGAGACCACCTCATTTGGACATTCAAAAACTAGGAGAAACACGTTTTCTTTGAGTGGAGGATCTCAAGGCTCTGCCAGGAGTTTACCATGGAACAAGGTTTTGAGATTGTGATGAGCCTATGCAGTGCATAGCTTTGTACACCAAGTTCAGAGCCTTGAAGGTGATGCGCTTCCTAATCGGGAGCCAATGCAGGGCACGGATTCCTTCCCTGGTTGACTGGTGTTTAGGGATGTTAGGAATAAGTCTTGCTGCAGCATTTTGCACCACCTGAAACTTGTTCAGAAAGCTTAATCTGGCATTGAGATATAATTCATTGCAGTAGTCTAACCAAGAGGTCACTAGTGCAATGATGGTAGGCCAATGTAATTCCGAGGGAATGTATGGCAGCACTTTCTTCAGAATTTTAAGAATGTTGAAGCAGGTGCTAACTGTGCGATTCACCTTGACATCAAAAGATAGGCTCTCATCAAAGACAACTCCCAGATTCCTGTCCACTTTCACTGGGACAGGAAGGGAACCACAGATTTAGGGCCAGCAGGTGGCAAACCAAATCGAGGTTTGGGGGCTGAAAACCAACACTTCAGTTTTGTGCGTGTTGATTTTAAGAGAGTTGTCCTTCAACCATCGTATGATGCTGGTAATGCATTGATTGAACTTTTAGGCAACCAGCTGCAGATCAAAGGAGATGGAAATTATGATCTGCATGTCATCCGCATTGGAGAGAACTTGAAAGCTAAAAGATCTCACCAAGATCTCACCAATGGGGGGTCACTGACCATGTCATGAGTGATGTAATACGTGACGTCATCAGCAGTGCATTGCAGGCGCGCAAGTTATAGTGAGTCCAACTAACTATAACGTGGGAATTTCAATGGTTTTATGTCAGTAAAATTTCCAGCTAACTATAACTGGTGTCAAACCTATGGTTTTTTCAGTGAATTTAATAGGTTTTTTAAATGCTAATTCCTAACTATAAGTAGTGTGAAACCTATGGTTTTTTCAGTGAATTTCATAGGTTTTTTAAATGCTAATTCCTAACTATATATAGGGCCTCAAACCTATGTTTTTTTCAGTGAATTTCAAAGGTTTTTTAATAGCAAATTTCTATAGCTATGAAATATAATATTTTTTATAATGAATCCTATATTGTATATTTATGTAATACTATTTTTTTTATGTACATTGTTGATCGGTTTTTTTTTTTGCCCTGGAGCGCTCCCGGTGCGCGTACCGGTGAGCGCACCGGTAAGCGCAGTCTTCCGGCGCGCCCCGGTGCGCGTACCAGTGAGCGTCCTGTTAGCGCACCCAAAAAAAATAAAAAAATAAATAATGATGGAGTGAGCATGAGGGAAGGGGACAGAGAGAGTGATGTTAAGAGAAAGAGAGCTAGAGGGAGGAACACAGTGGGACTGTGTAATAGATAGTAAGACAGAGAAAAGGTGTAAGAGGGTGTAAATGAGAAAAGGAAAATGAATAAGGGAGCGAAAGAAGAGAAGAGAGAGGAAGAAGACTAAAGCAGAGGTACTAGGAGAATGTGAGTGGGTGTTGAAAGTAAAGGGAAGGAGAGTAAAGGATAGGGAATGAGGGGTAGTGACGGAACCGGAGTAAAGGAACAGCGGTGAGGGAGGGAGAGAAAAGAGCAATGAGTGTAAGTAAAGAGGGGTGAAAGAGGGTGAATAAAAGTGAATAAGGGTAAGACATGGGGAGTGACAGAGAGAAAGGACAGAGAGAGTAAAGGAAGGAGTGACAGAAAGGGACTGAGTGAAGCAGCAAAGAAAGGTAAGTGAGGGAGTGTGGGTGAGTTATAGGGAGTGAGCATGACGAAAGAGTGGTGACAGAGTGAGGAGACAGAGACAGTGAGGGTAAGAGAGACGGAGTGAGGGAACGGGAGTGAGGAACTGTGAGGACAGAGAGACCGAGAGAAGGAGTGAGAGGAGTGGAGTAAGTGAGTAAAGGAAAGGGAATCAGTGAGGGAGCGAAGGAAGGGAACAGAGGGTAAGGGAAGTAAAGCAGGGGGACTGAAAGAAGTTGAATGTGGTAGGAAAGTAAGGGAAAGAGGAGTAAACATGGAGGATAAGAATAAGTGAGGGAAGAGTAAGGAAACAGGGGTGAGGTAGGGTGAGAGAATAGTAGTGAGGTTAAAGCAAAGGGTGATGACAAACTACATTTTTTTAGTCACACTTACCATATATTTAATGTAAACTTAATTACATGTTTTTACTACACTTTATATCTGTGAAAGAGAGAAGAAAAAATAAGTTATAATTAGTAAAATATATATTTTAAAATAGAAGAGACAGGTCAAGAGGTTAAAAATCATAAAAGTGTACTAAGAAATAAAGTAAGAGTGAAGGACACAGAAAGGGAAATAAAGTAATGTAGAAGGACAAAAAGAGGGAAAAAGAAATAGAAGGAGAGCAAATTACGAAGAGTAAGGCAGATACATTCAGTGACAGAGAGGAAGAGAAGAGGAGAGAAATGAACTGAAGGTAAGTAGGATACTAAAAGAATGTGAGTTAGCAAAACTAAATCAGGAAAGAGGAGTAAATAAAAGAGGAATGAGTGAGAGAGAAAGGAGTCTGATTGAGGATGCGTTTACAAGAATGAGGAATGAAAGATGACTGAGAGTGAGTGAAGGGGAGTCACAGAGTGAAGGGATGAAGGGAGTGAGGATAATATAGAAGGATTGAGGGAAAAGGAGTGAACTATAGAATAAACTGTACAACATGTTAGATAGTTTAGTTTAGCTGTTCTCAGAATATATTGAATTTCACTAAAAACAGTGAGTCCAAACTATTCATCAAATGACAGCGGGAAAAAAAACCAAAATCTAAAAGATTGTGTTTAAAAAAAAAACATATAAACTTAAAAATCACATATGTACACTACTCTTTGATTCACTTACTTTTCCTTTAAGCCAAATAGTACATCATGAAGGTCCTTTTCGTTGGAAAATACTCTGCTGTTCTCTAAAACTTCCATTTCATTGACTTTCTATAAGAAAAGCTCCAAGAACATCTGAAATATCTTTCAATGTTTTCATTTCCTCCTTGTGTTCAGTCATGACTCTTTGCTCATTCCTTCACCTTTCCTTAAGGCCAAATAGTGTCAGATGTATGAGTATGTTTTCAAATTACTCAAAATAAACTCTGAAATTACCGTTTTCCCGACGTTCTGAAAGAAAAGCTCATACAACATTTTCACAATGTTTAAATATTCATATTTCCATCTCTGGCTCACTCATGTTCAACATTTCCTATAATATTGATATCACTTACTAAGAGATCCACTTACAGTACCTATATGAGAACCAGAATTTTTATATTATCTTGATCACTTTTACTCACAATATAATTTTAAACAGCAGACTAACTTTTATTAACTGCTCCCGTCTTCATAGGCCAATTACCTTTACTTACATATTGGTTCTAAAAACACTAGGTAAGAATTGTTTAAGTCAAAAGGCAAACGTTGTTTGAAAGTCAAATGAGTATCATTACAGTAAGTCCAGCCTTTTCGACATTTTAAATAAGCTGTATAATGCCCTGATGTTGTCGAAGGACCGTCATGATAAATAATAATAGCTACAGTTGCAAAGGTTCTTCTTGAAATTGATAACTGAGAAGCTACGAAATTGTTAATAGAAGTTGTCAATTTAGTTCCATCAGGTCTACATCGTTGGAACATTAAAATTACATACTGACCATAAGTTTGTGTAAATAATGTGGACAGCATTGCACACTTACATTGAGTACACACCATATTATGATCAGCTGCTTTAACTAGAATATTAAAAGACACTGATTTGCAGTCTGGTAAAGTCAAATATATAAATCTTTCAGTGTCTATTCTAGTACTACTTGCTAAACTACAATTGTCGCAGTCATGCTGCCATTGATAAGAAAGGCTAAAAAGATTTTCTACATCTACACCTTCATCTTCCAATACACCAAACATATACATTAAAAATTCCTGACAATCCTGCTGAATATTCTGTGAATTTTTTTTTTGACCAGAACATATGTCTAAAAGATTTCGAATTTCTGAAACACTTTCTATTTTTGCTCTATCACTGCTACATTTCTCAAACACAGAATTCAATAAACAGCAGAATCTTTGATCCCGATTTTCAACAATCTGTTCTTGTAAAGTTTGAAGAAAAAAAACAACATTAACCACTACATTAGCATAGCAGTTGACACCAGAACTGTTTTCAAACTGAAATCCAACAACATCTTCAACAGAATCCTTTTTCTTTCTGCTTACAATTACAGTTTCATCTACTTGTTGTCTTTTTGCTACTACCTCACTGCAATTATTCAGCCTACCACACGTTTTTCAAACAGAGGATATTGAGGCAAATGTGGAGCATACTCTCTTCTTAACCTATTGTATTCTTTAACACAATCTAGATCTGCACAAATCTTTGTCTCATCACACTTAATCAAGTACAATCCTGATAAAGTTCTGACTCGTGATAATGCCACATATGCCATACCCTCTTTAAACACAGAACTTCCAATGTTCACCAAAGCACTATTTACACTTAAACCTTGAGATTTATGAATTGTCACCGCATATGCCAAACAAACAGGAAACTCTTTTCGGCGAACATATAAGTCTTTTACAAGCAAAAATCTAGCAGAACAACAACTGATTTGTTGTACTTGCTCAATGCCATCAAATTTAATTTTTAAAAATTAAATTCCATCTCTATTTCTATAATCAACAAAATCAACAGCATGACCCATTGCTCCATTTACCAGACCTCTTTCAACATTTAAATTCCTTCTCAAAATGATATGACAATTTAAACACACATTCGGAGTCTTTTCAAAACCAGCAGTTTTAGATATACTCTTCTCTAATGAATCCAATTTTGATTTCAAATTTTCTGACAAAATTTGTTGCTCCCATATGCTCTATTTTATCTATAGCTTCCAGTTTCACAATCTCTTCATTTTCTAACTTTAACATTTTGTTGTTGAAGATGGAACATTCTTGCAGAGTTGGCATCAAACATATCCCAGATTTGTTCTCAGTAATTTTCTTAAAAATATTCTCTGGAAGAATGTTTTCATTTGGATATAAATTTGAAATTAATCGTGCATGTAAAGCTTCTTTCCCATGCTCACTTACTTTTCCGATTCTAACATCTTGTAGAATATTTTTATAATCTTCATCCTTTGCCTGTCGCATATTTTGAAGCAGTTCTGCATATTTGAAATTTAAACATATATTAACGTTTCCAATGCTTCCTAGGGACTTCCTGGTATCTTCATGCGTGAGCATTTTAAACACTGGTTGTCCTTTCACTGGAGTCAACTGCAGTAGATCTCAAAAAACAATAATGTGTTTCCCTTCAAATAACACATCATAGTCTGTTCTAAGAATTTCTTGCATTCTCAAATGCACAAAAGCAAGCATTAGATTTGAGGCCATGCTTACTTCATCAATGATAAGAAGTTTCAATTTCTTCAGGACTCTGGAAACTTCAGAACACGCATCTCCAGATAGCTTGTGGTATTGCAATTTATTATCATGCTCAACTGGTAGCATCAGTAAACGATGTAGAGTAATCCCTTTAATGTTATGTGCTGCCAGCCCAGTTGGAGCGGTTACAACACAAGACAGCGGTGATTCAGTCCTTTTCTGCAGATAAGTTGCAATTGCTTTAATCAAAAAACTTTTTCCAGTTCCCGCTTCTCCACTCACGTACAGTCTTAAATGATGTACATGAGCACTCTTTTTTCTCATGACTGAATCCATGTTCAATCTGTTCTGTGACTTCGTCATATATCTGTTTCTGCTCAACGTTTAGTTGTTTCATCAAATATTCTAAGTTAACTACATCCTCTTGAGCTTTTTCCATAGCTCTTTCCACCTCATCCATGGCAGTGGCAGCTTCATTTTGGATAATTGGTCCTCCTAATGGATCCTGACTCAATGAAGTAGAACTCTGACAGTCTTGAGAACTGTCTCTAGCAATCTCTGCAGCAATTGTGGCTTCTTGCTCTATTTCTTCGTTCAACATTTGCAGATAATTTGGAAAAACAGGACATTCTATGGTATCCTTGGTTGCATTAAAAGAATCTTCGTAACAGAGAAAATCTCCAAGAAGTTCCTCTTCTGTACGCCATGGCTTAAAGAGTTGTAAAAGAGCTAAATAGTAAAATTCCCATTTGTCTGGAGATTCGCAACTCAATTTTCGATGATTAATCAAATGGCCTTTTCTCTGCTTCACTAGACATCCTTCACACCCAATGACAGCATATATTCCATTATTGATATCTTCTGTGATGTTACTCTTATAACTATAGTCTTTGCAGAACTTCATACAAACAAGTGTTCTAAAGATGACTAATTCTATTTGGATAGTATGTATCCAACATGTTTGTCTTCAAAATATCTGTACTGTTTGGTTCTTTCTCCGAAATACTCAATTTCTTGTACAGATTTCAAAACTCGGTTTCGTGTTGCAGCAAGACCTAGACTCACCCAAATGATTGTTCTAGATTTGGCATAGAGACTTGCTGATGATAACCGATCAGAACATTCATATGCTCCAATTTCTCGATGCGACAACATCTTCAGACTGAAACTGTATAATTTTTTACTTATACTCTTTTCATGTGAAATGTCCTCCCACATTTCCTTCAGTTCTGTCTTTTCTTTTTTTGTGTTGTAAGATATCATATCGAGCCACAGCAATAGAGTTGTCAGCAACGAACTGAATATCCATGTTAGCATTCCACATGGACAAAATCACTGGGTTGTAGTCGTTGATGTACTTGGACTCTTCGTTTCTTTTTAAATTGTATGTATTTTTTGGTGATTTCCTTGTCACAGTATGTCGTAGAGAAGACATCAAATTATTTACTCTTCCTTTAGAAATCACGGTCGTGGAAACCCGAAATGACAATTTGTGTAGAACTTGTCCTTGTTTCTGAATTTTCGACAACAGTACTTTCCACAACGATGGGATTGAAAGCGTAAAACTTGTTACCTTAAACTGTTTTCTTCTGTAGTTTTCGGAACAGCACATGTTGAATACTCTTCAATGAAACTCATCACTGTGTCATCCGAATCTGTTCCAAATTTGGGTGCATCTTTAATCCATAACAACATATGTATGTGAGGAGCACCTCTCGCTTGATACTCCTTTCTCCAAAAGAAATCTAAAACCTCTCCAAAGGGAGGATTTTTTTTTATGGTAATAAAAGACATCATAGCTTCAAATCTATGATTGAAATGTCTGCATACATTCACTGGATACAAAGAACACAGTTCTCCAGGTGTTTTGAATTCTATATTTTGTATGTTTGCATTTGCCTCTCGTAGAAATTGAAGTAAGTCGTCCCATGCATACTCAGCACAGCTAAGAGTGAGGAACCATGTAGGAGTTCCTAAGTTTCTTAGCATACATTTCAATTCCCCATGAGGATGGAACCAATACTCGTTTGTACCACGCTGACATGCCATGAGATTGATTAGCTGAGATTCCAAAATACTGTCTTGCAGATTGACTTTTTCCATAAAGTCCCTTGCCAAAACATTTTGCAGATGTGCTCCACTTTTCAGTATATGGTTCACTGCATAAGAAAGCCCAGACAAGTCACTTTCATACAGTAGATGAAACAAATACGGAATGCTTTGACGAAACCTTGGATCTTCAGCATATAATCTTAAAGTCTGGTATTCAGATGCAGGAATTTGAACTGGTCGATCGTCATATCGTCCACCTCGACCTGTTGGAAATAACTGTGGAAAACAATGAGCTTCCAAACTTTCTTCCCATACGCTAATGAGACTTCCTTTTGCTGCTTTCATTTGAAACAAGTCAATTGCATTCCCCATTACTTCTTTGGAATGCAAAGGATGAACAGTATAATGTTAATATATTTCTTCACTTCTAGACACATCAACTTTTTCAATTTGGCCGGCTGAACAATCACTGTCTTCTTCTGCAGCTGTTTCCTCTGCTCCAACACATACATGTTTGTAGTACTCATTGTTTTTGGCCAAATACAACGTTGCCTTTTTGACTCTCCTATGATCCACTAATTCTTGCCAGATTTTCTTACTCTTTGTCGGAACCCCATTAACTAGAATAACCAGAGGTTCCTCTTTCACTTTTTCTACACAAATTGTATCAGTATTTATCTTGAAATCTAGAGGCAAATAAACAACTCTTCCCTTTAATCCTCTCTGTAAATCTGAAGGAGGCAATTTCCCTATCTTAGGCTCCATGCGAACAATAGCCTGAAAAGGATAGACACATTGAATCAAAATAGATTCATAGGTATTTAAATCCATCAATTCAGAAGGAATGTCTACCAACTCAAGATTATTATGAACAGCTCTAGAAGGCATTCTGTTTTCATTTAATTTTTTAAAACAATAATTACAAATATGCTGATCAGAACTCAAATCAAAAGAATTCTCCACCAACAAATAAGTTGCAAAATCCTTCCATTCACTATTATTTTCCATTTCACTTTTTGCATATAAATCAACTAACCTAGTTTGAATCTTATAATGAGTCCGTCGACAACACATACAAGTAAAATTAGGCCTTTCTTATGATTTCACCTTAAACTTGGTAATTTCCTGGTCAAACTTTTCTGTACTTGAAATCTGTACATTGTCTTCCACATTACCTTCTATTACTGTGTCAATTTCTACACTGTCCTCTTTTTCACCAAAATAACAAAGCTCAATTTCTTCACAAATGTTCTTCACATCTAATTCAGATCCATGCAAAAGAGCACTGTGTAACTGTTTAAGCTTAAGTGCAGGACTTTTTGCATAATATAACCTTTCACTAATGTTCTCATTTTATTATGATGCACTGCTAACATCCTAAAATGATGAAAAACACTCTGACATACTTTTCTAGAAAGACAAGCCAGTGAATGCCCATGCAAACCTATGTTTTCTCTCACTCTACAAGGATCTAAGTCTTGCAACATCTTCATTTTCTGTTTTAGACTTTTCTTACTATATGTACGTAAGAAATTACGAAGTAAATCCATTGAATCCTGTCGCACACTACAAATACTACTACACTTCCAAGTGTACACTGGACCCTTAGAACGTCTCCCTAAAACTTCATCAGTTAACACCTCTTCTGCATCTCTAGACACAAGTTTCTCTTTTTAAATCGGACAACCGTCTTTCACCTCATATGCTCGACCACTGGTGTCAACTGCATGCACCAAAACATTCTCCTGGAAGTAACTCTCCTCATTAAAAAATGGCTCACAACTTGAACTATGCATCCATTGTCCAGAAAAAAATTCACAAAAATTAGTCCGATTAATTATTCTTTTCCATTTACTGTTCGATTTGAAAACATCAATTGCCTTAAGTATCCTAATTCTATTGATTACTAAAATAAATAATTTTTTCTTAACTTCAAAAGCCTGATCAACAATCTTCTCTACACTTTTCTTTTTCTTGTGAAAAGCACCTCTCTGTTTACCTTTCTTAACATTTTTTAACAAATTTAAAACTACCCTATTGCGAAACATTCGTCTACGAATGTCCCTAAATTGGTTTTGCCTTCTATTCCTATACATACTGTTCTCTCCTGCTCCAGTAGTAACATTTTTGGGGGGCCTCTCCTTCCTTTTCAAATTTGCTCTCTCCTTCTGTATATTCACATTCCCATTAATATTTTTTTTTTATCTACATATGTTCCGAAAAGCGAGTGGGCGTGGCCAACCGAGGGGGCGTGTATCAATCACGCGCCGCGCCCTCGAGAATGGCTACCAGGAACAGAGTCGTTGCAGCGTGAAGCGCTGTTCAAGAAGTCAGGAAGTGCAGGTAAGTGGGGGGGTGATCAGAGCATAGTATTACAACAAGTTTTAAAAAGGGTTTTTAAAAAAAACGCGTTTTTCTCGCTCCCGGCTTCCGCCTCAGGAGTCCTGTGTGATCTGGGTGATATTTGGGCTACATTTAGGCTCTTTTGTCTCTGGTGGCCATCTTGGGAGACTGTATGTCAGAATTTTTTAATGAAATTGAAGAGGGTTTGAGAAGTCACTCAAAATGTGCCCTAAGTTTTCTTTCTGCAGCACTAATCATAATTCATATTGGAAGATATACCCCCTCATTTTGTTCCTTTTTAAATTAAATGTTTTAAGAGTTACCACTTTATTCCAATCAAGATGGCTTCAGGTGTGCCATACGGGTACTTTTCACCAGTAATTCACGAGGTTTGTACCTACGAGTGCATTACAACATTAGTGATTACAGGTCATATTGAACAGTCAGATTACAAAAATTACGATGGAGGAAGATGACGAACGGAGGAGAGAAGCTGCCACACTTTTTGCACGAGGACCAGGCAAGGCAGGAACTGGGCTCGTAACAGTGGAAAAGACGGAAAGCAGCCTACTAATATCACAACTTAGAAAATATGAGAAACTGAGGAAGCAGGAGACATCCAAATGGTGGGAGGCCACATCCCTTCAGGATTATGTTGACAAGTGCATGGTACCTAGAGGTCTGAGAATTTATATCACTCCTTCACACGAATCACCCAATGCACAAATGCTAGAGGAATGGTCGCAAAACTCTGCTGCCAGTAGTAAGAACATGTTATGCATTTTAATTAAATATGCATGGGAAGATCGTGAAACCATCATTAAGCAACTCAAAGAACTTGAAGAAGAATTCAGTAAACATCCTAATCAGGACACAATCAACAAATTTAAGGATGAACTGAAAGGACGCTTAAAGAAAAACGAGGAGGATATAAAATATCGCAAACAGCGCAAGTTACACAGAGACTGTGGCGATTACGACAGTGGAAGAATATTAACATACAGTCCTAAGTACGACTACTTGTACAAACAAGACCATACCACCACTGAGACACTAGAATCACAAGAAAATGAGGGAGCGTGCTCATTGGACGCCATTGCCATCGAACCAGACTCGGATGCATCAAGACCATCTACCAGCACTGCCTCAGATACTGAACAAGTTGTTAAAAAACCGGCGACTTTTTTAGAAGAATTCAGGGTCCTGCGGACCAGACGGAAAAAGGAGGCGGAATCACAACAGCAACAGCAGTCTTTCCAAAAAACACCAACACGTGGGCGACCAAGGGGACAAGCAAGAGGCAGAGCAGATCGCAGAAGAGAAGACTCAAGCTCCAGCAGAGAAAACGACAAGAGTTCAAAGCCGATGGGAACCAAAAGGGGCGGCTACCGAAGAAGGCGCTAACCATGAACGACGAAATGGTAAACAAAACTATCATAAACTTATCTTCTAGAACCTTGACTCTAAAAGAAAAGCGTACACTCTGTCTAGGATTAACTTTCTGCCCTAGCGAATTGTTCAGTTATTCAGACACTAGAATAGACATCTACAAGTTTGGCAGAAAACTTAAGCTCCAAAAATGGCATTCACTTAGACCAGCTGCAGGAACACACATATCTACCATACCAACAGATATACCTGAACTTACCATTAATGACCATGATCTATTACTAGATGTATACTCATTGGGGGGCATACCAGTAGATAGTCAAACAGATAACTCCATTGTAGGAGTCAGGGACTCTAACACAAATAAAGCTGCATGTACCAGTTTCAAACCCAAGTCTATCTTTTACCCCATAATGCCACATGACCCCATAGATACCTTTCAAGAAGTGGTAAGCAAAGAACTGGTCAAACTCAAACACCAACAGCACAATAGATGTAACTGGAATAGGAACCTTACCAAACAAGAACGTGAGTTCATCCTTTCCCTAGCTGATGACAAGTCTGTGATATTAAGACCATCTGACAAGGGAGGCAATATTGTGCTATGGGGTAGGGAATTGTATGTTAAGGAAGCCCTTCGACAATTGGAAGGTGATATCTTTTACACCAAATCCAACTGTAATGAATACTACTCCAGTATAGAAGAAACATGGAATAGACTCCATGATTGGCAAATAGAGGGGCTCCTCACATGGCAAGAATTCTGTTTCCTCAAATGCGATTATCCCAAATTACCTATCTTCTATCTACTCCCTAAGGTTCATAAAAATCTCTTAGAACCCCCAGGTAGACCCATCATCTCCTCCATAGGGAGTGTCAATGAAAATCTGTCAATATACATTGATCACTTCCTTAAAGAATATGTCATCAAACTCCCCTCATATATCAAGGACACTACCGATTTTCTCAAAAAAATAGACACCATCACACTGACAGAGGGCTCCATACTAATCACCATGGATGTCAGTGCCCTTTACACTATCATTGACCACACGCAGGGCATGGAGGCCTGTTACCATTTCTTAAAAAGCCGTGATATAGGATTTAGAAATCATACTGTTATGATAATTGAGATGATGAAGCTATGCCTACGTAATAATATCTTCATGTTTGATGGTAATTATTTCAAACAAATACGCGGGGCAGCTATGGGTTCGGCTTTTTCTCCCAACTTCGCCAATCTGTTTCTGGGAAAATGGGAGGAAGAAATCATGACAAATGTAGATCTTATGGAGGACTTCAGAAAAGTACACATATGGTCTAGATACATAGACGACCTCTTTGTAATTTGGCAGGGTACAGAGGCCGAAGCTATGTCCTTCATTAACAAGTTGAACCATAACAGCTACAACATCCATCTGACCCATAATATCAGCAGAGAAAGGGTGGAGTTTTTGGATACCACCATTGAGAATCAGAATGGCACATTAATCTCTAAACTCCATAGAAAAGACACTGCAGGTAACAGTCTACTGCATGCCCTCAGCTCCCATCCTGAACCCCTCAAATGGAGTATCCCCTATGGTGAACTCTTAAGAGCTAAAAGAAACTGCACTAAAGAGGAAGATTTCATACATGAAAGTGATATCATACTCAACCGGTTTCGGGAGAGAGGGTATCCCGAGGGGGTACTGACCAAAGCCTTCACGAAAGCCTCGAATGTTCCTAGATCAGAGACCCTTGCTCCTAGGCCCAAACCTACTGACCCATTAGATTCTCCCAGAATCATAACCACCTTCAACCAAAAGTCCAAACAGGTTCATAAAATAATGGTTGATAATTGGAAAATCTTAAAATCAGACTCCATTATAGGACCTAAACTTTCTGAAAGACCATTGATCACGTATAGAAGAGGTCGTAATTTAAGAGACTTGTTGGTAAAGAGTGACATTTCGGATAATAAGGGCCAACACATCAGAGGGCTCAGTGGGTTTTATCCCTGTGGACACTGTAGGGCCTGCAGCACCAGTGTGATGGTGAAAGAATTTGAGATACCAGGGACCAACGCTAGAAAACAAATCAAACAGTTTCTGACATGTAGCTCATCCTTTGTGATCTATATTTTGGAATGTCCATGCCATAAGAAATATGTGGGAAGCACTTCATGCATGGCTAAGAAACGTGTCCAGGAACATCTGAGGGCCATCACCAACAAGGACCCCAAATACCCCATTGCAAGACACTTCCAGACCACACACCAATCCAACAATGACCTTCTGAAATACTATGCAATTGAACAGGTCCATGTTGGCAAACGTGGTGGGAACCGAGAACTTGCTCTCAGAAAAAGGGAATCTAAATGGATATTAGAACTCGAGACGAAATTCCCTGGGGGACATAACTTGGATGAGGAGCTTGCAACTCATCTTCACATGGAGTAACCACACATGTCATAACCGTCCAATATCTAATGCAGGATCCCTGTAATTCTTTGTCCTTGAATGTGTAATCTGATTGTTTATGCATAATAAGTTGCTTAAATAAGTCTAACTGTGTTTTTAACCAATTTTAATTCACTTTCTCTGTTACCTTACCTTTTAGGAGCCGGTTGGGGGCACTTCACTCCTTAGAAAATCTGAGCACTGCACTGATTGTCACATACTTGAACTGAATAGAAGACTCTCACCTCATCACGATAAGATAAGAACTACACCACCACCTTATTATTTTTGTCTCCCCCTACCGCCTTGATCCTTGGGATCTAGTTGCACTCTCTTACCAGGATTGTACTGTTTACGTACGAGATTGACCCTTACGGAAGGACATACATCTCAGAGACTCTATACTCAGCCTTTAATTAATTTCCTTCGGGCACTAGACCGAGTGAATATTTGTTTTTTTGTATATATGACCTCACTGGGGTATGACTCTGCTGCTTAAAACAAGATAATTCTAATGCATCGCATCTACCTCATGGGCACTACCTGTAGGACAGGCAATATGCTCCGAAATGACTGTATTGTTTATGACCTGCCCAGGAATGTATTCTAGCCTCGGGCTACCAGATCCGGATATGACACGCAATTCTATTGTTAGGTCTTATGTTCAACAGCTTTACTTTAATTATGTGACATTAACATATATAAGTGCTGTAATTCATGTATGAGTGAAGCATTCGCATGCCTTTCGAGAGATGACCTTTTCTGGTAATTTCCAGTTATCCTGTACATCAGAGTCTAGCAATGCAGCTACTTTCTTTTCATTTTGAATCCATTAGGAAACTTATAAATGTGTGTTACAGTCTCACTCATTAATTTGCCGATATTATGCTGATGCGGTTTTAGAGGCACCAATCAATCCTGCAGTCTATTGTCATATATCACACAAGAAGTATAGGAGGCTTAAGTATAATGAGTTTAAGTCCAATTCACGATTTGGTTGAAAGTCGAATTTCATGTTTTTAACTCTATGAGGTAATAGACATATAACGTGAAATGACTAGTCAATAATGGCCGACGCGACTCATGTATTGAATGTGTCCTTCTTTTATGTTTACCAAACTTTAAGGTCTTTCTTGTTTGTACATAATCTGTCCATGATTGGTTTGTGGTCAAACGTGTGATCAAGGCACCCTTGTGCTGAAACGCGTAGCGTTACCTCGTGAATAAACCCTTGTTTGCTGCACCTTTCCGAGTGCGTGTCTTTGCTTTTGAAAGCAATTCTTTGGACATGGTTAATACTCGGCGATGGGATTAGCCGAGCGTGACACGCCACCTGACTAAGGGATATGGATCCCGGTAAATAATCCTTTGCTCCTTGTTGAATATATATATATATATATATATATATATATATATATATATATATATATATATATATATATATATATATATATTACCTACTGGCGGTCGCCAGTAGGTATATATAGTTAGGATTTTTTCTCTATGGGATTTTTGAAAATTCTATGTCTAATAACTTTGGCGTTTGTGGACGGAATTGGCTGAAATTTTCAGGAAAATGGAACATTTTGTTTCTGAGCAGCCCCTGACAATTTGGGGGGGTTTCATCAAGGGGGGGCCGAGAAAAAAGAAGGGTCCCAAAACGCGTTTTTCCCATGTTAATTTCCATAGGGCGGTTGGCCTCACTTTTAGCTCGAACGGCTGAATGGATTTGCACGAAACTTGGCAAAATTGTAGGGACTGTTAGTCCGATGTGCCTTTGCTAGGTCTCAATATATGTGCTCCAGTGGATTTTGAGTAATTTAGGTTCAAACAAAGATATATATCTGGGCGGAGCCTAACCACACATCTGATCTGATTGGCTGTCAGCACTTCATCCAAGAAGTGTTGGCAGCCATCTTGGGACCAATATACATGATAGCACCTCATTAAAAAGCATTGTAGTTAATAGAGGGTTTTAGGACTTTAGTTACATTATAAATCATTTGTTGATGGTACCATACTCGTTTTAGGAATTGTGGTGGGTTCTAAGGTGATTTTACCATGTGAAAAAATCTTCTGCTGTGATATCATGAATATTGTTTGAAAGAAAACTAATATCTCATGATTTTCCCACAGTGGTTTGGAAGGGGATCTATAAGCTAAACTGAAATCATATTTTCTGTAAATTCACATTATCTTTCTCAGTCATGTGAAAATGAAGTCTGACATTCTCAGTAAAACATGTACATCCAACAAGGACAGAGACTGTCAGTTGATTCCTTTGTGTTCTACTGCAGCCTCCTAGAGTGTTCTAAAGAACAACTAGAGCGCTAACAGTCCTACTTATTACAAAGGTATGGCACACCTGAAGCCATCTTGATTGGAATAAAGTGGTAACTCTTAAAACATTTAATTTAAAAAGAAACAACATGAGGGGGTATATTTTGCCATAGAAAGTATGATTAGTGCTGCAGAATGAAAAATTAGGGCACATTTTGAGTGACTTCTCAAATCCTTTTCTATTTCATTAAAACATTCTGACATGCAGTCTCCCAAAATGGCCACCAGAGACAAAAGAGCCCAAATGTAGCCCAAATATCACCCAGATGTAGCCCAAGTATAGCCCAATGACAGAATGTCCCAGAGTGTTCTAAAGAACAACTAGAGCGCTAGCAGTCCTACTTATTACAAAGGTATGGCACACCTGAAGCCATCTTGATTGAAATAAAGTGGTAACTCTTAAAACATTTAATTGAAAAAGAAACAACATGAGGGGGTATATTTTGCCATAGAAAGTATGATTAGTGCTGCAGAATGAAAAATTAGGGCACATTTTGAGTGACTTCTCAAATCCTTTTCTATTTCATTAAAACATTCTGACATGCAGTCTCCCAAAATGGCCACCAGAGACAAAAGAGCCCAAATGTAGCCCAAATATCACCCAGATGTAGCCCAAGTATAGCCCAATGACAGAATGTCCCAGAGTGTTCTAAAGAACAACTAGAGCGCTAACAGTCCTACTTATTACAAAGGTATGGCACACCTGAAGCCATCTTGATTGGAATAAAGTGGTAACTCTTAAAACATTTATTTAAAAAGGAACAAAATGAGGGGGTATATTTTGCCATATGAATTATGATTAGTGCTGCAGAAAGAAAACTTAGGGCACATTTTGAGTGACTTCTCAAACCCTCTTCAATTTCATTAAAAAATTCTGACATACAGTCTCCCAAGATGGCCACCAGAGACAAAAGAGCCTAAATGTAGCCCAAATATCACCCAGATGTAGCCCAAGTATAGCCCAATGACAGAATGTCCCAGAGTGTTCTAAAGAACAACTAGAGCGCTAACAGTCCTACTTATTACAAAGGTATGGCACACCTGAAGCCATCTTGATTGGAATAAAGTGGTAACTCTTACAACATTTAATTTAAAAAGAAACAACATGAGGGGGTATATTTTGCCATAGAAAGTATGATTAGTGCTGCAGAATGAAAAATTAGGGCACATTTTGAGTGACTTCTCAAATCCTTTTCTATTTCATTAAAACATTCTGACATGCAGTCTCCCAAAATGGCCACCAGAGACAAAAGAGCCCAAATGTAGCCCAAATATCACCCAGATGTAGCCCAAGTATAGCCCAATGACAGAATGTCCCAGAGTGTTCTAAAGAACAACTAGAGCGCTAACAGTCCTACTTATTACAAAGGTATAGCACACCTGGAGCCATCGTGATGGGAATAAAGTGGTAACTCTTAAAACATTTAATTTAAAAAGGAACAAAATGAGGGGGTATATTATGCAATAGAAGGTATTATTAGTGCTGCAGAAAGAAAAATGAGGGCACATTTTGAGTGACTTTTCAAATCCTCTTCTATTTCATTAAAAAATTCTGACATGCAGTCTCCCAAAATGGCCACCAGAGACAAAAGAGCCCAAATGTAGCCCAAATATCACCCAGATGAAGCCCAAGTATAGCCCAATGACAGAATGTCCCAGAGTGTTCTAAAGAACAACTAGAGCGCTAACAGTCCTACTTATTACAAAGGTATGGCACACCTGAAGCCATCTTGATTGGAATAAAGTGGTAACTCTTAAAACATTTAATTTAAAAAGGAACAAAATGAGGGGGTATATTTTCCAATATGAATTATGATTAGTGCTGCAGAAAGAAAACTTAGGGCACATTTTGAGTGACTTCTCAAACCCTCTTCAATTTCATTAAAAAATTCTGACATACAGTCTCCCAAGATGGCCACCAGAGACAAAAGAGCCTAAATGTAGCCCAAATATCACCCAGATCACACAGGACTCCTGAGGCGGAAGCCGGGAGCGAGAAAAACGCGTTTTTTTTAAAAACCCTTTTTAAAACTTGTTGTAATACTATGCTCTGATCACCCCCCCACTTACCTGCACTTCCTGACTTCTTGAACAGCGCTTCACGCTGCAACGACTCTGTTCCTGGTAGCCATTCTCGAGGGCGCAGCGCGTGATTGATACACGCCCCCTCGGTTGGCCACGCCCACTCGCTGATCACATAAATAGAGCGCGTCAACGCTAGGCGCCGCACTAACGCTAGGACTCCTGAGGCGGAAGCCGGGAGCGAGAAAAAAGCTTTTTTTTTTAAAACCCTTTTTAAAACTTGTTGTAATACTATGCTCTGATCACCCCCCCACTTACCTGCACTTCCTGACTTCTTGAACAGCGCTTCACGCTGCAACGACTCTGTTCCTGGTAGCCATTCTCGAGGGCGCGGCGCGTGATTGATACACGCCCCCTCGGTTGGCCACACCCCCCCTACTTCCCGCCTAGCTGCTATAAATCATGTGTCTTGGTAGGAAGCGCAGCGGACGAGCGCAGCGGGCGCGTCGATTGCGCGCCGAAGGCGTGCCTAAGGCAAGCCCGTCTGCGCCCATCCGCGACAGGCCGGGACTAGGGGCGCTCCACTCTGCCCCACTCATCACCTATACCCCGGACCTACTACGTAGCTACCAGGGTCCCTGGCCCATCTCGCCCACTACCAGCTCCCTCATCACCACTCTTGGCATAGCTCCCCCTACCCCTCTTTCTCACCCCCTTCCCACAGTCACTTCTTCTCCCACTAACCGTGGAACTGCTACTTTCCTTACCCCTAAAAACCTCTCAGCTATCTACCTCAACACCCGATCTGCGGTCGCCCATGCGCACGAACTTTCAGTCCTTCTGGACCTTCACACCCCCGATCTCCTCTTCCTAACTGAGACCTGGTTCTGCGACGACTCCCTCCCCGCACTTCTTTCCACCTTACCGGCCTCCTACTACGCCCTCAGGGCTGATCGTCCTTCAGGTAGAGCCGGGGGCGGCGTGGCGGTCGTCGCACGTACCGATCTCCCCTTTCAAATCTTATCCCTACCTACCATTGCTACTACTGAATTCCTAGTGATCCGCACACTCTCCACTTCTCCCCCCCTAACTTGCTTCCTCACTTACCGTCCCTCCCAGTCCCCCCTACAGTTCCTCCCCGACTTTCTGGAGGTCCTGGCCACTATTACTGTCAACAATTCTTCTATCTTACTCCTTGGCGACTTTAATTTCTGGCCTTCCGATCCTGCCGAATGTCCTTCATCAAAGGAATTCTCCGAAACCCTCCACTCTCTCAACTTTACATCCCATGTGCACTCCCCCACCCATACTAAAGGTCATCGGCTTGACCAGATCTGGTCCCTGAACTACCCTGTGGAATCACTCTCTATCTCCCCTTGCCCTTGGTCTGACCATCACCTGATCTCCTTTCTCCTTCCCATTCTTCCCCCAGCTAAGCCCCTCCGACCCAAAAACACCTGGGTCCGATCATGGAGTCGCGTCAATCTTGAAAATTTCTCCTCCCTCCTGACTAATTCTCTTCCCTCTCTCCAGGGCCTCACCACTGCTTCCCAGGTTGATTCCATAAATCAATGGCTCACTCACAGCTGCGACTCTGTTGCCCCGCTCAAACGCATCACCTCCAAACGCGACAAAGACGCCAATCGGTAGTTTAATAATGAGCTTAAAACCACCAAATTAACTGTCCGTCGCGCGGAGCGGGCCTGGAGAAGAAACTATTGCCCCACCTTGAAACTGGAATACACCAACATCCTGAGCCAGTATAAAAAAGCCATCCTGGAGGCCAAAACATCCTACTTCTCTTCCAAAATCCTAGCAGCAGAGAACCAGTCCAAAGAGATTTTTTCCATCGTCCACAACCTGGCGTTCTCGGACAGAACTACTCTCAAACCAGCCCCATCCGAAGATCTCTGTCTCTCTCTTAATGATTATTTTATTTATAAAATTACCACCATTAAGGCCAACATCCCCCCTCCCTCGCCATCTTTTGTTGATCCTCAATGTCCTCCCCCTAAAGGTGCACTAATCTCCTTTCCCCCTATCACTCGGGAAAGTTTGACCTCTGTAGTGCCACTGATCAAATCCGGCTCTCCGCTCGATCCCTGTCCTGCCCACATCCTCCGCCACGTCTTTGTCTCTTACCCAGACCCTCCCCTCCACCTCCTCAACAGTTCCCTCTCTCAAGGTATAGTTCCCAACTCCATGAAATCCGCGGTCATTGTGCCCATTCTGAAGAAACCGGGGGCAGATCCTTCTGTCCCGGCCAATTTCCGCCCCATTTCCCTCCTTCCTTTCCTGGCTAAGGTGCTCGAGCGCCACGTCACCTGCGCTCTGAGTTCCTTTGTGGAGAAACACGGTGCCCTTGCCCCCCGTCAAGCCGGTTTTCGCCCCGCACACTCTACGGAGTCTGTTGTTATGTCGGTCCTTGACACCCTCAGGGAGGGTATGGACACCAATCAGCACCAGGCGCTTGTGCTCCTCGATCTCTCAGCCGCTTTCGATACGGTGGACCACAACACCTTACTTTCCCGTATCGCGGCGGCGGGGATCGGGGGGAGTGCCCTGGTCTGGTTGTCCTCCTTCTTGAGTGACCGCACCCAGGCCGTCCGCCTGGGTGACTACACAGCGGACCCCCGAAGAGTTCAGTGCGGGGTCCCCCAGGGTTCCTCTCTCTCTCCCCTTCTATTTAATCTGTATATTGCCCCTCTTATTTTCTCTCTTCAACAGATGGAGGTCACCGTATTTAATTATGCGGATGACCTCCAGCTGGTCTTCAATCTCTCTTCTCCTTCTGCTACGCTTAACTTTCAAACTGTTATGCTTCATATCAGGGACTGGATGAACCACAACCACCTTAAACTCAACCCTGATAAAACAGAACTGGTGTTGACGGGTGGTTCATCCAGCCCCTGGTCCCCTCTCTTCTGGCCCCCTTCTCTTGGTCCTTCTCCTGCTCCCTCTCCCTCAGTCAAAACTTTAGGCATAAAACTCAACTCTCAACTCACCCTTCACTCCCAGGTTAGCTCTGTGGTATCTTCTTCCTTTCTCTCACTGCGTACTATCCGCAGGGTGTCCCGATTCTTCACTTTCTCCGCACTTAAACTCATCCTTTTGGCCATGGTGGTGTCCCGCCTGGACTACGGGAACGCCCTGTATGCCGGCATTCCTGCATACAGCCTGCGTCGCCTTCAACAAATACAGAACCAGGCGGCCCGCCTGGCCTTCAATCTCCCTAAATTCCACCACTCTACCCCTCTTTTGAAATCACTGCACTGGCTCCCCGTGCGAGCAAGAATTCAATTCAAGCTCGCATGCATTACTTTCCTGGCCCGCTCTAGTTCGGCGCCAGCCTTCATCTCCTCTGAGATCGTCCCTTATGTCCCCACCAGGGCTCTACGATCCTCCACCCAGTCCCTCCTTACCATCCCACGCTTCCGGAAAAAGAAGTGGGGTGGATCTAAATTTGCTGTCTTCGCCCCTACCCTCTGGAATTCCCTTCCCCTTGAACTTCGCTCCACCCCCCTCTATTCACAATTCCGTAAAAGTCTCAAAACCCATCTTTTTACAAAATTCTTTGACTAATTGCCCGTTTTGACCTCCCTACCTCCACTCGCAGTCCCCGTTAGCTATAGCGCCAAGAAGCCGCTGGTATACGTGCGCTCAACAAGAACTTTTAAACTCAAACTCAGATGCACCCCAAGTATAGCCCAATGACAGAATGTCCCAGAGTGTTCTAAAGAACAACTAGAGCGCTAACAGTCTTACTTATGACAAAATATGGCACACCAGAAGCCATCTTGATTGGAATGAAGTGGTAAGTCTGAAAACACTCAATTTAAAAAGGAACAACATGAGGAGGTTAATTTTGCCATAGAAAGTATGATTAGTGCTTCAGAAAGAAAAATTAGGGATAATTTTGAGTGACTTCTCAAATCCTCTTCTATTTCATTAAAACAATTCTGACATGCAGACTGAAACATGCACTTTGAATACCAGCAGCAGACGTCCCTGGTGAGCAGTAGCTTTACTACAGTGATCTAATGTGCAACTAGAGTGCTAACATTCAGAATTTATGGCAAATGTGTGACACATCTGAATGCCTTCTTTATGGAACCAAAGTAAACAAGCATTGAAAATGCAATAGATCTCGCCCTCGTTTAAGTTAAAGCCATTCTGTTTGTAATGAGGTGGCTTTTTAGCTTTGCTTTTATTAGTGTTTTTTCAACTTTCATGTAAATAACATGCATCTGTATGCATATAAGTATATGTATGCATGCATTTATGTTTGTATTTATATAGATATACAGATGATATATGTTTATATATGTATGTATATATATATATTCACTGAAAAAACCATAGGTTATAGACCATATATAGTTAGGAATTAGCATTTACAAAACCTTGAAAATTCACTGAAAAAACCATAGGTTATAGACCATATATAGTTAGGAATTAGCATTTACAAAACCTTGAAAATTCACTCAAAAAACCATAGGTTATAGACCATATATAGATGGAATTCGCATTTACAAAACCTTATTTTACTCACACAAAACCATTGAAATTCCATATATAGTTAGTTGCACTAACTATATATCGCGCACCCGCAATCCACTGCTGATGATGTCACATATTACATCATTCATGACATGGTCAGTGACATCACTGATGACATCACTGATGACATCTCAAATGACATCACTGATGACATCACTGATGACAACATCCAGTGACTGTATGTTTCTGTAAAGTTAAAATATGTCTTACATATTGAAGAATGAGTGGATGTATAAGTGTCTGGATGAAGGATTTAGTAGGTGCATGACTGACTGTATGAGTGAGTGATTAAATGTGTCTCACTGAGTGCATGGGTTAGTGACTAAACTGTCTTAATTTGTGCATCATTGTGTCTGTTGTTCTGTAAACTGTTGCATGTGTTGATAAGTAGCTATATGAGTAACTATATGGGTTATTGATTGGTTGCCCAAGTATTTGTATGGGAGATGAGTGTGTGTGTGGGTGGCTGGGAGGTGTGTGACTCTGTGCATAGATGTGTGAGCAGTTGATTCACTAGATGTATGGTTTCAAAAGTGCATGTGGAAACAGCTGTATGGGCGGTTGACTGTGTGCATGAGTGTATTGGTGAGTGAATGGATATCTCAGTGCTACATGTCAAAGTAAGTACATATGTAAAACACAGTACATGTGAGAGTTGACATATATAAATAACTGTGCATAAGAGCCAGTGAATGTGTGAGTGGCTGTATGGATCATTGTGAACTTGTATCAGGGATTGTATAAGAGAGTAAATATGTGTTAGTATATGTTTGAATAAGTAAAGTTTGTATTACTGTATAGTTGAGGAAATGGAGGTGTGATTGATTCTTTGCATGACTGACTAGGTGTGTGAGTAACTCCATGGATGAGTGACAGTCTGTGAGTGTCTGTTTACACTGATTGTATCTAAGGTTATATTAGAGTCTGAAGAATTTCATCGTATTATCACATGAATGATATCATCAGTGATGTGATCAGTAATGTCAAATGAGATGTCATCAGTGATGTCATCAGTGATGTCATTTGAGATGTCATCAGTGATGTCATTTGAGATGTCATCAGTGATGTCACTGACCATGTCATGAATTATGTAATATGTGACATCATCAGCAGTGGATTGCGGGTGCGCGATATATAGTTAGTGCAACTAACTATATATGGAATTTCAATGGTTTTGTGTGAGTAAAATAAGGTTTTGTAAATGCGAATTCCATCTATATATGGTCAATAACCTATGGTTTTTTGAGTGAATTTTCAAGGTTTTGTAAATGCTAATTCCTAACTATATATGGTCTATAACCTATGGTTTTTTCAGTGAATATATATATGTCCGGAGTTTTCTTGCTGTGGTTGCGCAAGCGTGCGAGCGGGGAAACAGACGGTGCACAGGATATATATATATATATATATATATATATATATATATATATATATATATATTTATATATATTCACTGAAAAAAACATAGGTTTCACACGCGTTTTCCCCATGTTAATTTCCATAGGGCGGTCGATTTAACTTTTCGCCCGAACGGCTGAATGGATTTCCACCAAATTTGGCAAAATCGTAGGGACTGGTAGCCCGATGTGCCTTTGCTATGTCTCAAGATATGTGCTCCAGTGGATTTTGAGTAATTTAGGTTAAAAAAAATATATATATCTATGGCAGCGCCCCGGTACGCGCCCCGGGGAGCGCTCCGGGCCCGCTGCGCGAGGTGCGCACGGAAAGCTGATTGGCTCTCGGGTGTCTGTAAACATTCGAAACAGTCCGGAGCGGCCGCCATCTTGTGTCTCGGTAAAATCAAGACACAAGAGGTGGCTAAAACAAAGGGGGAAATGACCATATGGCGTCAGGGATAGACCCCCTCTGACCCCCTAGGTTTGATGTGGGGGCTATAAAAGGGCCCCGCGGGGCATTTAAAATATATATATTTTTTTCGTTTTGCGCGGGGGGAGCGCCCGGTACGTGCACCGGGGAGCGGACCGGGGAGCGTACTATGAGGAAAAAAGAATGACAGAGTTTTTAAAAAATGAAGTCTTTTTTTAGAAATTGGAGGTAGTTCTAAAAAGAACTTTTTTTTCTTCTTTTTGTTGTTTTATATTTTTTTTGTGTTTTTTGAACATTTTCTGCACGAGAATAGTTGTTAGGGTGCTTACGGGTCATATGTCGAATCATGGTATTGTTACCAAAGGAATATTTTTTGTTTGGGTTGCCCCGTGAGAGTTCTTCCATACAGATTAGGTGAGTTACCTTGGCCGCATTCACTTTTTTCTTGCCCTCTGGGAGTGAAAAAAACTCCCATACAATGTGTGACTTGGGCTTGTATGGGGTATTTTGTTCAGGCAGCCATCTTCTCCTCCCCTCCTCTTCCTCTTCCTCCTCCTCCTCTTGTTGACCACCAATGTAATCTTGAGCTGGTCCTCTTGGTTGTTGTGGTGGTGGTGGTGGGGCAGATGCACCAGCTGCTGCTGCTACTGAAGCCATTATAAAGATCAAAAAGGTACAGAGAGGTACAAACAGGTCTTCCTCAGTCAAAGGACAAAGTCAGAATAAGGAAAAAAGGGGGGTCTTTCATCATTTGGAAAAAAAAACTGTCCTGAACCAATGAGAAGTGTTATTTTCAGGTCACAAGACCAGGGGCTTCATCATTTTGAAACCAAAACTGTTATGAACCAATGAAAAGTGTTATTTTCAGGTCACATGACCCGACGCGCTTACGCTACGCGCCCCCGGGCGCGCCCGGGGGCGTGCCCCGGGTCGCGTCGCGTAAGCGCGTCGGATGTTTGCGTTGCACGATCGTATTCGCTAGAGTACTTCCGGGTGCGCTTACGCCGTGCGTATCACGCGGCTACGCGATACGTCACGATCATGTTTTCGTTCGTGATATTGCCGCTTACGGGACGCTCCCCGGAGCGCGCCCCGGGGCGCTTTATAGAAGTACGCTTTTCGGGGCGCTCCCCGGGGGGCGCACCGGGAGCGCTCCAAAAATAAAAAAAAAATGGGAAAAATTGTAGGGACTGGTAGCCCTCTTCTTAAGTAGTTTTTACGAAAATTAAATGTTAGAGCCAAAATGTAGCCCAAATGTAGCCCAATGTAGCCCAATGTAGCCCAAAGATGGCCACCAGAGACAAAAAAAAAATATAGCTCAAATATAGCCCAACTGTAGCCCAATGACAGAATGTACCAGCGTGTTCTAAACAACTAGAGCGCTAACAGTCTTCCTTATAAAGTGAGACTTATAGTTAGGAATTAGCATTAAAAAAACCTATGAAATTCACTTAAAAAAACATAGGTTTCAGACCAGTTATAGTTAGGAATTAGCATTTAAAAAACCAATGAAATTCACTGAAAAAACCATAGGTTTCACACCAGTTATAGTTAGGAATTAGCATTAAAAAAACCTATTAAATTCACTGAAAAAAACATAGGTTTCATACCAGTTATAGTTACCTGGAAATTTTACTGACATAAAACCATTGAAATTCCCACGTTATAGTTAGTTGGACTCACTATAACTTGCGCGTGCAATGCACTGCTGATGACGTCACATATTACATCACTCATGACATGGTCAGTGACATCACTCATGACATCACTGATGATACCATCCTTGTGACAGAGTGACAGACCTCCTTTCACTGTAATGTAACCCTTGAAACACATATTCAAAAATACAAACTCAAATTTTCAAAACAATGCAGATACCCATACCAGTTATAACAACCATATCTATAATTCCAGCATTTATATACACATCCACTCATTCACCAACAGTTCTATATAGTCACTCATACATATACTCACTCATCATATGTAGTGATACACCTACACATCCTGTTACACACCAACAGTCATTCAAAAGTTACTTACACATACTAACACATGCAAATATACTATTGAACATCCATTTATTTGCATATACAACTATATACACACTACCACCTTACTTCTAAGGAAACTTACACATACTTACTCTCTTAAACAATCACTTATAGAAACACATACATATTTAAACAGGAACTCTTACAATCTCTCACTATCACATATACTCACTTATATACATCAATACTCAGATATACTGGATTAAAACATATGTAGTTACTCATAAAGACACTAGTGAGGCAGGCTTTCACTCACTGACACACACCTATACACACTCATCCACCCATACAGTCCTGCACATATGCTGTCTTCAAAACACATACAAACAGTGAGTCAGTCATTGATGCATCTATGTGCTAAGTAATACTCCCACCAAACCATACAGACACTCATACTGATACAAAAAAAACTTCTAATAACCCATATACACACACATGTAGCTACTCACCAACCCATGCAGCCAACTTATACACAAAGTGAAACACTGATACATATATTTAAGTTTTTAAACATTACTCACTAATATATGTATTCACTAAGATACACTTAATTAGCCAGTTAACCAATCAATTTTTTTTTAAAAAACATCCTTTTAGACACTTATTTAAATATGTATTCTTTCATCGACCTTTACATATACATATATAAAACATATTTATTTTTCAGAAAGACACACATTCACTGGATGGTGTCATCAGTGATGTCATGAGTGATGTCACTGACCATGTCATGAGTGATGTAATATGTGACGTCATCAGCAGTGCATTGCACGCGCAAGTTATAGTGAGTCCAACTAACTATAACGTGGGAATTTCAATGGTTTTATGTCAGTAAAATTTCCAGGTAACTATAACTGGTATGAAGCCTATGTTTTTTTCAGTGAATTTAATAGGTTTTTTAAATGCTAACTCCTAACTATAACTGGTGTGAAACCTATGGTTTTTTCAGTGAATATATATATATATATATATATATATTACCTACTGGCGGTCGCCAGTAGGTAGTTATAGTTAGGATTTTTTTCAATGTTAAATCTCAAAATTCTATTTGGAATAACTTTGGCACCGGTTGACGAATCTGCCTGAAAATTTCCTGAAAATGGCCTCGCGGAGCTCCGGTCCTTCCCTGAAAGTTTGGGGGGGATACGTCATGCGGGGGCCGAGATAAAAGGGGGGTCCCAAAACGCATTTTCCCCATGTTAATTTCCATAGGGCGGTCAATTTCACTTTTAGCCCGAACGGCTGAATGGATTTACACCAAACTTGGCAAAATTGTAGGGACTGGTAGCCCGATGTGCCTTTGCTATGTCTCAAGATATGTGCTCCAGTGGATTTTGAGTAATTTAGGTTCAAAAAAATATATATATCTATAGGCGCTCTCCGGTGCGCGCACTTGAGTGCGCTTCCGGCGCGACACGCGTCTTGCGCGCAGAAAGCTGATTGGCTCTTGGGTGTCTGTAAACATTCTAAACAGTCTGGAGCGGCCGCCATCTTGTGTCTCGGTAAAATCGAGACACAAGGGGTTTGAAAAAAAAAGGGGCAAATGACCATAAGGGGGAAGAGTAGACCCCCTCTGACCCCCTAGGTTTGATGTAGGGACTAAAATAGGGTCCTGCAGGGCATTAAAAAATTTTTTTCGTTTTGCGCGGGGGAAGCGCATGGTACGCGCACCGGCGAAGCACGGGGAAAATCGGGGACCATATTTATGAAGGCCTTGCGCTGTTAGTTTTGCGCCTCCTGTGCGTCAATTTTTGTGACGCACCAGCGGTGTGAAAAAATGCGCATTGTTATGCAATATTTAAAAAGTGACGCATCTATCTAGATGCGTCACTTTTTAAATATAGTGCAACGAGGCACATTTTATTACACTGCTGGTGTTATGCGTCACTTTTCTGTGCGCACTCCTTATGACATTCCAGATGTGTCATATTTAATGTATGACGAATCATGTTGCAAGGAGTTACAGATACGTCAGTATTTCTGACATATCTGTAAGCATAAAAGTGATGCGAGGCAGGTGCAAGATTTTGACGCAACAGCATCCTAAAAGTGACGCAGAGAAATCTTATAGATTTCAGTACGTCGTTATTACCAAGCTTTTTGCGGGGGAATGCCCCCTTTGCATACATTATACCTGACGCAGATATAATGTGGCGCAGAGTTTTAAAAAGTGACCCATGTACCTAGATGCGTCACTTTTTAAAAATAGCGTCAGGTATAATGCATGCAGAGGGGGTGTTCTCCCGCAAAAAGCTTTGTAATAGCGACGCAGTGAAATCTTTGAGATTTCACTGCGTCAGTTTTAGGATGCTGTTGCGTCAAAATCTTGTGCCTGCTTTACAGCAGGTGTTAGACTGAGGCAAGACCTTTCACATGCTGCTTTCCCCATTTGAAAGGACACATTACTGGAGTTGCGTCACTTTTGTGACGCACTCCAGCAATGCGTTACTTGGAATGTCATAAGGAGTGCGCACAGAAAAGTGACGCATCGCACCAGTGGTGTAAAAAAATGTGCCTCGTTGCGTTATATTTAAAAAGTGACGTATCTAGGTAGATGGGTCACTTTTTAAAATCAAGCGCCACATTATATCTGCGTGAGGTATAATGCATGCAGAGGGGGTGTTCCCCCACTAAAAGCTTTGTAATAGCGACGCAGTGAAATGTTTGAGATTTCACTGCGTCACTTTTAGGATGCTGTTGCATCCTTTAAATATAGTGCAACGAGGCACATTTTATTACACTGCTGGTGTGATGCGTCACTTTTCTGTCCACAGTCCTTATGACATTCCAGATGTGTCATATTTAATGTATGACGAATCATGTTGCAAGGAGTTACAGATACGTCAGTATTTCTGACATATCTGTAAACATAAAAGTGATGCGAGGCCGGCGCAAGATTTTGACGCAACAGCATCCTAAAAGTGACGCAGAGAAATCTCATAGATTTCAGTACGTCGTTATTACCAAGCTTTTTGCGAGGGATTGCCCCCTCTGCATACATTATACCTGATGCAGATACAATATGGCGCAGAGTTTTAAAAAGTGACCCATGTACCTAGATGCGTCACTTTTTAAAAAATAGTGTCAGGTATAATGCATGCAGAGGGGGTGTTCCTTGCAAAAAGCTTGGTAATAATGACGCAGTGCGTCACTTTTAGGATGCTGTTGCGCCAAAATCTTGCGCCTGCTTCACAGCAAACCTTTCACATGGTGCTTTTTCCATGTGAAAGGACACATTACTGGAGTTGCGTCACTTTTGTGACGCACTCCTGCAATGCGTTACTTTTGTGTTTACAGATATGTCAGAAATACTGACATATCTGTAACTCCTTGCGAATTGATTAGTCATATATTAAATATGACATATCTGGAATGTCATAAGGAGTGCGTCCAGAAAAGTGATGCATCGCTGTTTTCACGTAGCGATGCGTCACTTTTCAGAAATGAGGCCTCCAGTTTATTCACTGTGTCATAACTTTCTTTTCTAACACTCACCTTCTTTCATTCCTCCTACTTCACTTCCTTTCACCTCTCATACCTTTCTGTTCTTTCTTACTCATTCTCCTTTCAATTATCAATGCACTATATTTCACTTACTCTTCATTTTTTAAGAATATAGCTCTTTGATGAGAATTGGAGGTAGTTCTGAAAAGAACTTTTGGTTTTCTTCTTTTAACTGAACAGGAACAAAAACAGGGAATGGAAACTGCTCAACAGGAGCAAAAAGAAAAGAAAAAAATTAGGGGTGGGAAGGGCAGCGATGGTTCTCCAATGCTCGAACCATGAGCAGGACACTTTGCTCCCCATAGGTGAGGAGTTGATTGCAGTATCTGCATTTGACGACCCCATGGTTAAATGCAGGTTGTATGTTTGCTACCTGCTCCTGTGATTGTTCTCTTCCAGAAGAAGTTGCTCCTCCTGTTGATGTAGAGGCCCCATCTCTGGGAACCTCTTGTGCCAGAGCCCTGACACTTTCCCGGGCAAAATTCTGGGGGTGCCTCCTCTCCACATGGCGAATCATGGTGAAGTTGCCAAAAGAGTATTTTTTTTGGGGGTTACCCCGTGACAGGACCTGTTTGCAGATCCTGCACTCTACTTTTGGTGCATTCACCTTCTTCTGGTCTGCTGGAAACTTAAAAAATTTCCAGATGAAATGTTCTTTGACCTTCGGCTGAGGAGGCTCTTCATCAATGAAATCATTGGAGTCATCTTCACTGCTGGATGGTCTGGCAGCCATGATGAATCCAGGAATATGGAGCAGCAAAAAAGGCAGGTCTTTCAGTCACAAAAGTGAAAGAAGAAGTGAAGGAAATGGGTGGGGATTTCATTCATTGTAAAAAAAAACTGTTAGCAACCAATGAAAAGTGTTATTTTAGGGTCACATGACCCGACGCGTTTACGCTGCGCGCTCCGGAGCACTTCCGGTGCGTTTACGCAGCGCGATCGTAGGCGCTTCCGGGGCGCAAACGTGGCGCGATCGTAGGCGCTTTTGCGTGCGTTTATGCGCCGCGCACGTAGGCGCTTCCGAGGGCACTTACGTTGCGCGCCGAAGTGACGTCATCAATCTTTTATAGAAATGCATAATCATTTTCCTTATAAAAAAAAACAAATTTTATTTGTATGGTACGAAATGTTTTGCATTATTATTAACTTTTCATTCATATTTTTTTTCACGAACGACAGTTGCGCTCTGGGTGCGCTTTCAGATGAGCTCTCGGAAAAGCTTACCGGAGAGCTTAGCTGAAAGCTTCCCGGAGCGCGCACCCAGAGCGCAAAAGAAAAAAATTATATAAAAAAAATGAATACTTAAAAAAAAACAGCAAATTGTAAAAAAAAAAAAAGGTTAGAAACTCGATATACAAAGGAATTAGCATTTAAAAAACCTATGAAATTCACTGAAAAAACCATAGGTTTCACACCAGTTATAGTTAGGAATTAGCATTTAAAAAACCTATGAAATTCACTGAAAAAACCATAGGTTTCACACCAGTTATAGTTAGGAATTAGCATTTAAAAAACCTATTAAATTCACTGAAAAAACCATAGGTTTCACACCAGTTATAGTTAGCTGGAAATTTTACTGATATAAAACCATTGAAATTCCCACGTTATAGTTAGATGGATTCACTATAACTTGCGCGTGCAATGCACTGCTGATGATGTCTTATTAAGCCAGTTAACCAATCAATTTTTAAAAACCATCCATTTAGACACTTATTTAAACATTTATTCTTCCATCAACTTTTACATATACATATATAAAATATATTTATTTTTCAGAAAGACACACATTCACTGGATGGTGTCATCAGTGATGTCATGAGTGATGTCACTGACCATGTCATGAGTGATGTAATATGTGATGTCATCAGCAGTGCATTGCACGCGCAAGTTATAGTGAGTCCATCTAACTATAACGTGGGAATTTCAATGGTTTTATATCAGTAAAATTTCCAGCTAACTATAACTGGTGTGAAACCTATGGTTTTTTCAGTGAATTTAATAGGTTTTTTAAATGCTAATTCCTAACTATAACTGGTGTGAAACCTATGGTTTTTTCAGTGAATATATATATATATTATATTACCATGCCATCCTATGCCTTGAATGACATGTTCCCCGACAATCAATTTTTTATTTATATTGTGAAATCGGCCAAACTTGTGGACCTTAAATGGGACTGGGAGATAGCCCTAACCAAAAGCTAATACCCACGAACATGGGATACATTTACAAAGCTCAAGGTCCATTTTTTAATTTTTTATTCATTTTTTGCAGAGCAGAGAACAAAAATATCATAACATAGGTCATCAGGAGAGAGAAAAAACAGCAACCAGAATACATCCGTATTTGACAAAAATACATATTATATACATTTAACAACTGAACCCCTTAAAACAGGGATGAAAAACAAAAAAAGGAAAAAGAAAATCTGGAACACCATCTATTTGTAGACATCAAGAAGCAATTGCACCTTCCACTTCCTAAACTACCCTTAAGTGCCTTGTGTCTAATTAACATCAAAATGACAACTGAAATCAATTGGGGTATCTACAATCTTCTTAATGTGCAAGATCTTAGCCTTATTACAGTACAGTACTTTCCCTCTATTATATAGGGGCTAAAAGTTCAACGTGCTAAAGTGCTAAATTTTATCAATATATCACTGAGGCAAAAAAAGAAAAAACAATCAAATCCTTTCTACTGTAGAGGCCTAAAGTGCAATGTGCTAAAGTGCTAAGCTTCCAATGATACATCCAAAATATCAAGGAACTTCCAAACTACTGTAAACTTTTTTGTTGCCCCTACCCGTTTAGCATATACTTCCTCAAATCTCCTTGTCCTTAACATTTTATTTATCCATTTGAGATAAGATGGAATCTCTTCCGACCTCCAATTTTGGAAAACTAATGATCGTGCTACTGTGGAACAGATTGAGATGCACACCTCTTCGGCTTTGGTCAAATTTGACCAAACTTTAGAGAGCCCGAAGCCAATTCTGTCTCAGGGTTGATCTTTTTTTAAATAGCCTGGTTTATTGCCGAGAAAATGTTACTGCAAAAGGCTTCAAGCTTAGGGCATGAAAAACATATATAAAGCCAGTCTCCGTCACCAAGGGACAGACATCGAAAACATTTATTATCCACTTCCGCATAGCATTTGTTTAACTTTTTTGGGGTGTAATAAGCCAGCTACCCTGACAGAAAGGCCGTCCTTTTAAAATTAACTGCTCTCAGGGCCTTACTTCCTGCCCGGGCTATGGCCTGCCGTTCCTGAGGAGAGTTAGTCTGCCGAGTTATTTTTCCCAAAAGTTCATCAACCAGGGGAATTGCCCTTTAATTTTACTTTTTAAAGAGCATTAACCAGGGTGATCGGAACCCCGCTTGGGAGGAGATTGTATTTTTTAATAAAATGTACGATCTGCATATATTCCAAAAACCCTGGCTTAATTTGGTTCCCAGTTCTACCTAGAACCTCTTCCCAAGAAATTACTGTATTTCCAATGCAAAAATGGCCCAGATTCTCAAAGTCACTGTCCTTCCATCTCCTAAGATGACTGAAATGAATTTGCAGGCCAAACCCCTTGCATTCCTCTAATTTTAGAAAAACAAACCCAGAAGAGTTTGCTTGCTTAAAAAAGGACTACAGTCGATCGGAATAGTGGTGAAAAGTCTTGTAGCAGGACTTTTTCGGTAGTTTAGATGTTTTTAAAAAGATTGGAATTTGTGTGCCTGACTCACTGATCGTTCTTTCAAAAAATATGTGTCCATCCACTTGTTACGTTCCAGTACACATGCTGTAAGGTCTAGTAGCGCTGCCTCATAGCAGGTACGGATATTTGGTAAGGCTAATCCCCCTTGATTTATCTCCAGTTGAGCTTCTTCCACGATATGTTTATTCAGGCAAAGGTACATTATTATGTCATCCGCAAATAGTTTCACCTTGGACATCTCTTCGCATGGAGCTCTGATCAGGGGATTTCCACGGATTCTTACAGCTAAGGGTTCGATGAAAAAAGTAAAAAGTAAGGGTGACATCAGACACCCTTGTCTAGTACCACAGTTTATTTTCACTATCCCTATTGAGTCTCCATTGACTATCATCTGGACTTGAGCACCTTGATAAATATTTTTCTGCATATTTAGTACTTGAGCCGGGATGCCAAATTTACATAAACCAAAAAAAGAGTGCGACCCAATTTACCAAGTCAAATGCTTTTTCAGCATTAACCATAGTAATAAGAGTAGGTATTTTATTGTTAGTCACATAGTCAAGAGCTTGAATTAAAAACCCAGAATTAGTGGACATGGACCTTCCAGCTATAAACTCGGTTTGATCACAATGAATTAACTCCTGAGTGATGGGGGTAAAGCGTTGTGCCCACATTTTCATTAATACTTTAAAATCTGAGTTAAGAAGACTAAGAGCCAGATGTAGGTGGCCTATTACCGGTCGGTAATGTCCGAAATCGGCCGTTACCGACCGGTAATAGACTTTTCCCATGTAGGGGGCATATTTACCGACCAGTAATAGACTTTTCCTATGTAGGGGGCATATTCACCGATTCGGTAAATAACGAATCGGTATTTACCGATTCGGTATTTACTGAATCATCATTTACCGATTCGGTATTTACCGAATCGGTAAATAAAATGTAGGAAGCACTTCAAACAGTGTTCCTGGGCTTAAAGGATTTGTTATTTACCGCCAACTATTAGTTGGTGGTAAATATTGAATTCCTATGTAAATGCAAATATGTGCATTTACACCTGTGCCATGTGACAGACATACATGCCCTTAGGGCATGTATGTGTGCCATATATGTTCACAAGCACTAATCAGGGGTGCAACAGGGTGTCAAATTGACACCCTGCCACCCTTGACTTTTTCCCAATTTTACCGAATCAGTATTTACCGATTCGGTAATTGACATTCATTCCTATGGCCTCCAGGCCCATAGGAATGAATGGCAAATACCGAAGAGGTAATTACCTATTCGGTAAATACCGAACCTTAACAATTCGGTATTTTTCACCGATTAATTACCCACATAGCATTTACCGATTCCAAAATACCAAATTGGTAAAATTCGGTATTTTCGAATCGGTAAATTTAAATTACCTACATCTAGTCTTAATTGCCTATACGAATTAACATCCTTGCCGTTTTTTCTCTTTTTAACAAAACTAACCAGTATAGATTCCTTAAAACTTGGGGGAACATAGCCTCCCCGAATAAGATTAATAAATAGGTTTACTAAGAAAGGGGTCCGCTCTTTAAAAAAGGTTTTATAAAATGAATTTGGAAGTCTTTCGGCTCCACAGGCTTTCGCTTCTGCAATAGACTTTATCACATTTATAATTTCTTCTTCAGAAATGTCTAGCAGGAGTTGTTCCACCATTGTCCCTGAAAGAGTGGGTAGATCGACCCCCCTCAAAATAATTGTTAATTTGAGTCACTCCAGGTTCATTTCTAGTAGTGTAAAGCTGAGAGTAATCTTCTAAAAAAAACTTGAGCTATTTCTTCTTTATCTGTTAAAGACATTCTTGTTTTGGGGTCAATGGTTTCTGTGATGGTGGCTGCCTCCTGTTTGGTTTTGGTATTTCCAGGCAGCATCTTGCCAACCATCTGGTTCTTCTCATACACTCGCTGTAAATATGTTCTGGAGCTGGCAATCTCCTTTAACTCGTATTTGGCCGGGTCTAACTTTGCTTTAACATCCCCAATCCCAGCAGCCTGTGCATATCTTAATTTTGTTACCTCTACTTCTGCCTGCTGGAGTTCCAAAACGTTCTCTTTCCTCTGTTTAACTTGAGAGGTGGATAGTGCAATCATTTGCCCATGGAGGTCTGCGTTAAACCCCCCCAAATGAGAAGATTTCTGCAGTGTTCTCATTAATCTTAATAAATTCAACAATCCATTCCTTTGTGTCGGCCACCCATTAGGGGTCCTGCAGGAGAAGATGATCCATCTGCCACCTGGATCTTGGCCTGCTGCTTACCCCTATTTCTACATTGAGTTTAATAAGCAAATGGTCTGAGAAAGGATTAATATCTATGTCAGAGGTTGTATAGCCCAGGAATGGTATCCAATAAGATACAAGGCTGGTGGAGGCTATGGAGACTCCCGCCTCTCCATAGCTGAGGTGACCCAGGCCCCATCCACTAGAGTAAACTCCGAAGTGGCATGACGAGAGAAATGGCGGCAGAACGTGGAACGCCAAATGGAGAGTCTCCCGAAGCGGGAGTGATGGAGGTGGTGTTTAAAGACAAAAAAGCAGAGGGAGGCAGAGTGAAGCAGCGAGGCTTCGAGAAGGGTACGAAGGGATCGAGGCAGCAAGACGCTGTGGAAAAAGGCATTAAAATTAAAACTGAGGCAGCAGAGCAACGTACGTAATATTTGAACGAGGAGGGGGCAGAGAAGCGATCTGCCGCCGCCTGACTGCCCTGATTGACATGAGCCCTTAAAGCAGCAATACTCATCTTCAGCCCAGCGATGCCCAGCACCGTACGAAATTGTATTAAACTGTGGCACAACCTGAATACTTAGCTGCAAGGATCTGCAGCCGAACTACAGCAGTGGGAGTTTCAAGAGGCAGCTGCCCTGGGTAAGAGAGCTATTGGAACTGTTTGTGACTGTGGGAGCGGAGCTGAAAGCGTGTGAGCAGGACAAGGAGTGTCGAGATTGTACTGAGGAAGCTGGCAGAGGGAGTTTCATTGTCATTTGGTGAAGCTGTTGGCACATCACAAGTCTTCTGCAGAAACAGGGGTGGAGAACTCTATAAATGGACACTAGAATGGGAAGACATCAAATGCAGGTTAGTGCGGTGACCAGGGTAGAGGCGGCCACTGGAATGAAAGACAGAGAGCGCCTAGTTCTAGCAAAGGGATTTTCTTCCGTAGTAAAAAACCCCTGTATCTGTGAACCAATCCGAAGTAAGCTCTATCTCAGAGAGCTCTACTGAAGATCACATGGGGTTGCTACCAACGACACATCCCTCACAAATTCTTTTGCCTCCTCCATCGCTAACACAAGAGGAGAAGAATTCCACCTCTGTATTTAAAGTGGAGATTCCTAAGGGTCCGACCGAGGGTGTAACTGGGAGTGCAACATTTCCCCTGTTTACCAAAAAAAGTAATCAGCTTCCGGCGACTAAGGGCCCATTGTTAACCAGCTTGGCCTCTCCAGTAGCTCCCCAAGACGATAAAACTCTCAATCTCTTCAAAGGATTGTATATCACTCCACCTCATGAGGTTACACAAGTGGGTACGACTCCCCCGTGAAACCCTCAGCAATTTTATTAGCAACATCTACAGCTCCAGTAGACCTAGAGGCAGGAGATTCTGATCTTTCACCCTTAAATCAAGATGGCACAGACGCTATACCTGCTCAGCAACTTTTTTCTGAATTAGATTTAAGTATGGAAAATGTCGCAAGACAGCAGGCGCTGGAGTCTGTGCAGATTCATCAATATATGCCTGGAGCTGTGGTAGAGAATGGTGGGAAACCAGTAAGACACAGAAATGAGAACTTCCCAGAGAAGTCAGAGGTTTCTTTCTCCGGTGTTAGCTCACAACAGATGGAAGCAAAAGATTTCCTGAACCTAATACCTTCCGGTTGCACGGAGGTCAGCACTCTAGGCATCCAGCCCACAGTCCTGCCCTTCCACGATTAAAAGTGGGAGCGCAGAACGGTCTCGCGCAGCGACGCGCGGGCGTCGCGCCCAAGTCGCGCCCAAGTCATATCCCTGCCTGTCTGCGCCTGTCCGCGCCGGACAAGCGCTGCAAGAGGCCGAAACCTTACTCCATCACTTAGGTAATCCCGTCTCCCCTTAGCATTTACATTGGCTATGGAGCGACTCTGTTATACTAGGACGGAGCTATCATCTTTTAACACCGTACCATTACCTTGCCTAAATGACTCGAAGCAGAGCACCTCCATCACAGACACAGCACTATCCTGCATATACGGCAACGTACGTTCATTGCCTAAACACGTCCTCCAAATTTGGGCCCTACTTGATCAACAGGCCCCTGACCTATTTTTCATTACCGAGTCTTGGCTCCAGGAGTCATCTCTACCGGACATTGCTTTGGCCTTACCCGAGGATTATAAAATATGCCATCTTGACAGGACAGTAAAAAGGGGTGGAGGGCTTGCGATTATTCACAAAGCTGGGCTAAAAGTTAGTATCATTGACTCACACCAGATAGCGGAAGGCGAGTTTCTGATCTTCTTGCTCAAAATTGGTAATAATATCTCTTGGAAAGGTGCTCTAGTATATCGACCACCAGACGCCAAAGCCAATTTTGTTACCAAGCTGGTCGAGCTTATAGCCCCTCATGTTTTGACCAGCTCTAACTTCCTAATTTTGGGAGATTTTAACTATCACTTGGAGCTGACCCAAGATCCTCATTCAGTGGAGCTAATAAATAGTTTCCACTCTTTGGATCTAAGGATGTTAGAGACAGGCCCGACACATAAAGCTGGACATACGCTGGATGTAGTGTGTACCAACGCCCAACAATCCAGACTGATAGATCTAGTGCCTATTCTTTGGTCTGACCAGAGTCTTATTAATTTTGAAATACAAAGTTATGAAAGGGTATCATCTCACAACAAGAACCTAAAATCCTGCCGTCCGTGGAAAAACATCAATGTCACCGAGTTTGCGGAAAATATTTACTCCACCTGATTCGGGTTCTGAATCCCCCATTGAGGAAATTGTTTCCGACTTGGATGGAGCTATAGTCAACGCTCTGGACATCATAGCGCCTAAACAACAAATAAAATGCCCCTCGAATAAAGCTCCCTGGTTTACAGATGAGTTAAAGCAAAATAAACAAGAAGCCAGGGTAGCAGAACGCAGATGGAGGAAGACCAAGAGTAACGAAAATAAAACCCTCTATAAATCCCTTCATAAAAGATATATGAATAACATTGCCCTGGCCAAAAAAACATATCTCAATGAAAAGATAAGGAAGGCAGGTAATTCACACAAGGAACTATACGCTATAGTGAAAGGATTTACTTCTCCCCTGCAATGCCAACTATCTACCCCTGAATCTCAGAAATGGGCAGACACACTTGCCTCATATTTTAAGGATGAAATCGATGCCATCCATAGGACCTTTCCCAATGAACCCATTGACAGGGTGCGGGCAATCCAGAATGAACCCTTCAATCCTCTGATCTCTCCTTGCAACTACAAGCTCAATAAATTCAATCCAATCACAGAGGAAGAGGTAAATATCAGGCTGAATAAAGCTAAATCAGGCTCTCCCAACGACGTTGCTTCCGTTCAGATCCTGACCAAACTTGGCCCCGCACTGGTGCCAATCGTAACCAACATCTTTAATGCATCACTTAGCCAAGCTACTATCCCCTCCGTTTGGAAGGAAGCTTTGATCCAACCCACCCTGAAAAAAAACAATGCCGACCCGAACCAATCGATAAATTATCGCCCTGCTTCCACTTTTTAGTAAGATCATGGAAGCTTCCATCAACGCTCAAATGACCAAATTTCTAGAGGATAACGGCATCCTGGATACATCTCAATCAGGCTTCAGAGCGTCCCATAGCACGGAGACGGCTCCTGTAGAGATAGTGGACAACATCAGACTAGCTCTTGATTCCAAGCAATCAGCGATTCTCATCCTGCTCGATTTGTCGGCAGCCTTCGACACCATCTCCCACAGCATACTCTTAGAGAGGCTGGAAGAGATTGGTGTCGGGGGCCTTGCCCTTAGCTGGATTAAGAGCTATCTCAAGGACAGACGATCTAGAGTCAAAATAGGCCCTTTCCTATCTGACATGGTGGAGAATGATAAGGGAGTCCCCCAGGGCTCAATACTCAGCCCCACCCTTTTCAATGTTTACCTCTCCCCTCTAGCAAATATTATTAGAAGCTTTGGGTTCGATACGGTATCCTATGCCGACGACACCCAAATCTTGATTAAGTGGGGACATAATTTGCTAGATGTCCAAACCAGATTTAGCAACTGCATGTTAGCCATAAACACCTGGATAGCTAAGAATTATCTCATGTTGAATACGGCTAAAACTGAGATCATGCTCTTTGGCCCGGCAAAGAAGACTTGGTCAGCCGATTGGTGGCCAAACGAGCTAGGGCAGTGTCCAATGCCCAAGGAAACTGTGAAGAACCTCGGCATCCTATTAGATGATACACTATCTATGTCACCGCACGTCAACAAGGTAGTCCAGACGAGCTTTGGAATCATGAAAAGCCTCAGGAAGTTTTTTAGTTGGCTTCCCATAGACTGTCGCAAACCCCTCATCCAAGGCCTCGTAATTAGTCACCTTGACTATGGGAATGCACTGCTAGCGAACATCAACGAAGGAGCACTGACAAAGTTGCAGGTGCTGCAAAACACAGCAGCCAGACTGACTCTTAACTTGCCGCCTCGCACCCCATCTGCCCCTACCCTCACTAAGCTCCACTGGTTGCCAGTAAGGAAAAGGGTAACATTTAAGATCTGCTGCTTGGTACACAAGTCAGTTCATGCCCAGGGACCTGCCTACTTGAAGAAAAAACTAACTAGCTATCTTCCGACCAGAACACTCAGATCGGCTGACAAAAACCTTCTATGTGTCCCTAAAGTTCGCACAGTGAGGAATGGAGATCGCAGTTTTTCTAAACTCGCTCCTGATCTATGGAACTCCCTCCCACTGTCACTCAGAGCTGATAATAACTACCGATCCTTCAGGAAAAGCCTCAAAACATTGTTATTTTAAATCACCTCCCATGAGCTCCGCTTGACACTGCATTCTTGTCTGGGTACATCTGTTCGCGCTCTGAGACCGTCTGCCGGTGAATTACGCGCGCTATAAATGCATAAACTAAACTGGAGGAAATTAGAGAAATGAAAAAATCCCAGGCACTAGACTGCTACTATACATTTAAGGCTGGAGAAAATTGAGGCATCTATTGCTGTATTCCCAGTCAGGCTCGATGAAGCAGAATAAAAGATTGCTCATCTGGAGGAGCCAATGAGTTCTACTATGCAGAAAGTCAATGAGGTGACTGCAGATAAGATCGCTCTTGAGTCAAAAATAGAAGACTTGGAGAATTACTTGCGCCATTCAAATCTTCGTATAGTAGGAATCCCTGAAGGGAGTGTAGGAACTAATACCCTATGATGGTTGGGAACCTTTATTAAACTAACATTTCTCCCTGACTATGCAGGGATATCACGTTAACAAGAGCTCACCAGGTTCCAGCCCACCCCTTTCCAAACTCTAAGTACCTGCTGACAATTCTAGTTATTTTTTCTGATTACAGGATGAAAGAAAATGTTCTTATGAAAACCATCTAAATGAGACAATTCGCTATTGACGAGAGTACGAAATGTCATATTTTTTCTGACATGTCAGTGGGGGCGGCACGAAAGCCAAAATAATTTGTAAAATTGCTATTGTTATTTAAAGCTTAGGTGGCCCAGGAATCCATTGCACAGCAGTTTTCTGCCACTAAAACGTCAAACAATTTTTAACGCCCTAATAATAATAATAATAATAATAAAGCCATTTTTAAAGCGCCTGGTTACACCTATGACGGTGTGTCCCCGCGCTGAAATGCTACTACTCCCAGATTGAGACAGAAAGTACCAGGGTACTATTTATTTGGGGAAGAGATACGTTTTTAAATATTGTCTGAATCTTGATAATATGCCCCTGTTTTTGTTCTGATTCCATGAGATTATGGAACAGTAATGCAAGGAAAATGTGTGACTATAGTCAGATTTGGAGGGGTGCCTGGCATTGTGGGTAAGAACACTTGTTGGGATGCACAAGAGGCACATTGCCCAGTACTCCCCATGGTTTCTAGTTTACAAAAATATCTAGATTTGTTTTATTTTCCGAAGAGAGAATATATACCATGGCATAAAAAGACAGACAGGACAAAAATTACTGCCCATCCATCTGTTCCTAAAGTAGACACACATAGTGGTTAGATTTGGCACTAAGGTGAGTAAAAGGTTCAGAATGTATATTTCATCACTAAGAAATTTCACAAAAATGAAATGCACTGTTAATTAAAGGTTAACAACCTAAACCAATGACTCACAGCTTGTGATCTGTAGAGTCACATCAAGGCACAAACCTCTTTACAGGCCATTCACACACCTTTCATACTTGACACACACATTCATACCACCCGCCATGGGCCCAGCACATTACAAACCTCACAACAGACAATGGAGAGACAATATACACCCTGGCAGAGAAAGACAGAAAAGATACATATTATTAAGTATGGGTGAAATTTGCGGATCTGCGGTCCACAAATTCGCTCAATATCGCACAAATTGTCTGAAAATTTGCAGATTTTCCCACGAAATCGCAGATTTTTTTGCGATTTCCATATACTCAGCTGGAGTACTTTATACTGCCTAATCAGTAAGTGCTACCTCGTAGGGTAAATGTATAGTGCTTTTCCTACACTGCAGCTGCGTAAAGGGCCAGAAGATTTGTCTCCACTGACCATGTGTGCCTGTAACGCGCCACCGCACCAAAAGGCGCCGAGGTCCCTTGAGTGAGCTGTCCATCACAGTTGTGAAAGGGCGGGAAGACGTTTGGTACCGCAAGTGTGTGGTGCAGGGCTTCTATGCGTGTTGCTCAGATCAATGGGAGAGAGAGGACTAGATAGGCTAGACCGTATCCCCTGAATTATATGTAAATATCAATAAGGACTTGCTAGAGAAAGAATTTAGAAGACTCAAGAAGGTACGTCAATATGTAGGGAAAAGCATTGTTTTCCTTATAAAGCCCTCACCCACCGACCTAGTCGGTGGCATGCTTCATCATCGGGCCCAGCACAGTGGCACCGAATGTGCCCCGGGTGTGCTTCAACGCCAGGAGACTGCGGAGCTGGTATGTTGCTGAGTGTGCAGTGAAAAGGGTGAGAAAGTGAAAAGTTAAAAGCTATACAGACGGTCCCAGCACCCGAGGGTTACTTACTTTTAATAAACTGGGCCTCTGTTAGCGAATAAAAGGCAGGTAGACGTGGTTTGGAGTATGAATTACGACCTCCAAAGTCTAGTATGGTCTACATGTTTCAGCCAGTGCCTTTGTTTAAGCTGGCTTTCCTCAGGACCATTTATTTATGTGAGAAGGTGCAAATTAAATTAAATAATAAACTTAAATTTAACCCTTTCGATGCTGATGACGAGCTCAGCTCGTCATCAGCCACGGTGGTCGTGTGCTGATGACGAGCTGAGCTCGTCATGAATATATGGCATCAAGGTTTTTCCAGCACAGGGGAAAAATACCCACAGCAGCCAAGGTGTTAAGTGGTTGTGTAGTTCTTTGACTATGTGTGGTGCACGCTAAGGTGCTATAACTGTTAGAGGGGGATTCCCTCAAGCTTGACTACAGTTAACACATAGGACAAAGACAAGACGTACATGGTAGAGTCATGTTAATATAGTATATTGTTGTACTTTAAAATGCCGGCATATAAGGTGGTGAGTGACCTATAATGGGCTATGGTGATGTCATGCCAGTTGCATGAAATAGGTGAGAATTCTAGATAAAACCGTTAGTGTTGGGTGGTGGGCTAAAGAGCGTATTTACAAGGTGAGGTACAGGTAAGTATAATGCTAGGTCCTCACTCTGTTTTATCTTGTAAAAAGCTTTAAGGGTCGCCTGGCAGAGAAAGAGACCCTGTTGGGATGAGAGTTTGGTCAAAATGTATCCAAACTTTTGGGAGAAAGAGTGGTGGCTTACCCCAGTTGTAGCTGTAGTTTTACTCACGAGTATTTTGATCTGGTTCCTCCTTGGACCTATTTGTCCTTCCGCCACGCCCGTTATGGAGGAAGGGCCGCTGCTCTCTGTTTTATACATTCTATTTGATTAGTTTCACCTGTATGAGGTAGGAAGAGAGGGAGGGGTGCGCGCTAATCGCCATGTCATTGCCTCCCTGTTGTGCCCATGCGCTGAAGAGTAGTGCGCGATTCACGCATGCGCTGATGAGTGGTGCGCGATTCGCGCATGCGCGGTTGTTTAGCCCATGCGTGCTGGTACCGGTTTGGGATACTGGCTGGGGGCATTGGTGTGCACATGCGCGGGTGCGGCGCAAGCGTACAGGGGCAGGCGCGCTGGCCTATTCTGGGGTAATTTAAGCAAAAAACACCAACATTGTGGCGATGGATTTAAACAGTGAAATACTAATATACGGGGGATTTTATAAGTGCACATGTGTGCACCGGGGTCTCACAGTCATATGTGGTGCTCTTTTGGAAGAAGATAGGAATCAGGAAGGGGACGCTCATGCTAAACTTTTACAGAGTAAAGCAGAAATAGCAGCATTTGGGACCTTCAAAATAGTCACCCTTTTGTTCGGGTTGTGAGGGGGAGTTTTCAGACCGTCAACCCATTCCATGCATCGGACGGCCGGGGCCATCTGAAGCCACAGTGGGTGTGTCAGCCGTTATGGCACCCACCCATGGGGGAAGCACTGGAGTGCCCCCGTTGCCGCACATGTTGATGCCTCCATCAAGGATGGCAACGGAAGCGCTTCTGCTGCCCCCACCGCCCCCCTTCACAGCATCCTATTACATCAGCACGCACCAGGCGCTGTTGTTACTAGTGTTTGACAGATGATTTGGAAGCCATTTGCTTCCAGCATGTCTGTACATTTCTGCTCAGGTGGGGGGTTTTCCTTTCATATGATGTCTCTTTGGAGCATTCCTGCTACACGATCGCGCATACGGCTGCAATCGTGCAGCAGGTCTGCCCATTAGACACCAGAGATTTATTTTTGTTGTCGATTTTGGCAATGTTGGGGAGCGGCTCCTTGGGGAAGGGTCCCTCCCCTTTAGCGAACACATAATTTGGCCATTTATGCTCTCCTTGGGGGCAGATTGGGGTGCCCCACTAGGTCACTAGGGATTCTGGCACTTTTTATTACTGCCCTTTTTATGTTGGGGAGCAGCCCCTCGCACAAGGGTCATCCCCTTTTAAGGGGTGAATAATTTGCATTTTCTGACCCCTTTGGGGTCAGATTGGCCTTGTGATTTTAGGCCCACCTGCTCCCAAGGGGGGCAGAAGCCACTGGACACCAGATATTTTATTTTTGGCAATATGTTTGTTTTGGAGAGTGGCCCCTTGGGCAAGGGTCAAACTCTTTTGGGAGTTAATGTTTTGCGCATATGTTTAAAGCTATCTGCCCCACAGATTAGCTGGTGGTGTGTTTGTGTGTCAACTGGTGCATTATTTGCGGATGTATGTTGTTACCACGCGATGTATTACATCGCGGTACTTTACAACGCGTCTTTCACAACGCAAGTCGTTACAACAACAAGCGCTGTAGGGGTGCTGGACTTAGGAATAGTTAAATTTACTATTCTAACACCAGCCTATGTACAGTAGGGAAGGTGTTGGAATAGTAAATCTACTATTCCTTAGCCTAGAGGGCCCTCCAGCGCAAGTCGTGGTTACGACTTGCGTTGTAAAAGACGCGTCGTAACTGCACTGCGGGGTAACATCCGCGTTGTAAAGGATGTTCCCCATTATTTGCATATATGATTGTAATGTTTTATTTCTCCTTTTAATTTAGCGCAAAGCTTTGATTACTGTTTGCAATTTTAAGCGTTTGCCTGGTGAACAAGAGGCTGTCAATATGCTGCCTGTGGAAGTGGAGCTCAAACAAATCAATTGGCCCTGCGTCATATAACAACTGCTCTACAAGTGTTTGTACTGCCTGGAGAATAGCTGAAAATCCCAATCAGATGAGTTTATGCATTCTAAGTTATCAAACCTGAATTCTTGGTAATACTCTGTAGAGTTATAGCTATCTACATTTTCACAGATACCTTCTGACGCTCTCTAAAAACACAATTTCTGAATCCTAAGATTGGGGGTTTGCATTGGATGTTGAACTCACCATCAAATTATTTTGGAGATTAACTCTGATTTAAGGCAGTGTATTTTTAAGCCTCCTTGTAGCACAAATTCAGACTTTCTTCAATTTACGGATTAAAAGCTGAAGCTGCTTGATGCTATTAACCCTCTTTTGCTTATCAGCTCACCTGTTTTTAGGCAGCACACCATAGCCAGTTTGAATGGTCTCTGTAGTATTTGCTGAAGATGCCCTCCCTGATACCCCTACTACAGCCTTTACCAAGAGACCATCTTTGTGTTAGGTGTATCCAGGTCTCTCAGCTTTGACCCATGAATGCTACTTGTAAATATTCTGGAGCGCCAGCGGCCCACTTCTAAATTTGTGTTTTGAGTTCCAAAACATGCAATTTCAGGTTGTGCTGTTTGTAACTTTTAGGCCATGTCTGCGGGGTTCTAACTTCTTTTTGGCTGTGCAGGCTCGCAAGAACCGTTGTGCTTTAGTAAGGATGTTTTGTACCTTCTTTTTATATTTGGATCTTTGGACTGACTTATTAATAAAACTGGAACCCCCGCAGGCCTCGTCAAGATGAAATAACCTCTTTGTCTGCGATGGCTGATTCGCACCCCTCTTCTACAACTTCGTACCCTCTAGATTTTCTCACTCTGTACATCCCTCAAGGGTCGGTTCTCGGTTTCTATCTTCCACAGTTTATGACCTTAGAGTTTAGCTTATGTTTTAGTTTTCTGACAACCTAGTGCTTGTCTTTCATGTATTAGCCTAGGTCAGCTTTTTGGGCTAAAAACCCACATTCCAGGGCATTATCCGTGCCAGTATGGGTGGGACATTTAGTACGTTCAACTTCCTTCAGCAGTTTTCTTTTCTCTACCGCAGCCCCACTTGCACCCATCCTATTGCTCATGGCTTTTGAAAGCACATTCAAAGCCTGCTGCTGACGTTTAAACCCTGGCAATCCCTTGGTTTAAACTGTAGATTTATTTGTATATTTTTGTAAAAATGCAGATTTTTGTGTCACTGATGCTACACAATGACCCACAATTTCATCATGTTATACTTAGTAGAGCTTGCTAATTATGCCCTGGGGCCCCAATTAGCTGAGGTTGAACAAACATCTGCATTTGGGTTCCATTTTATAGTATATGCCTGCTTCTTAGTGTATGTGTGTGTGTCTTTTGGGACATCATTTTATACTTAGTAGAGCTTGCTACTTATGCCATGGGAGCACTTTGGGGAGTTGAGGGGTACCAGCCATATGCTATGGTTCCCATTTTATAGCAGTCATCAACATACATTCCTCACATTATATTGATAACCAGAAACCTTTAATACCTTTAGTCTATACTAATATAATAAAGAGAGAGTCCAAACCTTTGAGGCGGGTAATCTCAGGAACCACAGCACCAATCACAATACCCAATACAGCGTTGGAAAGGGCACTTGCAGCAGAAGGACATTGGCTATGCAGATGCCCACCATATACATTTGAAAGGTGAAAGAATCGTGCCAGCAAAGTGGTCCCTTTTGTCGTGCCTGCGTTCTGCTGTGCTGTGGGCGTGTGCTGGGGCGTGACAAACGCTTGGGGCATGTGGTACGTTCCACCCTTCATGCCATGTCTCATATCGGGTGCTAATCCCACCCTGCTCCCTTTAAATACCCCTGCACCCCATAATCATAACCCACCCTTACTTCTTAAAATACCCCAACACCCTTAAACACTAACCCACCTTAACCCTATAAATATAACCTGTACCCCAAAACCCAAACCTATCCCTAAACCCTAAAAATACCCCTGTACCCCAAAACCCAAACCTACCCCTGAACCCTAAAAATACCCCTGTCCGCAAAACCCAAACCTAGCCCTGAACCCTAAAAATACAACTCTACCTCAAAACTCAAACCTACCCCTGAACCCTAAAACACCCCTGTACCCCAAACCCCAAACCTAGCCCTGAACCCTTAAAATACCCCTGTACCCCAAAATCCAAACCTAGCCCTGAACCCTAAAAATAACCCTGTACCCCAAAACACAAACCTACCCCTGAACCCTAAAATACCCCTGTACCCCAAAACCCAAGCCTAGCCCTGAACGCTAAAAAATACCCCTATACCCCAAAACCCAAACCTAGCCCTGAACCCTAAAAATAACCCTGTACCCCAAACCCATATCTATCCCTAAACCCTAAAACTACCCCTATACCCCTAACCCAAAACTATATCTGAACCCTTAAAACACCCCAGCACCCCAAAACATATACCTTAGTACCCCAAAACATATACCCCTATACCCATACTTACCTTATCAAACATTAAAAAAAAACATGATTTTACCATTCATGCATTTTCAACGAATTTCGTTGTAAATGTATGCGTGGTAAAAGCATATAAAATGTAATGCCATGCGTTAAAATGGCATTGCGGAGTCATGGTACTTTGGTAATGAAAGTATGCAGAGTGATGGTATGCGGAAAGAAAGTTGCGGAATAATGGGTGTTTACCCTCCCCCTGTAAGTACATTGGTGGCAAGGCGGCCCACATCTCCAGCAACATACTCATATTTTTTCACCACCCATTTGAAAAATGCACAGGTCTCTCTCATTGATGGCCAGCACCTACATACACTTTTAGACACACTTCCCGCCACAAGTTCTAGAATTGCGAACTTTAGAGCTGGGGCGCTACGTTCGAATCTCGGCATCAGCTCAACATCCTGTGATTCCAGGCAAAGCGCTTTGTCTCCCCTTGCCTACCACAAATGAATGTGTTCTTCCGTAATGTAAATTGTGCTCATGCCATGTTGTTGAGTTCGCGCTATATAATATTGCAAGGAAAAATAAAGTAGGGAAACTCAAGTTCACATTACACACTACTGAGCGCGCACTCTTAAGTGCATCAGCAGTGCACTGTGAATCAGAGCGTTTCACAGGCCTGTCACATATAAGAAATGCTATCAAAACGAAATCCTACAAAACAATATACTACTGGCCGGCAGCAATTCATAACCGGACAACGTTGGGACGGGCTGCTAGTTAAATGTATAAAAGAAGGCCGCAGACCGATTGTAAATTGAGACAGTCCTCAGACCTTGTGCCTATAACTGTACTCCCAGCAGCTATGTCTAATTAAACAAACTGTTCCTTTTTTGCCAAACACCTCTTGTGTCTTGTTTTTCCAAGATATTCATACTCGAGTAACATTCTACATATGATGTGGGCCTGGGTGAAGATGTAACAGGTCAGCAGGGAGATGTAAGAATAAAAGCATGACTATGCTAGATATGTCAAACAGGATGTGAAGCAGGGAATTGTGAAGTGACAGAATGAGCTTGTGTCTAGTATGATGGGCAGGCTATGGGGATGATTGGAGGGTGGGGTATTTTTGGGCTAGTCGGTGGGCAAACCAGAGTAGGGACATGTTACAACATTTCATCACTACTATCTTGTGAGGGTCAGCATGAGCCATATCTCTCAAATACAGGAAGGCATGTTGGTCAATTGCACATTGTAACAAATGTTGGTGGTATTGGTATCTCCTGCGAGTCAATGTATCATCTGGGTATCATGAGTGTGTGGGAGTAAGTTCAATCCCTGGGCCAGAATTCCTAAATACATGTCTGCTACAGATACCATCAGGAAACTACACTGGCTCCCTATTAGAACCAGGGTCAAGTTCAAAGCGCTCTGTATTGTGTACAAAGCTCTCCATGGACAAGGACCTCAGTTCCTTAAAGACCAATTAATCCCCTACTGTCCTTCGAGGATTCTGCGATCCTCCGCTCTGAATGACCTAGTGGTGCCTCGCACTAAAACGGTCTCCTGGGGAGACCGTCGATTCCTGGTTTCTGCCCCAAAACTATGGAATACTCTCCCTCAGTCAATTCGAACCTGCCCCACTCTTTGGTCCTTCCGTAAACTTTTAAAAACCTGGCTTTTTAACAATCAATCTGTCCCCTGCTTTACACACTCAGTGGAGATCCTGTTGCAATGCTATAGCGCCGAGACGCCTCCGGGCATTTGTTCGCGCTTTACCAAATTTCCTAAATAAATAAATAAATAAATAAATAAATAAATAAATAAAATAAATAATGATGTGATGTGATGTGATGGGGTTTTTATAAAGCGCAGGTTGCACTCCAAGGAGCATCTTTGCGCTGTAGAAGAGATTTAAGAACCCTAGTAGATCTGGAAGGGAAGGGGGGAGGTATCTAGACTAGGTTTTTACATTGCTGTTCGGAGAGAGTGAAGATCCAAGTTTTGAGAGCCTTTCTGAAAATTGCTTCTGTAGGGATTTGACGGAGATGAGAGGGAAGAAGGTTCCAGGCCTTGGAGCCTAGTACCGCTAGGGATTTTCCTCCTTTAGTCTTGAGTCTGAATTTGGGAATGGTGAGAAGATTGGCCCCTTGAGACCTGAGGCATTGTGTGGGCTGTAGTGCTTGAACATTTTCAGTATGTAGTTGGGTCCCTTTCCATTGAAAGCCCTGAAAGTGATAAGTAGAATTTTAAAGAGCACCCTTTTGTAGATGGGCAGCCAGTGTAGGATGTTCATTGCTGCTGTAGCTGAGGTTCTCTTTTTCCATCCTAACACTAGTCTGGCTGCAGCATGCTGTACCATTTGTAATTTGTGGCAGACTTCTCTGTTGGTCCCTGCATATAGACTATTACAGTAGTCGATGCAGGAGGTGATGAGGGCTACTGCGACCATTTTCCTTGCGGAGATGGGAATTAGGTCGTAAAATTTCCTGAGCCCTTTCAAAATTCCAAAGCAGGTCCCTGCTACAACTGTGGCTTGCTGTTTGAAGCTCAGGGAGGGGTCGAATTTGATCCCTAGGTTACGGACTGAGGAGGCAGTCCTTGGGGGGGCAATGGCGTCCTCAGGCCACCACGATGAGGGGTTGAAGGTATTTCCTTTGCCGAAAGGTAGAATTTCTGTTTTCCCAGTATTGCACTTGAGATGATTTAGGTTCATCCATCTGAACGTGGCGGTAAGGCAGTTTTGGAGATTTGTTTCGGCTTCACAGGTGTCATTCTCCAGCACCAGAATGAGCTGCGTGTCGTCTGCGTATGCAATGGTATCTATACCAAAAGATGAGATGAGGGTGATTAGTGGGGCCATATATATATTGAAAAGTGTGGGCCTCAGGCAAGAGCCTTGAGGGACTTCGGAGCCTACTAACTTTTCTTCTGACCTGTACTGTCCTAAGACCACCACTTGTCTCCTATTTGCAAGGAAGCTTTTCATCCAGCTCAGTGCGGTTCCAACAATTCCTGCCGCGGCTAGATGGTCCAACAGAATGGTATAGGACACCGTGTCAAACGCCGCGGACAGGTCTAACAGAACCAGGACTGCTTTCTTTCCCTGATCTAGTGCTGCACGGAGGGTTTTAGAGGAGAAGATTAGGGCTGATTCTGTAGAATGTTGGAATCTGAAATGACTGCCACAGACGTCATGTGCAGGTACAAGTAAGCAGGCTGAGTGAAGAGATTTGTGATACTCTGAAGAAGGGTAATGATGAAATGGGTTGAGCGTCAGTGGTTGCATTATTCTGAGTGTGGCAGTATATATCCTCCTCAGAGATGGTTCACAGTGCCTACTGTTCTGGACTCTGGAGATAACTGTGTGTGCAAGGAAATTACAGAATTACATACAAATAAGTACACCAGAGTACGTGCATGCTCTTACACATTCCTTCAGTGCAGCAAGGTTGCTTGTTGTCTACAGTTCTGAGAATGTGTGTCAAATATCAACCTTTGGCCCAATAAATGAGCAAATTTAATGCAAGACTGCACTGCAAGGCAAATTGGTGTGGTGTACTGTGTGAAAGGCAGAGTGCTGGACCAAATCTAATAGATGACCAAGCTAATATCACTTTGTTATGAGCTGTGGGCTATGTAATGGCTAGATGGAATGCAGGCACCCTGGTTACATGGGGCATTGCTCTCAGTAGTAGTGTCAATAGGTGAACCGTAAATCACTTTAGTAATTATAAAACAAAATAAGCTAACCAACATGGTAAATGTGGGCCTTGCCTGCATACACTCTTCCAGACAAAGCAGGCCAATGAGCTGCGTAACTGTGTTGCAATGTGTGGCATGTCACAAAAAGGACCCCATGTCACATTGTGGTTGTGTGAACAATGTAAAGATATTTACTTTCAGAAACATATGTTCCGCACATCATGTTTAACATAAAGTGAATGAAAATAAAGTCTGTTTGTCGCTCAAATTATTTACGTCACCATCTATCATAGATCATCATTAACATATTCCAATTTCATTGCAGAGGGACAAATAACACCTCTTGTCCAGCAGCCTGTTCTGGATGACGAACCTGTTGGGGATGACTTCCTGGCCCCCTACATGAAAACACCTTCCAGCAACTCCTAAACTCCATAGAATTTTCTTCCCGATCATAAAAAGGGAGGACAGCATTGCAGAGTCTCCTGAGGTACCTCCACCCACAGGACATGCTCCATCTGCCAGTACAAGTCCAGTTGCGGACTTCAATGGCCACCCAACTTGTCTTCCAAAAGTGAGTGGTAGGAGTTCAGCAGCTGATGACTGATAGGGTGCAGGCGGGGATGAAGACCATAGCGGCTACACTACAAACAGTCCATAAGTGCCTCAGTCCTAATAAGGATGCATCTAAGGCCATTAAAGGCAACTACCCTTGACTCCATAGTATGGATGAGTCCTTTGCTGACATTGCTGGTATCATGAGTTAGAGGAAAGAACAACAGGCCTCAATATCTGACACTAGTGATGTTGCCACCAAGCTGGGGATCATCATTAAGATCATGTCATATTTGGAGCTCTAGTTGGACCCCTCCATAGCAATATTGAGTGCCCTCCATACCAAAGTTGTCACATTGTTGAGAAGCCATCTGATCCTTGTCGATCTTGGATTCATGGGAGTGAGGGGTGTGGGTGCTAGTAGCCAATAGGCATCAACTCCCTACAGCTTATCTACCCTGCGGTGGAGTGGGTCACCTTTCCTACGAGAACCCACTAATTCTGCCCTCCTGAAGATGGCAGAACTTCATTTTAGTTGTACAGATCAAGCTTGCCCGCCCTGGTGATACAGCCAGACTTTCTGGAGATGTACACTTCCTGCATGCCTAGTCTGGGTCCAGCACGCCTGTGGCAAGGGAGGATCTGTCCTTCTCAGGGAGATCTCCCTCTTGCATATTAGAGGGATTGAGAGCCTTTGAAGCTCCTTGCTTTGATGACATTCCATCACTGGCCCTCTCAGGGAGAGTGAGGTGTGGCCACCTTCCTGCCTAAGTATTTGTTTTGACTCTTGGGTGAAAGTGAGTAGGAGGACACTATTTGCATGTAACAGCGCCATTATGCTATAGTGCTTTGGTAGTTGTAGTTCATATTGTTTTTCAGCTAATTCCACCTCTCGAAATCATATCTCTAGACACAAGTGTTTCGGGATTCCTCCCTCATCAGTAGAGAATATTTATAGGTTGCTGGACATGCAGCCAATTTTCTCCGGTAAAATCCCACTCATAGATTGCAGGCGTTCCAAAGCTCGTCAGCTTGGGTGCGGCTCACGAGAGCCTTTTATCAGTGAAAGTGGGTAGGAGAGCACTGCTTGCATATAACAGCGCCATTACCCCCATAGCGTCTTGGTAGTTATATTCATATTATTTTTCAGCTAATGCCGCCTTTCTAAATCGTATCTCTAAACACCAGTGTTTCAGGATTCCTCCATCATCGGTAGAGAATATTTACGGGTTGCTGGACATGCTGTCAATTTTCTCAGGTATTTTATCAGGGAAAGCGGGTAGGAGCACACTGCTTGCTTGACACAGCACCATTACCCCACAGCGTCTTGGTAGTTGTAATTCAGTTTTTCACACAAAGTTCATATTATTTTTCAGCTAATGCCGTCTTTCAAAATCGTATCTCTAGACACCAGTGTTTTGGGATTGCTTCCTTTGTTCTGTCTCTTAGGAGCATGCACACGGCCTGGCAGGGGGTTGGAAATCTGCCTTGGAGTCAGCTAGTATCCAAAACCAGGACCTGACAGACAAAGTACATGTCAGCTGGGGTAATCAGGTGGGCAACCTCTATGATTGTCACCTGGGTGCTTGCCAGCCTTTCCTTGACACAAGATTCATGTCAAGGGAGAGAAGGCATGTTGTTTTGACACCAAACTTGACATATTTAGGTGGTACTATAAGGGAGCTAGCAACCCGAGTATGCCTGGGTACTATTCCCATGTTATCCTATGCACTGCCTATCACTGAAAGTTCACTTTATTGGTAAACCTACCATAGAGACATATAAATTCGCACTTTCATGTCTACACTACTAATATACTGCACCCTGCCTCTTGGGCTCAAGAGACCTCCTCTAGCGGCGACTTACATACACTAAAAGCAGTGCTGTGTCTTTGTCACACATGGTGGGTAAAAAGTCAAAATGGAGCAGTGAACACTGTGCCTGCAGTCCACGATGGCAGGTCATTAGTTTACTTGGGTCATTAAGTGTGGCACAACCAGTGCTGCAAGCCCTGAGTACCCATTTGCCAATGATGCACTGGTACCACATAAACCACATACCAGGGACTATTAAGGGAGGTAAGGTCTTGTTGATTGGGGATGCCAATTACACGTGTCAGTTTAGGGGAAATAACACTGGCACTGGAGCTTGGTTTGCTGGCTTAAGAGCATCTTCAGGTTGAAAACCAGCATCTAGCAATTAAAATGAGGCCAACAATTGGGGGGCGGGGACCTGCATAAAGTTCAGTTTCCTGCAAAGGTCAATACATGTGCAGAGTAGTACATTTGTCCAGCTAGCCAATACAAACACTTAGACTAAATCCGTGCAGTGAGGCCTACTGGCACACCATAGTCTTTCCAGCAATTGCAATTGCACAATGAGCCTAGAAAAATACCCACTGCACAGAGATCAGAAGGCTGACATCCAGTTAAGACCTGAAAAAACAATATGACAACAACATTTCCATGTGTACATTCTCCTCTACATTGTGCATCAGTCAGTAATTCGGGCAATGATATAAACAATACCTACATTTAGAGTAGCAGGCATACATCCTTGTAGCCTCTAGGACATCAGCGTAAATGTTCCTATGTCGCACCATTTCACATAGTGATGACATGGCTTACTCTGAGGGAGGCTCAAGTACCCCCGATGCTGGATTACGACAGCTATTCTTTCAGGGTAGGGTAAGAAATGGAAGATTTAGAAGTGTGTATGAAAATGTACAGACACACGTACAGACACACACGTAGCCATGTCTTTTGTTAGTCTAATGGGTCAAATGCATTAATGAGGAACATTTTGGCCCATCACAACAACGTATGCACCATCTATCATGTTCCAAATTGTAAGATTATGATGGCTAACCTGCTAACACTGTCATGTAGGTTTTTACCATTTGGCCTTTGGTTTGACATAGTGCTAAAGGACAGGTATGTGTCAGCAAATAACTGAAGTGTAACATAGCAGGTATATTTAGCCACACTTATTGTCACTCACTGTGAAATGGTTTTGCAGGGAAGCTCAAAAGCATGCAGCATGTATGAGTATAGAATGTTTCATGTTGATGGAACATATGTAGCATTTTGACAAACAGTGTGAATGAGACTCAAATTTCATGATACCTACCTGTTCATACTTGGTAACAGTGTCTGTGTATTTATGTTGCACATCATCAGCACCTGTGTCATACACAATTTTAGACATGTGCAACAGAAACCTGCCCAAACAAGCTTAGCAACTGAAATTTGCATCTGCTGAAACATATGTAGAAACATAAATCATTTGAGTCATGCCGTTTTTTGTACAACCTAATGTGTTTGTTTTGAACACAGGCAGATTATGCAGCAGATGATTGTTACTGTGCCTAAAGCAGCATGACTATACATATGGTAACATTAACACAAATGTAAAATGCTTAGATTCTGTGAGTCTGCTTGCATACACCCTATATTCACATAGAAATCCCTCCTCGTTAATTACAAATTAATCTGTGGGCAATTTCTATTGTGTTACCATACGGACTGCAAAATGGTAGTAGGTGATTATTGCCTACAAGAACACATCACGTTGCAATTCACATAGATGACACACAGACATCAAAATGCTACATACATGTCCTTATGACACTTACTGGTAGCGTTGGGGTCCAGGAAGCAGTCCAGCTCACCATGAGTGAAAGGGGAGATGTCCACGTGTCCGAAAGACTAGAAATTGAACATTGCATTGGAAATAGTGCAGTTAAATTCTTTACTATATTGAGGGACGATATTATAAAACTTATGATATATATACAAAAAGGAGAAGCACCACCAGAATCGTGAGGGGAGGCCACCATGGTTGTATTTGTGGAAAAACACAAACCCCCTACAGATCCAGGGTCATATAGACCAATAAGCCTCATGAATGGTGACTCAAAAATGTACCCAAAAATTTTAGCGAATCGTCTAAGCTCAGTAATCGGCAAGATCATTTCACCCCGACACCACGGATTCATTCCCGGGAGGGGCACGGCTGACTATATAAGGAGGGTATGCATGCTTTCTGATGGCACAGCAGCCTCACGAGACCCTATGGCTCTTATATTATTAGATGCTGAGAAAGCTTTTGATAGGGTCTCGTGGGGCTTCTTATGGGCTGCATTGGAAAAAGCAAACATTGGGGATGGATGTATAGGGGCTGTGAAGGCGCTATATAGAAACCCAAAGATAAGATTGAGAGCAATGGGTGAGGTTAGCGGGGTAATTAACATCGGGCGGGGAACGCGACACGGGTGCCCTTGCTCCCCGCTCCTTTTTGCTTTTTATATTGACTCCTTCATAAGGAGAATAGATCTGAATAGGTGCATCCTACCAATAGTATTAAATGGACATGGCACTAAAATACTTGGTTATGCTGATGACCTTGCCATTACATCACCAGATCCTGTGCTGGCCCTGGAAGAAATAGAAAGGGAAGCAGATATGTATGGGTCATTATCAAGCTATAAACTCAATCAGGGTAAGACGCAAATAGTAGTTAACAACAAAAGTACATGGTCAGATCATAGAGTGATAGAGTCAGCGGTATATTTAGGAATTACAATAACGTCTGATTTAACAAAGATAGTGGGAAAAAATTTGGAGCCTGTGATTCAAAAAGGCAAGAAAGATCTGGATAGGATGAACAACCTACATTTGACAATAATAGGCCGCTGTAATATAATAAAGATGTTATTCTTACCTAAAGTCCTTTATCTTTTTAGAACTCTACTGCTGAAATTCAATAACAGCTGGTTTAAAGAAATAGAAGGAGCCGCCAACCGCTTTATCTGGGCAAAAGGCAAAACCCGGAGGGCCATCAAATTTCTATCTTTACCTAAAGATCATGGGGGTCTGACAGTACAAGACTTCAAGGTTTACTATTGGTCGGTGGTTCTTCAATATGCTGGAGGCTTACTGGGTGGAAACATTGAAGATAAGTGGCGGGGTAGCGGGGGCATCCCTGATATATATGAACTCATAATAACAGAGGCTAACCAATGGCTGTTAATGTTCATCGAAGCAAGTTACTATAAAAATGTAAAGTTTAAGACGTTGGGGGCAGTAACATCAGTCTGGACCTCGATTAGGAAAAATATAGAACTAGGAAGAATTAATTACTATACCCCATTATTCAAGAATCCCTTGTTTATCGAGGTGTCTCAGGATAATGTTATGAAAAGATGGGATAGCCTTGGTGTAAAAACAGCGGGGGATCTAATTGACTCTACAGGATTTGTCACACTCGATAGGGCACAACAGCTGTATAATCTAAAGCGCAGAGATTTCTTTAAGTATTTGCAGATAAGATCAGTGCTAATGAGGAAACAAGGGGGCAACACACATTTTAAGAGGGAAGAAATTACAGCACGAGTGCAGAGTAAGGACGGCTGCTCAATCTCACAGATTTATGACAAACTGAGCCAACGCAAAGAAGATAATCAGGCCAAAGTTTCTGATAAATGGAAAACAAAGCTGAACTTAGATGGTAACGAGTTTGGAGACTCACTTAAATTAGCAAATTCATTATTGAAAGTAGCAAATTTGCAGGCCCAATTCTACAAAACCGCCTATGAGTTATATTATACACCGCATAGAATAGCGACTTGGGGCGGAACAAGCGGTATAAGCTGTCCGAGATGCCAAAGTATGGGAGCAGATGTAATACACATGTTTGCTGCATGCCCGAGCTTAGATCAATATAAAAGTTCAATAGAAAATTTTATGCATAGGGCCTTGGGAATCTCCATAAGTCTGACTAACGAAGAGATGGTACTGGGAGTCACTAGAGAAGGGAGCCCCGCAGTCCACCCGGAATTAATCTTTTTGGCAGCAGACATAAGTAGGTTATGCATTGCCTCCTTATGGAAAGACCCAAACCCGCCGACATTTCAACAATGGATGGCACATTAGTTAGCCATGTATAACCTTGAAAAGGCTTTATATGAAAAGAAAGGGTGGAAAGCAAAACAATGGGGGAGATGGATATGGGCGCAGTTTCTGAGTAGAAACAAAGGATTGTTGGAAATTAGAGGAGATCCTTTACAGTGGTAATTAAGCTACTCTTTCCTATTAATTTAATTTTCTTTTCTTCTTGTCTCCTTTTTGTTTCTCTGTATGTATAATAATATAAAAAATCTGTATGTTTTGTAACTTGCATAATGCAGATGTTAATATGGAAAATATATACTTATTGTATCCTCTGTTTGCAATAATGAAATTTGAAATTTAAGAAATGATGATGAAATAAAAAAAACGAAATAGTGCAGTTACATGTGGTTAAATTCATATCTGACGACTATGTCATCCCATTATTTAAGAGATACCCAACAGCTTTGACACACATATCTAAATAGTACAACAATATGTGATACAGCTATTCAGCTTGCAGGCCTGAGCTGGCTGGATGATGATGGTCTGAGGTATTCATCATCACATGCCTGAAACATGCCTCAGGCATGTGATGCATTCAGTAATGCTGCTCAGCATCATGGCAGACTGCATTGTACCATGACACATGGGTGACACCATTAATCTTCGGCAGAATTAAGTATTGCCTTGGTGGCAAAGGACAGGAAGACATCATATGTGACATCGTAAAAGTCGAAAAAGTTTTTAATGGCAAGGTTGCACAAAGTGCTGACTAGTGGAAATTCTTGGTACCCTCAAACTTTGTGCATGGATGCATGCGTTGTCAGCAGGCATTAGGCTTTAGGGTTCCCCAGTAAAACCCATTGTTCTGCACATGTACATTTTAAAAAGACATGTTAATATGTGTACATGTGGAGCACATTGCAGCCACATGGAACATTTTACAGAAATGGAGTTCCGACGTATATCTCCTACTTATCCATCATCCATGATGCTCTGTCAATTTTGGAGCATCGATAATGAATGGGGGGGGGGAAAGAGATTGGATCCTTTCAGTCTCGTTTTGAGTTACTTCTCATCAGTTTGGGGAAAGGATTACTTGTCCTGCATAAACCAAGGTATGCAAATTGGTAACTGGGTGTCTCCCAATAAAATGACCCTCATACACGTGTTTTTAATTTACTCTTTCTTTTGGTAGCGGTATATGATGTGTCCCCGCTTCTTTTAACACGTGCGTGCGTAATCCTTGGGTCAATTTTTGTGTGCATCCTCCACCAGGAGGCTTTACCTTTAGTTGAGGCAGTAGTGATCGTGGAAAAAGCGGTCTAGTGATAAGGGAAGTGGTGAATTAAAAATAGTTCGGACAGCCAGTGAATGGTAATTTATTAAGTCTGGATTCAAACTATACTTTAAAAATAGTTAGTCATGCTGCTATAGAATCGGTTATGGATTCTGGCGCACTTTAATGGTCTGATAAAATGGTCGACATGTTTCAGCCCTTGTTGACAAATTGGCCAGTTGGCTTTCTTCAGGACCAGGGAGTGAAATAGTGAAAAAAGTGAGAGAATAGGTAAAATTTAACCTGATTCTTCAAGTGGTAGGAGGTCGTAATGTACCTGTAAAGAAAGAAGCACACAGCAAAACATAGGGAGAAGGAACAAAGGGAAAAAAGTGCTTGATTATGTACAAATTGTACTTATTCAAAATCTATTGATTTTGAAAAAAGAAACTGTAAAATGGCAATACTTAGCGCAGAATCACGTTCATTTCAGGCGTCAACCCAACCATTCTCATGTCGCAATAGCGTGAAGTGATTTTGCTATACTGTAGTGCAGTGCCCTTAATTTTAAATTGACGGTGGTTGCCACATTGTTCTTGTCTGGTGTTGTGACATGCTTTTTAACAAAGGTAGTTGTGAATTTGAATGAGGGGGGGGGCGTTTGTGAGTGGAGGTTGTGTTTGCCATAAGGTCTCGGTGCCATTTTGGCCTTCATGGTAAAGAGATCGAAAATAGTTTTCAAAGTATCGTGGTACTCGAAATGACCTCTTTAAATTCCCTCCGGGGTGGTTATACAAGTGGTTTTTGTTGTAGCTAATGTGAGGATACCTGGACCCGGATACAGGTTTAAGAATATTGCCTACCTCTTCGCTTTTAAGTTTTTACTTCATCAGGGAAAGGGGGACATGAAGAGGGAGGTTTCGCTGTAGGAAGTAAGATATGGACACTGTTAGTTACGGCGGAGTATACTTGCGCTCTTTGTTCCTGGAGTACAAGGCGCGTCCGTCCCGTACCTTCAGCCTTCGCCTCTCCGTTTGCAGCATGTGCTGTCTCTGCAGCGATTCACCCGGAAATGGTGAGTGGAGTTAGACCGGATGTTTTTGACTCCTACATCATGGAAATGGAGAAGGTCTTGTTGCATTATAGATAGTTGTGTGGAAGAAATACTTCCACTGTTATTTATGATGTTTTCAGTGAAATGCGGGAAATTTTTCAAATTCGTAGACATCGCAGTCTTGTAGGGAATTTGTTTTTAATTATTATTAATATTGTGTTATTTCCAGAGTTTGTTGAAAATGAAAAGCAGGGGAAGAGGGGGAAGGTTCCTCATATATATGCATATCTTTGGTATTTCAAGTGATTTGAAACTTAAAATATTTTTGGGCATTCAATTATGTCTCAATGGTTTTTTCTACAGTATTGAAATTTGGTCAATAATAATGGGAGTTAAGGTGTCAGGTTTTTTGCCAAGCTTTAGGTGCCTCTATTTGTCTTCCTAAATTCATTTACTTATTCAGGGATAACTAAGGAATGGAATCATTGAGGCCACTGGTATCTGTTTTGAGTCTGTGTACCCAACGCTGTTCTTTTTCGAACAGGATTTTTGCTGCATTACTGTCTATGATTTCCAAGGTCTCTAGAATGACCCACTGCAGATCATTTACAGTGTGACCCATTTCTTTGTAATGGGTGGACATCTTGGTAGTTGTTCTTTTACAGTTCACATTACTGCGATGTTCATAAAGTCGTTGTTTCGCCTTTCGACAGGTCATGCCGATATACCTCATCTTACATGGACAGGTTATCATGCATACAACGTGGCTCGTGTTGCAGTTGGTGTGTCTTTTTATTTCCTAGTCAGATCAGGGAGTAGTTGATCACCTTGGCGATGGTTATCTCCCGCCTGGATTATGGCAACGCTCTATATGCAAGTATACCTGCATATAGTTTAAGGCGTCTGCAGTTGATCCAGAACCAGGCGGCACGCCTGGTGTTCAATCTGCCAAAATCCCACCACGTAACTCCCCTTCTCAAGTCCCTACATTGGCTCCCTGTTCGTGAACGTGTCCAGTTTAAGCTTGCTTCCATCATCTTTCAAGCACGACTGGGCGCGGCTCCGGCTTTCATTTCATCAGAGATCGTTCCCTATGTTCCTACTAGGGAACTACGCTCATCTACTCAATCCCTCCTAACAGTCTCTCGTTTTCGGAGGAAGAAATGGGGAGGATCGAAGTTCGCGACCCTTGCACCAGCCTTATGGAATTCCCTTCCTCTAGAGCTTAGAGCCTTACCTCTCTACCCTCAATTCCGAAAAAAGCTCAAAGCCTATTTATTTGCTAAATCTTTTAACTAGATCATTTGCTGTTTCTGTCTTCCTTTCTATTTAATTCCTGCTATTCTCACCCGGGGGGTCTGTCTGTTGCAGCGCCATGAAACCGCTGCGGACAGTGCGCTATACAAATATTTTTAAACTCAAACTCTTTTGTGGGTTTTGTGGTTCCACAGGCTAAGCAAGTACCGCAAGGGTAATGTCCTGTTATTGGGACAGTGTTCCATATTCCTGGTTGTTCTTTTCTTTTCTTTGGTGGTGGTCTGGTGTGTACTAACAGGTCTTTTAGATTCCTGCTTCTTCTGTTCGCAAATCGAGGTTTTGGCCAATTAAGACTGTTTGATGTAATTATTTTCCAGTTTTTATTGATTATTTTCTTGACCTTGTTTGTGACTGGGCTGTAAGTAGTGACACATGTGGTCCTATTATCCTGTGTCTTTGGGTGTGTTACCAAAAGTGCTTCTCTCGGTTGGTTGCGGGCACGTTTTTTGCAAGAAGAGATCACTTTTTTGGGATATTCTCGGACTGCGAGTTTGTCACAAAGGTCATTTGCTTGGTTTTTGTAGTCACTTATCTGACTGCAGTTTCTCCTGAGGCGGAGAAACTGACTGTAGGGCAGATTCTCCCGTAGGGGCCGGGGGTGGAAGCTATTAAAAGACAGTAAGCTGTTTTTGGCTGTGGGTTTAAAAAATGTTTTGGTTTGTAAAGAGTTGTTTTCTGCAAAGATTGTTATGTCTAGAAAATCTAGCGTCTTATTGTTGGCAGTATATGTAAATTTCAAACATTCGTCTTGATTGTTTAGCCACTGGTGGAAGTTCTTCAGGGTCTGGTTGTCTCCTTTCCAAATAAGCATGATATCGTCAATATATCTTTTCCAAAAGATAATATTGCGAAGAAAAGGGTTGTTTTCATTCTGAATGAACATGTCCTCGAAATTGCTCACATAAAGACCTGCCACGCTCGGGGCAAATGTACTGCCCATTGAAGTTCCATTTTGAAAAAAACGAGGGTGCCTGGTCTCAAGTTAAATTCTGTTTTTTATTTATCGAATATGTAGGTGAGCAACCCAATATACCCTTGCGGGCTCGGGCAAGGTTAATTCAAAAAGAGTTGGCCAGCAAGGGGTTTTTGACGATTAACTTATTTTACAGCACCATTGGGACCTGTATTATATCATCTGGGTACCCGGGTCTGAGATCGATCAGAGGCTGTCTTAGTTTTATTAATTTCTTAAGAAAGAAGTCCAATAGAATCAGAACAAAAAAGTGTTACCACACTAATACTATATGTACATTGAATAAAAGAACGGAAAGACCAGGATTTTGTGTTATTTGAAAGTTATTATTCAAATCAGACAGGGTACATACATGGATATTATTTAGATATTCAAGGTACTGGTAGTATCTTCCTTTAACATATCTAAACATTAGGTCCAAACTGCTCCAACATATAAACAATGATTTCAACCCAAAAATCAGAAGAAAATCAAAGGAAGGTAAACACTCAAAAATATGCAGAAATGGACTGAAGTAGTCGACGTTTCGGTCTTATCGAAGGTTTTCACAAGACCATCATCAGGACAAAAAGGTTTTTATATACAATTGATGACCCTCTGTAAAGAAAACAACATATTGTTACAATGCGTATATATATTTAAATACCTGGTTCCTAACATTTTATTTATACAAATCGAAAAATATTTACATTTATGTACATTTAATGATCAATTGGCTTAAAAAGTCGGTGTGGCGACTGAAGGGAAAAACAATTGAGTTTTTATTTTTAAGGGCAAATAAATGATCAGAAAAGATCACAAGAGAGTGTAATTAATAATGTCTTACTCACTTAGCTTTCTTGGATGTACGTCTATTAAGATTTGAGACGACCGCAACACTTTAATTCGTGACGTTGATTCGGGGCAAAACAATGATTTTCATATGCCAAAATATCACTGTATTCAATAAAAGAAAGTGAAAGCCTATCTTACTATTATTATTCACAAGCTATGTCATTTGAGTAGAGGGTCAGGAAAAGCAAGGTTTATATTACTAATTTACCTCTTGATCTACATAAGAATGCTGTCTGTGATTGCCATCAGGGAATCCAGATTGAGTCGATTTCCAAAACACTTGTGAATTTCTAATTGAAATAAAGAAAAATAAGCGTTTTGTAGATTTATAATGAGGTGTTATTATTTATCAGCTTGAAAGTTCAGAAAACGCGGTCTGCTAGGTAGTTTAGCGTCTTGCTACTAGTAAGTAGAGTCAGTTGCTACATTGTGGCTAGACTTGTCATAGCAACCCATTATAAGGTTCATTTAAAAACGCCTATTATTGTTGCTTAGAGAAAACAACACATTTTATTCATAGCGAGCGGTGTCCCATGTTATTTCAACACGACTAATGCCTGTTATTTTGAAACGCCTATTAACATTGCTTGGAGAAGGTAACATATTTTACCCATAGCGAGCAAAGTAGCATGTTATTACAAAACGACTGGTACCTTATCATTAAAAACAATAGCAATGACCTGTGACCAAGAGCGTTTAAGAAAATGTCACAAGTAATACAGGCATAGTGAGGCTGAGGACAGCGATTTTGCTGAAGGGACCCCTGTCGGATGACAAAGGTATATCCTTAGGGTAACCGAGATGTGTCGGCTTGTGGGAAAATTTAGCTCGATTAGAGATTAAGTAGCATAACTTACTTCAAGTTTTCCAAAGTGACCGCATCAGAGAAGGCTTCAGGCGAGTCCGGTAACGGCTTACATCAATGTTTGCCTGTCCGCGTTAATTTATACAACATCACGATTAGATTCCCGTAATGTATTCTCGCGAGATTACGCGATCGGCAGGGGTGAGCCGCTTGTTGGTATGAAACAGGGCGGCCATCTTAACCAGCGTTACATAACTATGTTAAGTATAGAAATAAATTTTAGTTGAGGTCGTGAGATAGCCTAGATCAATTGAATATTAATTTTAAGTAGGCGTTTAGGTTTGTTTACTATGTTGCGGCTAGACATAAAATTTAAAATCAAAAAATGGTGAAGTAGCATGATAGTGTATATTACTATCGAAAAAATGCTGCGCTAACAATCCTAGGGCTTCTCCTCATGATTAGGTTTGTTTACTATGTGGCAGCTAGAGAATTAAAATTGATGAGGTGGCATGATAGTGTCTGTTACTGTCGAAAATGCTGCGCTCACAATCTTAGGGCTTCTCATCATAGAACTCAAAAGCTGTACAAAAAGAACATATAAATCATAGCAATTTGATATTCTAACTATAGGTCCTGTCACATGTAGTGTGCTCACAATCTCTAGGGTTCAGAACAGTTAGCAATGAATTTCATCATATAATCATGGCAATTATTAAAGTCATGGCAATTATTAAAGTTAGACCTTTAACATCATATAGCAGTTTTATATAATATAAGCAGTTGTTGGCCTGGATAGATAGGGATATAGTTAACAACCTATAACATATATCTTGAGTGCTTATAGTATATGGGCATACATAGGTGTCTATTTGACCATGATTAGACAGTTCAAATGATTAAGTCAAGCATGCTAAGGTATGCCATTCGGTACAGGAGTTCAAACCATTTTTCACACTGTTGGCAATTTCTATCCAGCGATTCTCTTTGATAAGCAGGCTTTTATCGCAGTTTTTTTGTCGGATAGATGGTTTCACAACATCAATTACCCACCATATCATCTCTTTTTCAGAGTGTTTGGCGGCAGAAAAGTGTTCGACTAGAGGGGCATTTTCCACTGAGCAGCGGATCCGCGACTGATGTTGCAGGATTCGCTGCTTGATCATCAGTGTGGTTTTACCTATATAGGGTTGACCACAAGGGCACTGTATACATTAAATGACATTGCTGGTTCGACAGTTAGAAAAATGTTTTATGGTGAAATTCCTTTCGTTAATCACAAAGTTTTTGATGTTTCTGGTGTTGTTGCACGCCTTACAGTTATTACATTTATAATGGCCTTGTATTGGCGACAGTTGTCTCATGTTGTCGACAGTGTTCCCATCCTGTCTTTCATAAGCATGCACTAAGTGATCTCTCAGATTAGGACCACGTTTGAATGAAAACATAGGTTTTTCTCTTAGTTCTGGAAGTTCATTCAAAAGAGACCAATTTTTTGTTACAATTTTTTTGAGCTGTTGACTGTATGTGCCAAACGTGGTCACACATACTAATGGTGCCTGGTTGTTTTTAGGTTTAGTTTGCAGTAAAGCTTCCCTATTATTGTACCATGCACGCTTCATAGACATTTTGAGCAGCTTGTTGGGGTACCCTCTCTCATGTAGCTTGTTTTTGAGAATGCCAGCCTCATGAAAATAGTCACTCCGTTTGTAACAGTTTCTACGTAAACGTAGAAACTGGCCAAAGGGTAACCCGTCACGAAAAGATTTCGGATGGTGACTATTGTATTTGAGTAGGGTATTGCGTGTGGTGGGTTTTGTATATAAGGTTGTATAGATGGTATTCTCCTCACTCACCTTGATGGTTAGGTCAAGAAAATGCATTTCATGTGCATGGTAATCTAGAGTAAACTGTAGATGTGGGTTCCTTTTGTTCAACCATTCGTGGAATTGTTTCAAGAGTTTGTTGTTCCCTTTCCATATAAGGAAGACATCATCTATATATCTTAGCCAACATGATATATTGGCTAAGAATGGATTAAGATTGTTATAGATGAATTCTTTCTCAAAGTTGTTGACATAAATATTTGCTATATTAGGGGCGTAAACTGCCCCCATTGCCACACCTTTTAATTGCTGATAAAACTTTTTCTCAAACAGAAAAAAGTTTTGACACATAGAGATCCTAATACATTCAACAATGAATTCACTGGGGACATTGTGGGGTCTTTCTCGGCTGTCTAGAAGGTTTTTAGTGAGGGTCAAAACTTCATCTTGTGGAATGTTTGTGTATAGACTATTAATGTCCATAGTCACTAGATATTCAAACTACGGATTATAGTCATGATTCTCAAGTTTAGTTATAACAGCGGTGGTGTCCCTGATGTATGTGTCTGCCTCAGTTACAAAGGGTCTAATGAAGAAGTCTGCATACTGGGCGAGTGGCTTAAGAATTGAGTTACAGCCAGCGACAATTGGTCTCCCTGGTGGTTTTGTGGCGTGCTTGTGGATTTTAGGGAGGATATATATGGCTGGCACCGTTGGTGATTGGTTAATCAAAAAAGCAGCCTCTTTGGTGCTTAGCCATCCTCCCTCAAGTCCTTGTTCACTAAGTGATTTGATTTCTTTTTCTATAGCCGAGGTAGGATCTGATCTTAGCAGTTTGTAATTTTCGGTAACAGATAGTTGTTCTAGCATTTCGTTTCGATATGCTTCGCGGTCCCATAGTACCAACCCACCTCCCTTATCGGCCGGTTTAATGACCGTGTCTTTGAGGGTTTCAAGATTTTTTAATGCCAGATGTTCCTCTTTACTGAGGTTGTTCCTACAGAAGATTTGTTGTGTGAACAGTGTTTCTGTTTCAATAAGAACAGCATTTTCAAAGGTCAGGATGTTTTTTGAGACCATATTGTTCTGAGGGAAAAAGGTTGAGGGCGGATGGAGACCTGTTATATTTCTTTCTTGTGGGTCATTTCTGGAAGCAAAAAAGTTTTTAAGTCTAATTGATCTAAAGAATCTATACAATTCGCATTTGGTTTGGAATTGATTGTTCCTATAAGTTGGAACAAAAGATAGACCTGAAGATAGAACAGATGTTTCAGTATCAGTCAAGATATGTTTAGATAGGTTAAATATCGGAATGGTAGACATATTGTTTACCATTGGTAAAACTGATTGCGAGTTTGTCGTTGGCCTGGGGTGTATTGGTTTCTGTACCATCCTCGTTTCGCTCCCCTGGGTTTCTGTGGTTGTCCTCTCCCTCTCCTGTTGTCCTGGCCTAAAAAAATTTGGCGTGAAGTTGATGGTTGTTGGTCAAATGGAGGTCTGAAGTGGCCTGTAGGTATTTGGTCACCGTCCGATTCAGATCCTGTTTCAGAAACTGTTGTTCTTTTCTGTTGTTGGTGATTAGGATTAGGACCTCTAGGATTATTTTGTGCCTGATAGAAATCTGTATTTAGGTAAGGATATGTTATTTCCTTGTTGTATTTACAAATATCCTTCTGAAGTTTATCTGTTTTTTTCATAGAATTAAATTCCTCAAATTCTTTTATCGTTTGAGTTATTTTATCCAAAAGAGCTTTGGCGTTGGTAATGCTAGAGTCACTGTTGATTTTGTTCTCTAGTGTCTCAATCTCTTTTAGAATTAGTTTGATCTGTTTTGCAGCAGTTTCAATGCTTAGCACCATCCAGGTGCGTGAGCATTGGTTGGCTGCGTGACTAAATCCAATCTTAAGTTCACCGTCTTCAGTGAAAATGATAGGGATTTTTCGGATCTGTAGGCCAGTTGGGATGATATTTGCGCTAAGGCAGTCTGTCAGGAACATAGCGTGGAGTTCAGTTCTGACTAATTTTTTCTTCAGACGTTCTAGTTGGTTTAGGTCTGATTCTACTGGTAGATTAACTGGTGTATTTTTATTGCCTAAAAGCGATGGTCCAGAGGCAATTTTGAGGATGTAGTCCTCGGTGTATGACAGAGTCTCTGCCTCAGACATGTAAGCAGAGAAGTTAAGACCAGAAAGGAACTGTTAAATAACAGTTTTACCACTTGTGAAAATGGCTCACAGCAGAGGTTATCTGCGCAAGTAAATTGAATATGTAGGTGAGCAACTCAATATACCCTTGCGGGCTCGGGCAAGGTTAATTCAAAAAGAGTTGGCCAGCAAGGGGTTTTGTTGATTAACTTATTTTACAGCACCATTGGGACCTGTATTATATCATCTGGGTACCAGGGTCTGAGATCGATCAGAGGCTGTCTTAGTTTTATTAATTTCTTAAGAAAGAAGTCCAATAGAATCAGAACAAAAAAGTGTTACCACACTAACACTATATGTACATATGAATAAAAGAACGGAAAGACCAGGATTTTGTGTTATTTGAAAAATATGTTGTTTTCTTTACAGAGGGTCATCAATTGTATATAAAAACCTTTTTGTCCTGATGATGGTCTTGTGAAAACCTTCGATAAGACCGAAACGTCGACTACTTCAGTCCATTTCTGCATATTTTTGAGTGTTTACCTTCCTTTGATTTTCTTCTGATTTTTGGGTTGAAATCATTGTTTATATGTTGGAGCAGTTTGGACCTAATGTTTAGATATGTTAAAGGAAGATACTACCAGTACCTTGAATATCTAAATAATATCCATGTATGTACCCTGTCTGATTTGAATAATAACTTTCAAATAACACAAAATCCTGGTCTTTCCGTTCTTTTATTCAATGTACATATAGTGTTAGTGTGGTAACACGTTTTTGTTCTGATTCTATTGGACTTCTTTCTTAAGAAATTAATAAAACTAAGACAGCCTCTGATCGATCTCAGACCCGGGTACCCAGATGATATAATACAGGTCCCAATGGTGCTGTAAAATAAGTTAATCAACAAAACCCCTTGCTGGCCAACTCTTTTTGAATTAACCTTGCCCGAGCCCGCAAGGGTATATTGGGTTGCTCACCTACATATTCAATTTACTTGCGCAGATAACCTCTGCTGTGAGCCATTTTCACAAGTCGTAAAACTGTTATTTAACAGTTCCTTTCTGGTCTTAACTTCTCTGCTTACATTTCTGAGGCAGAGACTCTGTCATACACCGAGGACTACATCCTCAAAATTGCCTCTGGACCATCGCTTTTAGGCAATAAAAATACACCAGTTAATCTACCAGTAGAATCAGACCTAAACCAACTAGAACGTCTGAAGAAAAAATTAGTCAGAACTGAACTCCACGCTAAGTTCCTGACAGACTGCCTTAGCGCAAATATCATCCCAACTGGCCTACAGATCCGAAACATCCCTATCATTTTTACTGAAGACGGTGAATTTAAGATTGGATTTAGTCACGCAGCCAACCAATGCTCACGCACCTGGATGGTGCTAAGCATTGAAACTGCGGCGAAACAGATCAAACTAATTCTAAAAGAGATTGAGACACTAGAGAACAAAATCAACAGTGACTCTAACATTACCAACGCCAAAGCTCTTTTGGATAAAATAACTAAAACGATAAAAGAATTTGAGGAATTTAATTCTATGAAAAAAACAGATAAACTTCAGAAGGATATTCGTAAATACAACAAGGAAATAACATATCCTTACCTAAATAAAGATTTCTATCAGGCACAAAATAATCCTAGAGGTCCTAATCCTAATCACCAACAACAGAAAAGAACAACATTTTCTGAAACAGGATCTGAATCGGACGGTGACCAAATACCTACAGGCCACTTCAGACCTCCATTTGACCAACAACCATCAACTTCACGCCAAATTTTTTTAGGCCAGGACAACAGGAGAGGGAGAGGACAACCACAGAAACCCAGGGGAGCGAAACGAGGATGGTACAGAAACCAATACACCCCAGGCCAACGACAAACTCGCAATCAGTTTTACCAATGGTAAACAATATGTCTACCATTCCGATATTTAACCTATCTAAACATATCTTGACTGATACTGAAACATCTGTTCTATCTTCAGGTCTATCTTTTGTTCCAACTTATAGGAACAATCAATTCCAAACCAAATGCGAATTGTATAGATTCTTTAGATCAATTAGACTTAAAAACTTTTTTGCTTCCAGAAATGACCCACAAGAAAGAAATATAACAGGTCTCCATCCGCCCTCAACCTTTTTCCCTCAGAACAATATGGTCTCAAAAAACATCCTGACCTTTGAAAATGCTGTTCTTATTGAAACAGAAACACTGTTCACACAACAAATCTTCTGTAGGAACAACCTCAGTAAAGAGGAACATCAGGCATTAAAAAATCTTGAAACCCTTAAAGACACGGTCATTAAACCGGCCGATAAGGGAGGTGGGTTGGTACTATGGGACCGCGAAGCATATCGAAACGAAATGCTAGAACAACTATCTGTTACCGAAAATTACAAACTGCTAAGATCAGATCCTACCTCGGCTATAGAAAAAGAAATCAAATCACTTAGTGAACAAGGACTTGAGGGAGGATGGCTAAGTACCAAAGAGGCTGCTTTTTTGATTAACCAATCACCAACGGTGCCGGCCATATATATCCTCCCTAAAATCCACAAGCACGCCACAAAACCACCAGGGAGACCAATTGTCGCTGGCTGTAACTCAATTCTTAAGCCACTCGCCCAGTATGCAGACTTCTTCATTAGACCCTTTGTAACTGAGGCAGACACATACATCAGGGACACCACCGCTGTCATAACTAAACTTGAGAATCATGACTATAATCCGTAGTTTGAATATCTAGTGACTATGGACATTAATAGTCTATACACAAACATTCCACAAGATGAAGTTTTGACCCTCACTAAAAACCTTCTAGACAGCCGAGAAAGACCCCACAATGTCCCCAGTGAATTCATTGTTGAATGTATTAGGATCTCTATGTGTCAAAACTTTTTTCTGTTTGAGAAAAAGTTTTATCAGCAACTAAAAGGTGTGGCAATGGGGGCAGTTTACGCCCCTAATATAGCAAATATTTATGTCAACAACTTTGAGAAAGAATTCATCTATAACAATCTTAATCCATTCTTAGCCAATATATCATGTTGGCTAAGATATATAGATGATGTCTTCCTTATATGGAAAGGGAACAATGAACTCTTGAAACAATTCCACGAATGGTTGAACAAAAGGAACCCACATCTACAGTTTACTCTAGATTACCATGCACATGAAATGCATTTTCTTGACCTAACCATCAAGGTGAGTGAGGAGAATACCATCTATACAACCTTATATACAAAACCCACCACACGCAATACCCTACTCAAATACAATAGTCATCATCCGAAATCTTTTCGTGACAGGTTACCCTTTGGCCAGTTTCTACGTTTACGTAGAAACTGTTACAAACGGAGTGACTATTTTCATGAGGCTGGCATTCTCAAAAACAAGCTACATGAGAGAGGGTACCCCAACAAGCTGCTCAAAATGTCTATGAAGCGTGCATGGTACAATAATAGGGAAGCTTTACTGCAAACTAAACCTAAAAACAACCAGGCACCATTAGTATGTGTGACCACGTTTGGCACATACAGTCAACAGCTCAAAAAAATTGTAACAAAAAATTGGTCTCTTTTGAATGAACTTCCAGAACTAAGAGAAAAACCTATGTTTTCATTCAAACGTAGTCCTAATCTGAGAGATCACTTAGTGCATGCTTATGAAAGACAGGATGGGAACACTGTCGACAACATGAGACACCTGTCGCCAATACAAGGCCATTATAAATGTAATAACTGTAAGGCGTGCAACACCACCAGAAACATCAAAAACTTTGTGATTAACGAAAGGAATTTCACCATAAAACATTTTTCTAACTGTCGAACCAGCAATGTCATTTACTGTATACAGTGCCCTTGTGGTCAACCCTATATAGGTAAAACCACACAGATGATCAAGCAGCGAATCCTGCAACGTCAGTCGCGGATCCGCTGCTCAGTGGAAAATGCCCCTCTAGTCGAACACTTTTCTGCCGCCAAACACTCTGAAAAAGAGATGACATGGTGGGTAATTGATGTTGTCAAACCATATATCCGACAAAAAAACTGCGATAAAAGCCTGCTTATCAAAGAGAATCGCTGGATAGAAATTGCCAACAGTGTGAAAAATGGTTTGAACTCCTGTACCGAATGGCATACCTTAGCATGCTTGACTTAATCATTTGAACTGTCTAATCATGGTCAAATAGACACCTATGTATGCCCATATAATATAAGCACTCAAGATATATGTTATAGGTTGTTAACTATATCCCTATCTATCCAGGCCAACAACTGCTTATATTATATAAAACTGCTATATGATGTTAAAGGTCTAACTTTAATAATTGCCATGACTTTAATAATTGCCATGTTATATGATGAAATTCATTGCTAACTGTTATGAACCCTAGAGATTGTGAGCACACTACAGGTGATAGGACCTATAGATAGAATATCAAATTGCTATGATTTATATGTTCTTTTTTTACAGCTTTTGAGTTCTATGATGAGAAGCCCTAAGATAGTGAGCGCAGCATTTTCGACAGTAACAGACACTATCATGCCACCTCATCAATTTTAATTCTCTAGCTGCCACATAGTAAACAAACCTAAAAATGAGGAGAAGCCCTAGGATTGTTAGCGCAGCATTTTTTCGATAGTAATATACACTATCATGCTACTTCACCATTTTTTGATTTTAAATTTTATCTCTAGCCGCAACATAGTAAACAAACCTAAACGCCTACTTAAAATTAATATTCAATTGATCTAGGCTATCTCACGACCTCAACTAAAATTTATTTCTATACTTAACATAGTTATGTAACGCTGGTTAAGATGGCCGCCCTGTTTCATACCAACAAGCGGCTCACCCCTGCCGATCGCGTAATCTCGCGAGAATACATTACGGGAATCTAATCGTGATGTTGTATAAATTAACGCGGACAGGCAAACATTGATGTAAGCCGTTACCGGACTCGCCTGAAGCCTTCTCTGATGCGGTCACATTGGAAAACTTGAAGTAAGTTATGCTACTTAATCTCTAATCGAGCTAAATTTTCCCACAAGCCGACACATCTCGGTTACCCTTAGGATATACCTTTGTCATCCGACAGGGGTCCCTTCAGCAAAATCGCGGTCCTCAGCCTCACTATGCCTGTATTACTTGTGACATTTTCTTAAACGCTCTTGGTCACAGGTCATTGCTATTGTTTTTAATGATAAGGTACCAGTCGTTTTGTAATAACATGCTACTTTGCTCGCTATGGGTAAAATATGTTACCTTCTCCACGCAATGTTAATAGGCGTTTCAAAATAACAGGCATTAGTCGTGTTGAAATAACATGGGACACCGCTCGCTATGAATAAAATGTGTTGTTTTCTCTAAGCAACAATAATAGGCGTTTTTAAATGAACCTTATAATGGGTTGCTATGACAAGTCTAGCCACAATGTAGCAACTGACTCTACTTACTAGTAGCAAGACGCTAAACTACCTAGCAGACCGCGTTTTCTGAACTTTCAAGCTGATAATTAATAACACCTCATTATAAATCTACAAAACGCTTATTTTTCTTTATTTCAATTAGAAATTCACAAGTGTTTTGGAAATCGACTCAATCTGGATTCCCTGATGGCAATCACAGACAGCATTCTTATGTAGATCAAGAGGTAAATTAGTAATATAAACCTTGCTTTTCCTGACCCTCTACTCAAATGACATAGCTTGTCAATAATAATAGTAAGATAGGCTTTCACTTTCTTTTATTGAATACAGTGATATTTTGGCATATAAAAATCATTGTTTTGCCCCGAATCAACGCCACGATTTAAAGTGTTGCGGTCGTCTCAAATCTTAATAGACGTACATCCAAGAAAGCTAAGTGAGTAAGACATTATTAATTACACTCTCTTGTGATCTTTTCTGATCATTTATTTGCCCTTAAAAATAAAAACTCAATTGTTTTTCCCTTCAGTCGCCACACCGACTTTTTAAGCCAATTGATCATTAAATGTACATAAATGTAAATATTTTTCGATTTGTATAAATAAAATGTTAGGAACCAGGTATTTGAATATATATACTCATTGTAACAATATGTTGTTTTCTTTACAGAGGGTCATCAATTGTATATAAAAACCTTTTTGTCCTGATGATGGTCTTGTGAAAACCTTCGATAAGACCGAAACGTCGACTACTTCAGTCCATTTCTGCATATTTTTGAGGGTTTACCTTCCTTTGATTTTCTTCTGATTTTTGGGTTGAACTCATTGTTTATATGTTGGAGCAGTTTGGACCTAATGTTTAGATATGTTAAAGGAAGATACTACCAGTACCTTGAATATCTAAATAATATCCATGTATGTACCCTGTCTGATTTGAATAAAAACTTTCAAATAACACAAAATCCTGGTCTTTCCGTTCTTTTATTCAATGTACATATAGTGTTAGTGTGGTAACACTTTTTTGTTCTGATTCTATTGGACTTCTTTCTTAAGAAATTAATAAAACTAAGACAGCCTCTGATCGATCTCAGACCCGGGTACCCAGATGATATAATACAGGTCCCAATGGTGCTGTAAAATAAGATAATCAACAAAACCCCTTGCTGGCCAACTCTTTTTGAAGTTTTTTATTTATCAGCAATCATGAAGCTTCAAATTAATCAGAAAGCTCCTGTGTATTTTCACATGTTTTCAATGTTCCTTTAAACATTTTTTATCAGAAATGCGAGGTTTAAACACAACCTTAACAGAAATTATAAACATTTTGTGAAAACATTATAAACATTTAGTGCAAAATATTTTATGCAAAACAATTAGATCAAATTAATGCGAATTTCTTATGTAAAACAAATTAGTGCAATATCCTCTTTTAAGGTACACCAGAAACAGTTGTATCAGTCCTGCCTGCCTATTTCTTTAGCGTTTTGGGACTGAATTTCACCATAGGGTTATTTTTAATCAATTATGTCCGACAACCTGGGACTTTTATTTTATGCCATTGGTGAAAGAAAGGATGAATCACTTGGAAAAGCCGACGTGTTTCCAAACCCGGTCCAAAGTGTTCGGGCTTTTCCTCAGGGCAACCTGGGTACCTGATGGTTGAAAAATAAAAATAAACTCCTTTTAGTACCTTCTCTTATTTATTTCAAATAAAGTGGCGCTTTTTAGAACATACGATTACCTTAATGTTCCAGCGCAGCGATGTCTTGTGTGTTCAGGATGAGAAGATTTATGACCTGTGTTTGTAAAAAGAGACACTGATTGTCCCTGTTTTCTGAACGGATGGCATTTCTTGATATCTTAGATAGGTATTATTTGCCACTTACTTGAATCAATGACTCATGCTGCAGCCCGATTCTGCTATGACATACGGCCTGAAATTGACGCCATCTATTTAAAAGAATGAGCTAGTTTTATTTTCGTGTGGGACTTAGTTTAGGTGAACCTACAGTTTTTGTTTATACTGAAATGCTTACTTGATATGGCACTCTTCTTTCTGGCGGTGCGTCTCCGTTAGTGAGTTGGCAACCGCGGGAACTGTATCCAGCTGCAATAAATCGCGAAACCATGTTTGAGTAAACCCATTGAAATGCGACCTCGAGTTCAAACGCTAAAAACTAATTACGGCTCATCTTCTTACTGTTTGTTTAGTTCGGCAACGCTCTCTCTTGCTGCTGCTGTTTGGCGTGCTGCTCTGATCATGCTGCGATTATTCACGGAAGTCATCGTTGAAGTCACATGACTATACATCTTGCATTGACTTCTGGGAATTGTAGTACATATTGGAACGGGCTGCCATTTAGTCTAAGTACTTCATTGTTTTTTCTAACACTTGCGATTATGGTCTGTTAAAATCGCAGGGTAGATACAGATATGTCGGTGGTGTGCACAAAGGGGTCAGTGTATGTTTCTCTGAAGATCTGACAGTTCCTTCATTCCATCAATCACGCAGTTGAACTTTAGTATCAAATATGCTTCTCTTTGCAACAGTAATGCATCAACATCTCCTCCACATATAGGAGTTTTGATTGCGGACAACACGGTCCACTTGAATTCTTTTTCTGTGTGCCCACATTGTTGGAAATGATGCACCATTGGAGCTGTCAATATGTTTTGTTTTATTCTGGATCGATGCTGTGCTATTCTTTGATTGATTTTTTGGGTCATTTTACCGATGTACAATTTCGGGCAAGGGCAAATGATTGCGTAGACCAAATTGCGACTTTTGCAATTCGTGAATTCCTTATGTGTCCACTTAATGGTATTGTGCTGAAATTCAGTTCCTTCTACTGTATTGGCACAAGACACGCATGTGCCATATTTATGATGCCCTTCTATCGGTTTTAACCTCCATAAGGTACGTAAATCAGATTTGGCCTGACTCGTTCCCAGGTCCGCCGAAGATTACATTAAAAAACTAACTTCAGGTCCCTCTCTGTTTTCAGCAATCAAATTGAGCACGAGTGCTCAACAGCAGAATGAGACAGAGAAGTTAATTAGGTTGACCAAAAAACATATCTGAACGGAACTACATGGGCATTTCTTGTTTGAACACTTAAAAGCAGGCACCATACCGTGGGGGTTACAAGTCAAAAACGTGCCGGTGGTGTTCACAGAGGACCCGGTGTACAAAAAGGGTTTCAGCTACATAGCAACCAAATGTAGCAGGGACCTTATGGTGCACACAGTAGATACAGCCAAAAGACTATGTGTAAAAGAACAGGAGGAAATTGAGGCTGTAGCAAAAGCAATTGAGGATAATCACACTGTCACTGAAGCGAAAGCACTTCTTGATAAAATCGAAAAAGAGATTCAAACATTTAGAGACAATACAATCACATTCAGGACCAACAAATTTGAAAAAGATGTAAAGTCCTTCAAGTTAGAAACAGTTTACCCTTACCTAAAGGACGACTATTACACGCAAATAGAATCTCAACGCGCCTTGTCACAGTATCAAGGACGTTCAAAGAATCGGTTCTTAACTTTTTCTGAGAGTTCTTCATCTGAATCGGCTGGTGATTCTGACCCCAGAGAAGGCCCTTCTAAACGTAATAATTCTCTTTTAGAGAAAGGAGAAGCCAGAAACAGGGTAAGGTTCAAACCACCGACAGCATGGGAAATGAGGACACGCAGAAACTACTACAAAAGTTAAATGAAACGTCCATAGTCAATTTGTCGGACAAACAGTTGACAGTGCATGAAAGAGAGGTTTTAGAGCTTGGTTTAAAATTTGTACCAGCAGCTAATACAGACTTGACCAAACTAAAAATCGAAGCATTAGAATTTTGTAGGAAAATTCGATTAAAAGCCTTCTTCCATAATAAAGAAGATACACAATCAAGTGAGCCGTCAGGCCTCGCAAATAAATGTACATTTACTCCTCCTTCACAGACTGTGCCCAAAGAAATAATAGCGTATGAGCAAGCAGTTCTTTCATCCATCACGCAGTTGGACAAACAAAAAGTGTTCAACAAAAGAAACATTTCAAAAGAACACCAAACAGCCATCATGGAATTGAAAAATTATGACTCTATAGTGGTAAAACCCGCTGATAAGGCGGGAGCACTAGTAGTGTGGGCCAAAGAAAAATATGTCACAGAAGCACATAAACACATTGATCAAACAGAATGGTACAAAACATTAAATGAAGATCCAACAACTCAAATACAAATGGAAATACAAACAAAATTAACAGGGATTTGATAAAGGTATTTTAGGTCCAAAAGAATTTGAGTACCTTTCAAAAAAGAAACCACGCACTCCGGTAATTTATTTTTTACCCAAATTACACAAAAACACTATCGAACCACCCGGGAGGCCAATAGTCTCCGGGTGTGATTCGATACTGGAACCATTAGCGAAGTACGTGGACGTGTTCTTAAAACGTTTCATGGACCAAGTAAAATCATACTTGAGGGACACTATGGACTTCATCAATAAAATTGAAGGGTCCATATCTGATGACAGTCAGCATTTGATGGTGTCCTTCGACGTCATCTCTCTATATACACAAATCCCTCAGGAGGAGGGCTTAGAAGCCCTTGAGTATTTTCTGGAAACGCGCCCAAAACCACAAAGAGTGCCCACAGAATTCATCATAGATCTAGCCAGGATCGCATTAAAGAGGAACTATTTTCGATTCATGGACACGTTCTACATGCAGGTGAAGGGGACCGCCATGGGGTGTCCTTATGCCCCAGAGATGGCGGTCCTCTTCATGGCCCTGTATGAGGAGCGTTTTGTGTACCAGAATAACCCGTATCGCAACCATATCGTAACGTGGTATCGTTACATTGACGATATTTGGTGTCAATGGAATGGTCCCATAGAAACATTGACCCAATTCCATGAGTGGCTGAACATGAGACATCCTGATATTAAATTCACTTTTTCCTCCAGCAAAACCCGCCTCACATTCTTGGATGTAGAGGTTGCCCCACAGGATCAAAAACTCACTACCACATTACATCGCAAAGCAACAGACAAAAACACAATCCTCCACTATAAAAGCTATCACCCCCAAAACCTAAAAGCAAACCTCCCCTACAGCCAAATGCTTAGGATTAGGAGGAATTGTTCCAGAAAGGAGGACTTTGTAGCCCACGCAGAAATTTTAAGCAACCAGTTAAAAACAAGAGGCTATCCAAGCAAAATGCTTAAACATTCCACTAAAAGAGCATGGCACACGCCAAGGGAAGAATTGTTGATCAAGAAACAAAAAGCACCCTTGGAGAAGTTAGTGTGTGTGACGACTTACGGACCATACACTAACAAATTGAAAGCCATCATCTTAAAATATTGGCACTTGATAATTGGCCTAGACATACCATTTGAAAAAACGCTTTTTGCTCTTAAAAAGAATAAAAGCATAGGGCAGCAGTTGGTTCGGGCGGACCTGGGAACGAGTCAGGCCAAATCTGATTTACGTACCTTATGGAGGTTAAAACCGATAGAAGGGCATCATAAATGTGGCACATGCGTGTCTTGTGGCAATACAGTAGAAGGAACTGAATTTCAGCACAATACCATTAAGTTGACACATAAGGAATTCACGAATTGCAAAAGTCGCAATTTGGTCTATGCAATCATTTGCCCTTGCCCGAAATTGTACATCAGTAAAACGACCCAACAAATCAATCAAAGAATAGCACAGCATCGATCCAGAATAAAACAAAACATATTGACAGCTCCAATGGTGCATCATTTCCAACAATGTGGGCACACAGAAAAAGAATTCAAGTGGACCGTGTTGTCCGCAATCAAAACTCCTATACGTGGAGGAGATGTTGATGCATTACTGTTGCAAAGAGAAGCATATTTGATACTAAAGTTCAACTGCGTGATTGATGGAATGAACGAACTGTCAGAACTTCAGAGAAACATACACTGACCCCTTTGTGCACACCACCGACAAATCTGTATCTACCCTGCGATTTAACAGACCATAATCGCAAGGGTTAGAAAAAAAAATGAACTACTTAGACTAAATGGCAGCCCGTTCCAATATGTACTACAATTCCCAGAAGTCAATGCAAGATGTATAGTCATATGACTTCAACAATGACTTCTGTGAATAATCGCAGCATGATCAGAGCAGCACGCCAAACAGCAGCAGCAGGAGAGAGCGTTGCCGAACTAAACAAACAGTAAGAAGGTGAGCCGTAATTAGTTTTTAGCGTTTGAACTCGAGGTCGCGTTTCAATGGGTTTACTCAAACATGGTTTCGCGATTTATTGCAGCTGGATACAGTTCCCGCGGTTGCCAACTCACTAACGGAGACGCACCGCCAGAAAAAAGAGTGCCGTATCAAGTAAGCATTTCAGTATAAACAAAAACTGTAGGTTCACCTAAACTAAGTCCCACACGAAAATAAAACTAGCTCATTCTTTTAAATAGATGGCGTCAATTTCAGGCCGTATGTCATAGCAGAATCGGGCTGCAGCATGAGTCATTGTTTCACGTAAGTGGCAAATAATACCTATCTAAGATATCAAGAAATGCCATCCGTTCAGAAAACAGGGACAATCAGTGTCTCTTTTTACGAACGCAGGTCATAAATCTTCTCATCCTGAACACACAAGACATCGCTGCGCTGGAACATTAAGGTAATCCTATGTTCTCAAAAGCGCCACTTTAGTTGAAATAAATAGGAGAAGGTACTAAAAGGAGTTTATTTTCATTTTTCAACCATCAGGTACCCAGGTTGCCCTGAGGAAAAACCCGAACACTTTGGACCGGGTTTGGAAACGCGTCAGCTTTTCCAAGTGATTCATCATTTCTTTCACCAATGGCATAAAATAAAAGTCCCAGGTTGTCGGACATAATTGATTAAAAATAAGCCTATGGTGAAATTCAGTCCCAAAACGCTAATGAAATAGGCAGGCAGGACTGATACAACTGTTTCTGGTGTACCTTAAAAGAGGAAATTGCACTAATTTGTTTTACATAAGAAATTCGCATTAATTTGATCTAATTGTTTTGCATAAAATATTTTGCACTAAATGTTTATAATGTTTTCACAAAATGTTTATAATTTCTTTTAAGGTTGTGTTTAAACCTCGCATTTCTGATAAAAAATGTTTAAAGGAACATTGAAAACATGTGAAAATACACAGGAGCTTTCTGATTAATTTGAAACTTCATGATTGCTGATAATTAAAAAACAGCATTTGACTCGAGACCAGGCACCCTAGTTTTTTTCAAAGTTTATTGTGTCCTGCCTGGTCACGTAGGACAAAAAACCCCTGCATTTATATAACCATTGCAGTTCCATGGCGTTGGAGGAAGAGCGTGTCTTTATACATGAAAAAGTTTTCGGTCCGGGCCAATCTGCAGCATTCTAGTATAAAATGCCTAGGGGTTTTGTATGGCCAATCAATACCAAAAAGGATGGTCTCCAGGATTTCCAATGTTTTCTGTTGTGGTAGGCTCGTGCAGAGACTTTCTACATCTAGCCCCACTAGAAGCATTGTGTCTTCAGAGTATTCAAAGGCAGTGAGGAGGTTCAGGAGGTCTCTAGTATCTTTTAGATACGTGGGAGTTTTTTGGACCAAGGGTCTGAGATACTGGTCAGCGAATTTTGACAGTGGTTCAAGGATGGAATTGATTCCAGAGACTATTGGTCTTCCCGGAGGTGGTATTTTACCTTTATGTGTTTTGGGTAGGGAGTAAAAGTATGGTATTGTTGGTGACTTGGTTTCCAAGTAGTCCGCTTCTTTTTTGGATAGCCAATTGTTGGCCTCCGCTTCCTCACTCATCAGTGATACCGTTTTTTGTAGATGTACTGTAGGATCCATGGTGAGCACTTCATAGAATTTTGTATCAGCTAGTAGGTCTGTGCATTGTTTGTCGTATCCTTCTGTGGTTAGTAGTACTATACCCCCACCCTTATCAGCCGGTTTTATGATGATATCTTTGTCATTCTGGAGATCTGTTAGGGCCCGTTGTTCCGCCTTGGTGATGTTTTGGAAAGTTCTTTGAGGTTGTTGGATGATTTGAACCAAAAAACGGTATCACTGATGATTGAGGAAGCGGAGGCCAACAATTGGCTATCCTAAAAAGAAGCGGACTGCTTGGAAACCAAGTCACCAACAATACCATACTTTTACTCCCTACCACAAACACATAAAGGTAAAATACCACCTCCGGGAAGACCAATAGTCTCTGGAATCAATTCCATCCTTGAACCACGGTCAGAATTCGCTGACCAGTATCTCAGACCCTTGGTCCAAAAAACTCCCACGTATCTAAAAGATACTAGAGACCTCCTGAACCTCCTCACTGCCTTTGAATACTCTGAAGACACAATGCTCCTAGTGGGGCTAGATGTAGAAAGCCTCTACACAAGCCTACCACAACAGAAAACATTGGAAATCCTGGAGACCATCCTTTTTGGTATTGATTGGCCATACAAAACCCCCAGGCATTTTATACTAGAATGCTGCAGATTGGCCCTGACCGAAAACGTATTCATGTATAAAGACACCTCTTCCTCCAACGCCATGGAACTTCAATGGGCAGTACATTTGCCCCGAGCGTGGCAGGTCTTTATGTGAGCAATTTCGAGGACATGTTCATTCAGAATGAAAACAACCCTTTCCTTTGCAATATTATCTTTTGGAAAAGATATATTGACGATATCATGCTTATTTGGAAAGGAGACAACCAGACCCTGAAGAACTTCCACCAGTGGCTAAACAATCAAGACAAATGTTTGAAATTTACATATATTGCCAAAAATAAGGCGCTAGATTTTCTAGACATAACAATCTTTGCAGAAAACAACTCTTTACAAATCAAAACATTTTTTAAACCCACAGCCAAAAACAGCCTACTGTCTTTTAATAGCTTCCACCCCCGGCCCCTACGGGAGAATCTGCCCTACAGTCAGTTTCTCCGCCTCAGGAGAAACTGCAGTCAGATAAGTGACTACAAAAAACAAGCAAATGACCTTTGTGACAAACTCGCAGTCCGAGAATATCCCAAAAAAGTGATCTCTTCTTGCAAAAAACGTGCCCACAACCAACCGAGAGAAGCACTTTTGGAAACACACCCAAAGACACATGATAATAGGACCACATGTGTCACTACTTACAGCCTAGTCACAAACAAGGGCAAGAAAATAATCAATAAAAACTGGAAAATAATTACATCAAACAGTCTTAATTGGCCAAAACCTCGATTTGCGAACAGAAGAAGCAGGAATCTAAAAGACCTGTTAGTACACACCAGACCACCACCAAAGAAAAGAAAAGAACAACCAGGAATATGGAACACTGTCCCAATAACAGCACATTACCCTTGCGGTACTTGCTCAGCCTGTGGAACCACAAAACCCACAAAAGAGTTTGAGTTTAAAAATATTTGTATAGCGCACTTTCACCAGCGGTTTCATGGCGCTGCAACAGACAGATCCCCTGGGTGGGAATAACAGAAATTAAATAGAAAGGAAGACAGAAACAGCAAATGATCTAGTTAAAAGATTTAGCAAATAAATAGGCTTTAAGCTTTTTTCGGAATTGAGGGTAGAGAGGTAAGGCTCTAAGCTCTAGAGGAAGGGAATTCCATAAGGCTGGTGCAAGGGTCGCGAACTTCGATCCTCCCCACTTCCTCCTCCGAAAACGAGAGACTGTTAGGAGGGATTGAGTAGATGAGCGTAGTTCCCTAGTAGGAACATAGGGAACGATCTCTGATGAAATGAAAGCCGGACCGTGCCCAGTCGTGCTTGAAAGATGATGGAAGCAAGCTTAAACTGGACACGTTCACGAACAGGGAGCCAATGTAGGGACTTGAGAAGGGGAGTTACGTGGTGGGATTTTGGCAGATTGAACACCAGGCGTGCCTCCTGGTTCTGGATCAACTGCAGACGCCTTAAACTATATGCAGGTATACTTGCATATAGAGCGTTGCCATAATCCAGGCGGGAGATAACCATCGCCAAGGTGATCAACTACTCCCTGATCTGACTAGGAAATAAAAAGACACACCTACTGCAACACGAGCCATGTTGTATACATGATAACCTGTCCATGTAAGATGAGGTATATCGGCATGACCTGCCGAAAGGCGAAACAACGACTTTATGAACATCGCAGTAATGTGAACTGTAAAAGAACAACTACCAAGATGTCCACCCATTACAAAGAAATGGGTCACACTGCAAATGATCTGCAGTGGGTCATTCTAGAGACCTTGGAAATCATAGACAGTAATGCAGAAAAAATCCTGTTCGAAAAAGAACAGCGTTGGGTACACAGACTCAAAACAGATACCAGTGGCCTCAATGATTCCATTCCTTGGTTATCCCTGAATAAGTAAATGAATTTAGGAAGACAAATAGAGGCACCTAAAGCTTGGCAAAAAACCTGACACCTTAACTCCCATTATTATTGACCAAATTTCAATACTGTAGAAAAAACCATTGAGACATAATTGAATGCCCAAAAATTATTTAAGTTTCAAATCACTTGAAATACCAAAGATATGCATATATATGAGGAACCTTCCCCCTCTTCCCCTGCTTTTCATTTTCAACAAACTCTGGAAATAACACAATATTAATAATAATTAAAAACAAATTCCCCACAAGACTGCGATGTCTACGAATGTGAAAAATTTCCCGCATTTCACTGAAAACATCATAAATAACAGTGGAAGTATTTCTTCCACACAACTATCTATAATGCAACAAGACCTTCTCCATTTCCATGATGTAGGAGTCAAAAACATCCGGTCTAACTCCACTCACCATTTCCGGGTGAATCGCGGCAGAGACAGCACATGCTGCAAGCGGAGAGGCGAAGGCTGAAGGTACGGGACGGACGCGCCTTGTACTCCAGGAACAAAGAGCGCAAGTATACTCCGCCGTAACTAACAGTGTCCATATCTTACTTCCTACAGCGAAACCTCCCTCTTCATGTCCCCCTTTCCCTGATGAAGTAAAATCTTAAAAGCGAAGAGGTAGGCATTATTCTAAAACCTGTATACGGGTCCAGGTATCCTCACATTAGATACAACAAAAACCACTTGTATAACCACCCCGTAGGGAATTTAAAGAGGTCATTTCGAGTACCACGATACTTTGAAAACTATTTTCGATCTCTTTACCATGAAGGCCAAAATGGCACCGAGACCTTATGGCAAACACAACCTCCACTCACAACCCCCCCCCTCATTCAAATTCACAACTACCTTTGTTAAAAAGCATGTCACAACACCAGACAAGAGCAATGTGGCAACCACCGTCAATTTAAAATTAATGGCACTGCACTACAGTATAGCAAAATCACTTCACGCTATTGCGGCATGAGAATGGTTGGGTTGACGCCTGAAATGAACGTGATTCTGCGCTAAGTATTGCCATTTTACAGTTTCTTTTTTCAAAATCAATAGATTTTGAATAAGTACAATTTGTACATAATCAAGCACTTTTTTTTTTGTTCCTTCTCCCTATGTTTTGCTGTGTGCTTCTTTCTTTACAGGTACATTATGACCTCCTACCACTTGAAGAATCAGGTTACATTTTACCTATTCTCTCACTTTTTTCACTATTTCCCTCCCTGGTCCTGAAGAAAGCCAACTGACCAATTTGTCAACAAGGGCTGAAACATGTCGACCATTTTATCAGACCATTAAAGTGCACCAGAATCCATAACCGATTCTATAGCAGCACGACTAACTATTTTTAAAGTATAGTTCGAATCCAGACTTAATAAATTACCATTCACTGGCTGTCCGAACTATTTTTAATTCACCACTTCCCTTATCACTAGACCACTTTTTCCACGATCACTACTGCCTCAAATAAAGATAAAGCCTCCTGGTGGAGGGTGCACACAAAAATTGGCCCAAGGATTACGCACGCACGTGTTAAAAGAAGCGGGGACACATCATATACCGCTACCAAAAGAAAGAGAAAATTAAAAACACGTGTATGAGGGTCATTTTATTGGGCGACACCCAGTTACCAACTTGCATACCTTGGTTTATGCAGGACAAGGGATCTTTTCCCCAAACTGATGAGAAATTTTGGAGCATCCCCTGATCATTCACTTGCAGCCTGATTCATGAAGCTAAATTGCTCTCGCAATAGCTGTGAAAATGCTATTGCGGGCGCAATTTACGTAATCGGTATTCACCACGAAAATAGCGAATTCGCTAACACAGAATTGCGAAATTGGTAAAAGATTTGCAGAATCCCGGCAGTAGACCATTTGCGATTCGGAAATAGCGAGAAATCGCGGATTCTGCAAAAAAAATAGCGAAATCGCAATATCCTCGCAATCGGGATTCATGAAAAATCGCAATTAGCGGAAAACCCCAAAATCGCAGTTTGCGAGGCGCAATTTAAGGACAACCCAAAGCAGGTGGTAACCATCAAACCCATAGTAAAAAAAAAATTTAAAAACCATTGGCCAATCAGCAACTCGTGCTGGCCTGACCAAACACACTTAAGGAGAAGCACCATCAGCATAAGGAGTGTCATAATGCCAGGAACGTACATGGTGGTCATGCGGCGAAGGCTACAGCGAGCAGCACGGAGGAGACGCAGAATCCAGGCCAGGATATTCCGCCAGCGGGTCACCCTGCTGGGCCAAACCAGAGAGCAAATATACGCAAAGTACCGCCTGAATGGGGCAATGATCATCAAGCTAATTCAGGACCTTGACCCCCTGATGCAGCAGCCAACAAGGCGGACTAATGCCGTGCCAACACATGTCCAGGTATTGTGTAGCCTGCACCTCCTGGCCTCTGGGAGCTTCCAGGGGATAGTTGCGGCTGCTGGGGGGATATCCCAGCCCACCATGTCCCACTGCCTAGGGAGTTTCCTTGACGCAATGCTGACCCAGCTACACCACCACATCAAATTTCCAACAAGCCAACAGGATTTGGATGAGAGCAAGCTTCAATTCTACAATGTCGCCCATTTCCCACACGTGATAGGATGCATTGACTGTACCCACATCCACATCTGCCCACCAGCAGAATCGGAAGGGGACGACCGGCCACCTACACATGTGTGCCATGAACCAGAACCCAGCTGAAGGCCACAGACGCCGCAACCACATCACAATGAACAGTTTCTAGTGCACCCTCTCCCCTCACCCAACAAATCACAATTGCATGCAAATTGAAATAATGACAAAACGCCAATGTGTGATGCTATAATAAATATTATTGTTTGATTCACAATAATAGTGCAAGTTGCCATCCTTCCTATGCAATCAGTATTGCCCCATACTGCTGCGTCCAAACACAGGGCAGGCTTATAGTGTCAGCCTGTGCCTGTAAAAGTACATGTTAGTCAGGTGCGCCTCCGGCACGAAGCATCCAAGCGCCTCTCCGGCTCCTCCTCTGCCACCGCACGTGACCCTGCAGTGGGCCTGGTGCTAGGTCTCAACACCGCTACCTGTGAGGCAGACTGGCTGCTCACACTTGAGGTGCCCTCGCTGGCATCGTCCCCCCGACATTGCCAGGTAGAGTGGGATGAAGTGCCATAACGGCAGTGGTGAGGTGCTCTAATACTCTGGCCACATCCTCGCAGCATTGAATTAGCTGGCGCTGCTGCGCCAGGGACCGTCGCGATAGCTGCGACGTGACATTCCCGATCACGTAGTTCGATCGAGTGTAAGCGGACAGCCGCGTCAGTAGCTGCCGGTGGCGGCGGCGGGCGGTGTTGCGCTGGGATATTAGCGCAGCAGTGTTGGCCTCCATGGCTGCCATCATGCGGTCCATCCTCTCCCCCACACCTGCCACATTGCGGCCAATATTATACAGCTGCATCTGTATGGCCCCTTGCCGGCGTGCCTGCAGCTGGTGAATGCGTAGCATTCTACGCTCTATACTCATGCTCGGCAAGCGCACTTCCATCCCCCTCCTGGCGCTGGGTGCATTGTTCTGCAGGCGAGCCCTGCCACGCCTGCTCTGCTGGCTGGCCACAGTGGGTGGCCGCTGTGTCACCGCTGTTGCTGGTCCAGATGTGGATGCTCCAGCTGCTGGTGGAGTTGAGCTAGGCGTAGATGGTGCACCAGACGGTGGAGGCACAGATGTTGTGGGCCTGGCTGCAGGGGTAGATGGTGCGCCAGACGGTGGAGGCACAGATGTTGTGGGCCTGGCTGCAGGGGTAGGTGCTGCGCCAGACGGTGGAGGAACAGATGTTGTGGGCCTGGCTGCAGGGGTAGGTGCTGCACCTGTTGGTGCAGGCTGTGTTGGTAACGGCACCTCCTCGGCATCCAGTGGTTGCTCATCAATGAGCAGCCTGTCACTGTCGCTGCTGTCTGCGCCACCTGTGAGGGGAAGTGGACGTTCATTAGTTGCATGTATCTGTCACACGTGCAGTTGCTACATGCATGCTGGATAACATTCCCTGACTGGCTGTGGCATTGCGTACTTTGGAACCTGTCTGGCTGCATTGGGGTACTTGTACATTGTGGCCACACTACATGTCCCACAATGCTTTAGGGCATTACCTAATGTGCACCGATGGCATGACTTTGGAACATTATGGGAGGCTATAGGGTCATGGCCATTCATAGGGGACAGGGTCGCAGTCGCATGCCACTTACCTTGGCTCTCTTGGGTGGGGCGGGATGAGTCCAATCTGGTGACTCCAAAGCACGCCTCGGGCTCCAACGTGTCCTCGACGCGGTCCTCCATGGGGGTGTTTGGAGGGACTGTAGGTCCTCCCCCTCCAGTGGCCAGGGACTCTCCCAGACTCTCGGCAACCTTCTCCTTGGCACGACCTCGGAGGTTGTACCAACTCTTCTTTAGTTCTTCAAGTGACCTGTCTGCCACGCCCACGGAGTTCACTGTGGCCGCTATCCCGACCCAGATTCTCCGCTTCTCCTGCTCAGGCACCCTCCTTGACTCTCTCCCAAACAGTTTAGAGTGGTTCTCCACCACCCCTTCGATGAGGTGCTCCAACTCCTGTTCGGAGAACTTCAGTTTTCTCTTGCGCCCGGTGTTGCTGGGCCCAGGTACAGCCTCCTCTGCCATTGCTGCAGTGAGATTGGGTGTGGTATTCCAAGTTTGCAGGTGTCCTTGCAGGAGCTGACTCAGTTGCTGCCTCGAGGTCTGCCTCACTGTTGTGAATTGTGGTGGGAACTGGCTGCTTCCTGGTTGTGATGTCATCACTTTGCTTGAAATGCGACTTCCCGTTTTCCCGATCTCGCGATTTTGCGATCTCGCATTTTGCGATCTCGCAATTAGCGATATCGCTATTTGCGATATCGCAAATCCTACACGGATATTGCCGAAAATAGCGATTATTCTGCGATTTTCGATAATCGCAAACGCTGTTTGCGGCCGCGTGCGAATCGCATTTTTTTCTCGCAAAAATTCATGAATACCGATCTGCGATTTCTAAATTGCGATTCGCAGTTAATCGCAATTTGAAAATGGCAGATTCCGGTTTTCATGAATCAGGCTGATAGTTACATAAGGGTATGCTTATAATTCCATGCATTTTCGTAGAAAACAACTGCCTACAACCCATTGAACAGCCCCTTGTGCCAGGGCATAGCAATGCAGCAATTGCCACTGCACTTGATGTAGGCTTGTTTAATGTCACCACTCTGAGGCATGCAAACGCCCCTTAGATAGTTTGTATTCCTCATAGTAAGTTATTTTGAATGTAGATGTTGCACTGTACAATGTGAAGATATAACTAATCCAATGTGTTCATTCCGTGTTTAAATGTTGCATTACTGCTATAGAAACAATACTACATGTAGATGGTACATATATACATACCTACTAGTCTCAGGTGGTCGACAAGATCTAACACCTAAGCCACCACATCAGCCCATTGATGGTTAATTTGGTAGATGGTCTGATCCAGGCCAAAGGTTTGATTAAGATACCAGAGCACACGTTTCCACCTGTCTTTTTTTACCTTGGGTGGGTACCCCTGGCTGACCCTAAGCCTAGAGGCCAGCATCCTGGGCAGGTAATGTAGTAGAGCCAATGTAGGACACCTAATTCTCCCTCTGAAAAAATTGTACACCGCCCTAATATCTCCCTATCCCTCGCAGACACAGTGGAACCCAAAATAACAACTGGAATGACAATAGCCACCCCTAGAACTGAAAACCTTAAGAAGACAAACTCCCAAATCCACAGACAAATATATCCGCAATACATTATTAAAGGACAAAAAGATATTACAAACACATAAGACAGGGACAGACCAGACACTGACAAACCAGAAATGTAAGCATAAGTAGTTTCCCTTCCAAATACACCTCCAACACAAACTAGCAGGGAGTAAGATAATATGAAAAGTAACTTCAAACTTCCCAGTATGTTGCCTGCCACAACTATTGTGTCATGTCCTGGACATATCCTGTCTGTTAACGACAAACGTGTCATTTTTTATGAGGCACTGCTACTCAAATGGCCATTGGATTATGAACTCACAGCACCATAGCACTTCTGCAGTCACTTCCCTGCATTGGCATTGATGCGCGGCTTACGACCAGTGCAACTGGTGCAATGTGCCCAACAAGTGGGCAGGTTCAGACCCACGCAAATCGGACAATGAATCGGGTGTACTGTAAAGGAGTGAGTAATGCTGGATTACACACCCTGGGCACAATTCCATTGGTCCAGGACTGGGGTGGCACCACTTGGCAGGTCTGGTTGACAGAGGGCAGTGTCCAGGAGGTGAATCTGGGTGATCATGAGTTCTGCATATGCCTGTAACTTCATGACAGGTGGGGGGCAGACTGCCCATAGACGTTAGTATTGGTTTAAGAATTGCATGTGCAATTCTGATCACCCAGCCTGGGTAACAGCACGCAGCATGGCAGTACAGCAAAGCGGGATACATGAGCTGTAGGATGACACATGAGTTGTCACAGCCATCACCAGGGTACACATCTGGATGTCTCCCACAGTCTTATGTGCATGTGAAGTTTGCTCCTGGGGCCAATGGGTTACACTTTTCTATTCCCGATTCTGCCCAATCTCTTTATGCATACAATGTGCCAACGATCTTTCCATGTGATGTGTCACAGATGCAACACCCAATTAGGGAAGCACAGAGATGGGCTGGCTCACCCATACTACAGTGTATGTGCATTCAGCATGCTGGTTTACTGGACATTCTTAATACATCTGGTATAAATCCAATGTTGCACATGCGTTTGTCAGGCAGTCACGTCTTACGCATAAACCTAGAAGAGGACATGTATATGAACCCAATATGTGTGATGCATGCACAACGCAAAATGGGACATGTACAACACATTTTATTATGAAAATTGTTGACCCACCCAAGGCCATCTTTTATGACCCTGAGAAGTGTGATTAATCTTGGGTGACACATTGCATTACATATCACTGCATGCGCCATAGAGTGGTTCCATTTGCATGCATGGGAGTACCCATTCACACCTCATGGTTTCAGATGCATTCCTAGAATCAGCAAACCAGGTGAACCTGGGAATGTGCCAGGACGTAAAGTCGTCCAGTGAGTAGCATTGCAAGGAGATGGACCTCTCATATTCCTCATCACTCCATCTTTCAATGTGTTCTGTATTACACATAGATGGCGAAATATGGCTCACAGGATATTTTGCTCAGCAGGAGGATGGACCATCATGCACACATTGAAAGGTCACCTCTTCGTAGTGCTGACCCTCATTGCATTGCAGCGCAATACATGGAAAATGTGTCATTTGTCAACTGTCGCATGATGTGATGTATGTGAAAATGTGGCCAGGATTTAAGTTACATGTGTAGTGTTGTGAGGGTAGCCACACATGCATGTATGCCTTTTTTTTTTTTACAAAGGACACTATCACATGTTGACATGATACTAGTCCGTTGTCCATTACAACTGTCACATGATCTATGATGGACTCTTCAACAACGTTTGTTCCAGGAAAGGCCTGCCATTCTGCATGCTACTGCATTGATGAAACACACTCCAATGAGGGGTTGGTCTCAGGTATGGACTTATTGGGCAGTTTGTGGTACAACACTCAGTACCATCTGAAACACACTTAACTGCAGCAGAACACAGCAAGTCTGCTAGCTATGTGCACTGCTTTGCTAAAGTGCGTGAGGACAGGAATGATAATTTTGGATGTGGATATGTGTCAAGCCTGGGCCAGTCCCTTTATTGGAATACACTGCCACACATTGCATTTCTGTGTTGGTGGATTAATTATTTAGAGCCATGGCCCCATTATGCTCAACGATTGTGACAACATGATTGTTACATGTTGAAGCCTAATTCTAGTTGAAAAGATGTGAGTGGCTTGATCTTTACAGTGACTGTGACTTAAAAGCCAACACAATGAATGAGTGGAAACATTTATTTTCATGTCAAACAGTTCAGTGAATTGCAAACATGTTGTACATTGTGAAAATAGTGCACAATGTGGTTACATCACTGCTGACCAGCCATAGTGTGATGGATCTCTCCTCCATCGTCGTACTCCTCCTCCTCCTCTATTGGCTCATGCTCTTCTTGCACCAAATCACACTGGACATTAGAACACAAACAGATGTTGAGGAGGATGGCACATACTAGTATTATCTTGCACACCAAAGTGGGCGAGTATAGCAATCTCAACCTGGCAAGTCAGAGGCATCGGAACCTGGACTTCTGTGCACCAAAAGTGCATTCTACCATATTCCGGATCTTGCCAAGCAACTGGTTGTACTGGTTGTACAGTTGTTACCTGCTAGAAATTTACAATTAGGGTCATGACCCTTGGCTGCAGACCATATTCTTGGTCAGCTGAAAGTAGAAAAAAAACTACAATTGTTAATGGTTATGCACATTGTTACAGTACATTCCTGTCAAGTATCTTCTGTGTACTGAACAGCTCATACACATTTTTCAGTATTTGACTAAATGTTTTATATATACACAGTTGACTATTGGGTTACCCATGTTTATTCCAGTTTTTTGTGTGCACTGCTACATTGGATGCTTCTACATGCTGGCTTTCATGTTTAGCCAGTAAAGTACAGTGATAGGTAGTCCTTGTCATTCTTTTTCCTCATTTCTCAAGTTGTGGCTCCCACAGCCCTTGGCACTACAGCACCGTTTTGGCTCACGTTTTTTCACACCACCTGCTTATTGCCTCCGGCCTACCCAGTGCCCCTCCCAGGACCTACTACCGTAACACAGCCCTATTGAGCAGGCCCTCACCATCTCCCCTCACTACAGCCAGTGCGCCACCTCCTGCACTGCTGCCAAGGCTGTTCCTGCCCAACGCGGGTCAGCCCCAGGCATCCTTCCAGTAAGTGAGCTCTGCTCATTCTTTTTCCTACATTTCTCCGGTTAGGGCTCTCTCAGCCCTTGGCACGACAGCACCATTCTGCCTCCCATTTTTTTCCAATCAGCACGGAACTCATCAACATCATCAACACCTCTACCACCACAGTAGCCTTCCCAGACAGATGAAAACACACACTGGTCAGACCACCCCTAAAGCAACCCTCTGACGACCCCAGCAAAAAATGTTCGCAAGATCTCCTGCTCCCTTCCAAAGCCAAAGTAATTGAGAAGAATTTCAGAACAACAACCCTTATGTCCATGTGAACTGGGTATGAAGTGTAAATTTAGAACAAGTGTTCACATGGAACTGATTTCTGAAAGAAATTCCTTATTGGTACAGCATAATTCTGTTCAGAGGTAATCAGAAAAAGGAAACATAATAATAAAACAGAGCACATCTGTCATAAATGAATTAATGAATGGCTTATACAGCCCAATTATTCCTGGCATAAAAATAATTTTAGCTGAAATTAGTTAATCTTGTTATAATACAAACGCTATCAGTGCAAACTGTTTCCACTAAAAGTGATAATTAATATACAATATTTTACATTTTTCATTTGTATTGTTTGTTGTGTTGTCTGTTTTAGTTATGTGTTTTATCTTTTTCTGGTTGTTTTTCTTCGTTTAATTATTCTTTTCTTCATATTTTAATTATAATTTTTTTATTGATTTTTTTACTTCAATTTTAACTGACAAAAGGTTTGTGATGAATTATTATTAGGTGTCATTATTATTATTATTTTTGCCATTATTATTTGTTGCGCTATTATTTTTATTTTTATTAATATTATTATTATTATTGTTTTTATTATTATTATTATTATTATTACTGTTAATATTGTTATTATTATTATTATTATTGTTATTATTATTATTATTATTATTATTTCGTGATAGAAGCCCAGTAGAGACAGGCACAATTTGTCCTAAGACCAGATGGCCGATTGCAGCCACATAAACTTTGTGATTAAGATAAAAAGTATTGCTTCATGTTTTTGTGGCTATTATTTTAAATAATTAAAAATGAACCACTTCTCTATCTGATTCATAGTCTCCTTTTTGGACGCCGTCAGCCTGTGCCCATAGGCCTGAGTTGGGGACTCCAAGCCCCAGGTTGCCCCACTGACTGTAGGAGGAGCAACAATTGCCACTTCCCACCACTGAGCTGCAGCGCTGTAAGATCCTGAAGGTATCAGATGGGGGGGATGTAGAACGCTGTGTGCATTTGCCTGTATGACCTGAGTTGGAGACTCCAAGCCCCAGGTTGCACCCCTGATTACAGGAGGAGGCAGGATTGCCACCGAGCCCCACTTCTATAAAGCACCTGAAGGTATCCAGTGGCACAGGATGTGAGACGCTCTGTGAATTTAGCTGTAGGACCCAAGTTGGGGAACTCAAGCCCCAGGTTGCTCTGCTGACTGTACGAGTAGGCAGGATTGTCACTTCCTGTCACCGAGCCACAACGCTATAAAGTACCTGAAGATATCCCACGGCGCAGGGCGATAAGTGCTTTTGTCTGTATGACCTGAGTTGGGAAATCCAAGCCACAGGTTGAAGGAGTAGCTAGGGTTATCTAAGTTCCCTTGCTAGCCACTGAGGGTATGAATAGCATTTTTAAAAGTGCCCATACATGGAGGTTAGGGTCATAGGCGAGAACGAGTCAAGGGAAAAAAGATGCAATCTTGCACGATAAACCACCAGAACACATTGAAAATGGGGTAGGAAATGAGTGAAACAGGGTACTTGGTTCCTCTATAAGCTCATACCTCAAATATCAAAGTTATACTCCAGTGTGTAAATACACATAGTTAATTGGAGCAACAATTGCCACTTCCCACCACTGAGCTGCAGCGCTGTAAGATCCTGAAGGTATCAGATGGGGGGGATGTAGAACGCTGTGTGCATTTGCCTGTATGACCTGAGTTGGAGACTCCAAGCCCCAGGTTGCACCCCTGATTACAGGAGGAGGCAGGATTGCCACCGAGCCCCACTTCTATAAAGCACCTGAAGGTATCCAGTGGCACAGGATGTGAGACGCTCTGTGAATTTAGCTGTAGGACCCAAGTTGGGGAACTCAAGCCCCAGGTTGCTCTGCTGACTGTACGAGTAGCCAGGATTGTCACTTCCTGTCACCGAGCCACAACGCTATAAAGTACCTGAAGATATCCCACGGCGCAGGGCGATAAGTGCTTTTGTCTGTATGACCTGAGTTGGGAAATCCAAGCCACAGGTTGAAGGAGTAGCTAGGGTTATCTAAGTTCCCTTGCTAGCCACTGAGGGTATGAATAGCATTTTTAAAAGTGCCCATACATGGAGGTTAGGGTCATAGGCGAGAACGTGTCAAGGGAAAAAAGATGCAATCTTGCACGATAAACCACCAGAACACATTGAAAATGGGGTAGGAAATGAGTGAAACAGGGTACTTGGTTCCTCTATAAGCTCATACCTCAAATATCAAAGTTATACTCCAGTGTGTAAATACACATAGTTAATTGGAGCAACAATTGCCACTTCCCACCACTGAGCTGCAGCGCTGTAAGATCCTGAAGGTATCAGATGGGGGGGATGTAGAACGCTGTGTGCATTTGCCTGTATGACCTGAGTTGGAGACTCCAAGCCCCAGGTTGCACCCCTGATTACAGGAGGAGGCAGGATTGCCACCGAGCCCCACTTCTATAAAGCACCTGAAGGTATCCAGTGGCACAGGATGTGAGACGCTCTGTGAATTTAGCTGTAGGACCCAAGTTGGGGAACTCAAGCCCCAGGTTGCTCTGCTGACTGTACGAGTAGCCAGGATTGTCACTTCCTGTCACCGAGCCACAACGCTATAAAGTACCTGAAGATATCCCACGGCGCAGGGCGATAAGTGCTTTTGTCTGTATGACCTGAGTTGGGAAATCCAAGCCACAGGTTGAAGGAGTAGCTAGGGTTATCTAAGTTCCCTTGCTAGCCACTGAGGGTATGAATAGCATTTTTAAAAGTGCCCATACATGGAGGTTAGGGTCATAGGCGAGAACGTGTCAAGGGAAAAAAGATGCAATCTTGCACGATAAACCACCAGAACACATTGAAAATGGGGTAGGAAATGAGTGAAACAGGGTACTTGGTTCCTCTATAAGCTCATACCTCAAATATCAAAGTTATACTCCAGTGTGTAAATACACATAGTTAATTGGTGATACACGGTATAGCAAAACATCAAAGTCTTTGAGTTCCCATGAACAAAAATGTATCCGGGAAATAGGCTACTAAGTAGGAAGGAACACTTGGTCAAATTAAGTAAGAACTCCCTGAACTGGGTAAATATGGTCAATGTTCTCAAATCAGAACATGGTTTAAAATAATATGATGAATCCCTTCAAAATAAAGTTTTTCACTAGGCTGAAGAGTTTTTAACACTGCTGCTCCTTGATTAGACTTGATATATTGAGAGTGAAATGATGCCATATGCAGAACACACAGTTTGAATATACAGCTGTAGATCTGAGCAGAGAGGAATTTGCAATGGACCTTGTGAACTTAGTTTTACACTCTTGCCCCCCAAAAGGCTGTCAAATCTACTTTAAATATATCCTGCTATCTATTGATTCCCATGCAACCAATATTAATGATCACCCATGTCAAGGGCCGACAAGTGGACCATCACTTTTCCCTGACACTAGTGAAAAGAATGATGACCTCAATGAGAACGACTGATTCAGGAATTATAGTGATACAGCAACAAGAGGTTTTTCATCTCAGCTCTCACAGATCCCACACAAAACAATTTGGACCCAGGCCAAAAGTTGTTTAGTCCAAACAGGAATATGGTGGGCTGGTTGAGAAACCAGTGGAATACCAATTTTATTGCCCACATCATGACAAAGACATCATCAAATTTAGAATGATATCATATAATTTAGAGGAAATCAGATTCAAAATATTAGATCCAGAATGGGGAGTCAATGGATAAATTCCATACATGTGTGTTTCAGGAGACCTGGGCCTTAACCCAATGTTTTAGGGTAGGTTATACAAACTTTATCATTGAAGCTAGGCTGTCATCTGCAGGTCACCCAACAGGTTGTCTTTTCATGTGGGTCAAGAATTCAATTGCTTGCAAGATTAAAAGACTAAAAATAAATTCCGCTGATATTTTGGGGTTGGATATAAATTCACTAAATGTACTCTTTGGGATAAGTCTGATAAATCTGTACAACCACCTATTGAACTCTAACCATGACTCAAACACTGGTACATTTGGTTGATATTTTGGGAAGGAATTTCACATAAATGTATCTTGTTATAGCTGGTGACATGAAGACAACTTTGTGAACCTATAGAGTTCATACAGGATTTAATGCTAGATGAGGAGAGGGGTATCCCTGAGTTGTCGAACACAGTAATGAAAGAAAATACAAAGGCCGCTTTGCAGCTAACATCTTTTACCCTAACCAATGGGCTGCGTGCATGTATGACGTACCATAAAAAATAACATAAGGAGCTACACCTACCAATAGCCCCGATACCAATGACCAAATAACCAGTCAGTTGGCAGTGAAGAAATTTCAGTTGTTTATTATGCAAAAAAATCTATAGAGGAGCCTCTCCAACCCTCACCCATCACGTGCGCGGAGAAGACTACTGGCTTACATTCAAAACCGCACATATATACTTTCAGTTCAACACATGAAGTCACCGTAAATGGAAAAACATCACTTGACTCTTGGGCCCCCAGGAAGGACCATATATGGCACACATGATTGGTTCAAAGCTTTACTAAGTTATTACTGGGAAGGTCAGGAGAAGTGACTCCCTTTCGTCCTGGTGCCCGGGAGTGTAGGCACGGCGCCTCCAGGAATGCGCTTATCGCACCCAAAGCCAGATGCGACCTTGAGTCCCAGGACAGAGGGAGAACAGTTTACTGTCAGCTGCTCTCAGTAATTCAAATGGATTTGGAACTGACAACTAATGCAGAGTAACACGTGATCACAGCTCGTGTCTGACACAAGGAGAGAAAAGATGGCGTCTGAACGGTTTCTAGGCCTACTCTATTAGTATAGAACAAACGGACAGAATAAACATTTTCCTAGTAGCTAAAACAAATAGAGGTTATGCAGTGTGCATATTAAGCATAAAGGATATATAGATACATCATGCTAACACAATATATATGTCTGATACTTCTCGTGTAGGGGAAATCTAACTTTTATCCCTCAGAACGGCCCTTTTAGCATGATGTAGCTAACTAAAAATGGTGTCAGTCCTCAAAGATCCCTTCGTCAATCTGCATCATATCCTTTATTTCTTGCTGAACTAATTGGGCTTTTAACACTGCTGGGGAAGGACCAGTCACAGATGAGGTGAGTTTAGTAGCACAGTAAGAGCAGCATGCAGGCCCACATTGTATGCAAAGGCAACCGGTGAATATGATACCGGCTATACCTGCCAGCACCATCAAACTTTTCAATCCCCAGGTGGACAACAGTCCCCAAAATCAACCAGATAGGGACCAGGTACCAGTTTCTACGTGTACTTTAGATGCCAAGCGATGTAACTTTTGAATGGCCGGATGAACAGAGGGGGCAGAGTCAGGGATATATATACAACAGGAGCTGCCAATCACGCAGCACGCTCCTCCTCAGTCGGCCAGGATGACGTCTAAAACCATTCGGTTCTGAAGCGACACGAGTCTCATCACTTGAAGCTCTATAGTTAAATTGGTCAATATACCTGCAGTAGTATTGATCACCCTTTCGACTACTCTGGACAGATGCTGCACTTCCTTACTAGTGATGATGGGTCCCCAAATAGGAAATACTCCCTTTACAATATCAATAAAGTGCTGCTCAGTGGTATCTGTTTGGTCTATGTCGGTGGTATCTATCTCTCTCTTATTCCTGAAGAGGGGCGAACTCTGTTTATCTAATCGATGATCCTTATGATAATTAGAATGGGCTATATAAACTAGAGGGTACAAGAAGGACAAATAACAACAGCCAGTCCAGCCGCGGGAAAGCCAGGCATAGGCATGTCCTCCACAGACAAAATATACATTTGGGGGAGTCAACAATGGAGGGCTACTGAACGTATGTAACAGATAGGTGTAATTGCATCGACTTTCTACTACCGATAAGTACCCTGCTCCCTGAACACAAAATGCAGAGGTACTGTTTAATATAGGCACTGGAATTTGCTCGATCATCTGTAACATGTCTTTCTTTAAATTATTGGAAATACTGGGTGAAATTGAATTCTTCAAAATCCAGGATTTCATTTTTTAACCAGGTGATGTTTTCATGTTCCGTATACAAATTCATACATGCATTTGGATCTAAGTACCCCTCCCCATCATTTCCCTTCGGGTCAAAACCTTGATGAACCTCTCTATTTTCTAAAATGATCTTGCAGTCTTTCTCCGATATCTTTGAGTATCTACAGTATAATGCATGTACATCATGGAGAGGAACTTAAACCAAGATTCACAACTTCCTAAATAGGACAGTGGCAAAGAGATGAATAAATCATGCTTGTGCATAACAGAGGGTAAAAGGCCGCAAACCCAACAGTTTGTAATATTCGTAGCACTGTGCGTTTGATGAAGCATTTCAACAAAAACATTTTTCGTATAAGTCTGACGGTGCCTTTCCTTATGCAGGGCTAAGGTATAGAATATATGTTCCGGAGGCAGGGCAGTGGTTCCTGAAACAGTATGCATAGGGTAACAAAATTCTAAATATATAAACACACTCATTAATATTATTAACAAAATCGCTATTGTGACCACGAATGCAATTTTAACACGCTGTGTTCAACTCAAAAAGACAGGCATATATACAGGGTGATAACGTGGTGCAAGAGGACGTTCCTCCTCGGGAACGAAACTGGCAAAAGGGTACATGCTAACTAAAAGTCCAAAAGTAAACTCGGGCAATGCAGTCCAACCTGCCAGAGGGTGCTTCTTTCATGTGCCCATCTATATCCTCACAAGCAGGCTCCTATTGTTCATCACAAAGAAAAACCAAAGCAGACTTTCACATTACAGTTATGTTCTCACACAACCCTTTAAGAAATCACAATCTGGGCCCCTTTCAAACAGGAGATTCAGTCTTTCTTTCTGAACAGAGCAAACAAAATGTTCAAGGCTCTCAACGTGTTCAGCCCAGTGTCTCGGTCAGTACCCCAGAAATGTTTCTGACAAGCCCTATTACTCTAGTCGTTCCTTATCTCCTACCATCTTCACCTGGAGTACTGTGTTGTTTTCTGGGCCGCAGATTGTATCGAACATGGCCAGGTGTTTCCTGATCAGAGAACAAAACAGAGGATGGTGAATCGGTCGCAACATGAATATCATGAGCCTTTCGCTCAACTGCAGGGGCAACAGAATCCGGGGCAATCACTGGTGCAGATGACAAAACCCCTTCCAAGCCAGGTGCTCTTTCTCCTTGCCCTTCTCCAACTTCCAGGGCATCAGAAAAAGGGGCAAAGCGAGGGGCTCGTTCACTCTCCTGGGTCAAAATTACTTCCTGGTTTCCCTGATCATAAGGAAGCGGGAGGGGCAATTTCTTGACATGAGACACGTGTATTCAATGTCTCTTTCCATTCACCTTCACCGCCGTCTGCGTGGCCAGTAGATTCTGATGAGGCTCAGACCAACGAGGGTCCAACCTGGATTTCCGTTGATAGTTGCAGATCAAGACCCACTGTCCTGGCTCCAAACGATGTCCTGGACCCTCCGGCAGGGGCTGCAACACTGCTGAAACCTGTTGATGAATGGAACAAAGAACTTTAGTCAAAGCATACAGATAATCTGTCATCATAGGATATTCAATATCACAAAACGTTCTGGGTCTTGGGACACCCCAAACATTGGGAGGCCCCCCAAAGATAACTTCATAAGGTGACAAGCCAGATCGAGAATGTGGGGTAACTCGTATGGACATCAATGCTAATGGTAAGGCATCGGGCCACCTTAACCCAGTACTGTCTTGAATATTTGAGACCCTTAATTTCAGTATTCAATTATACTTCTCGACTATTCCAGCAGACTGAGGGTGTCAAGCCGCATGGAATTTCTGCTTAATTTGCAACCCATTACAAACATGACTGATAAGATCTGCATTAAAGTGCCCCCCGTTATCACTCCAGATCACCCAAGGCAATCCATAGCGTGGGAAGTACTCCTTTATCAGAGCCTTTGCTTTTGCCAGAGCAGTGATTTCTTTAGTCCAGTAGGCCTCCACCCATTTACTGAAGGTGCACACCATGACCAGGACATACTTTAGATTATTCACATGCTCCAGTTGGATATAATCCATTTGGAGCACCTCAAAAGGCAAAGATGGTGGTGCAAAATTCCCACTGAGAACAGGTTCCCTACCTCCAGGATTATGTCGTAAACAAACCATGCAGTATTAAACCAAATCAGCAGAAGTCCTTGTGATATTAGGATTGTTACACACAGGGTCCAAAAGTGCACAAATGCCCTTTGCCCCAATGTGTGCCGAGCCATGTGCCATGGTCATTACAGCATTCACTAATGCATTGGGCAACAACCATCTCTTTTTCTCGGTTAAATCAACAAAGCAATCGTTTTCATCTAATCTCCCCACTTCCTTTTCCCAGTGAGCCAGTTCAGCAGACGTAGCTTCCTTTTGTATCTCCCGGCCACTTTCCATAGTGTTATCAAACATTTCCGTCTCCGTCACCCACCTAGCAGAAGTAGTCACGAACATTGAGAACATTTTAGATTTAACAGTTTCTTTAGATATCTGATCGGCAAAAGCTTTACCTTCACCTACTGCATCCACCACTGCCTTATGTGCACTGCATTTAACTACAGCCACCTTTTCTGGTAATGTCAATGCAGTCAGTAATCGTAGGATCAAAGAGCCATGTTGTATTCTCTGACCCTGGGAAGTAAGAAAACCCCCTTCCACCCACAGTCAGCCAAAAGTATGAGCCACGCTGAAGGCGTATTGGCTATCTGTGTAAATATTTACTCTCAATCCTTCACTTAACTCACAGGCCTGAAGCAATGCCACTAACTCAGCTGCCTGTGCTGATTGATAGGGTACTCGAGAAGACTCAACTACAGTGTGAAGAGTTGTAATTGCATATGCAGCTGTCGTCGTGCCATCTGGTAACTTGAAACAAGAGCCATCCACATACAATTCCCCTTGGGGATCAGATAGAGGAATGTCCGTGAGATCTACCTGTCCCTTCGTCTCTTCCTCTGTCCAAAATATACAATTGTGTACATCATTGTTTTTCTCGTCTGCAGGGAGGGGTAGTAATGTGGCAGGATTCAGAGTGGCACCCCGTTTAATTGTAATATGGGGGGCAGACAACGTCAAATCGTATCCAGTAAGACGTGCACTCGTAAGGTGCTGGGTCTTCGTTTTGTTCAATAATGTATCCAAGCGTGCAGTACCATCACTGTGAGGTCAGTGTTCAAAACGAGCCCTTCCTACTGTCCAATGGCCACAACGACTGCAGCAGTTGCCCTGAAACAGCTAGGAAGCGCATTGGGGATGTTATCCAACACCGCCGAGAAATAGGCACAAGGTCTTTGCTTACCACCAAAACCTTGTGTTAACACAGAAAGCGAGCAACCGTCCACCTCGTGTACATAAAACACAAAAGGTTTTCGGTAGTCAGGAGTACCCAAGAGGGGTGCAGAGCAAAGCGCAGATTTTAAACAGTCAAAAGCTTTCTGACACTCATCAGTCCAGGCTAAAGTTTCATGCATATCTTTAGTGGTTAAGTACAGGAGAGGTTTAGTAAGAAGAGAGAAAATACGAATCCATTGATGACAGTAAGAAGTTATGCAAAGAAATGCATGAACATCACACTGAGTACAAGGTACAGACATGTTAGAAATGGTAGTCACACGCTCAGGGGTTAATCTCCTCCCTCTTTCGTCAGTAGATGACCAAGGTAGGCCACCTCCTGGCGACAATATTGAAATTTGGAAAGGGATACCTTATTACCATTAGCCGCCAAATGAGACAATAATTTAACAGTGGTATCCTGACAACCATCTTCAGTAGCAGAAGCCACCAACAGATCGTCAACATACTGTAAGAGCACATTACCAGGGGGCAGGGTCAAATCATCCAATAATGCTTTCAGGGCCGGACTGTAAATGCTAGGACTCTCGGTCTACCCCTGGGGAGCACGGCAAAACCAGAAGCTGCAACCAGATAAGGAGAAGCCAAAAATATGACGGCTATCAGGATGAATTGGACTGCTAAAGAAAGCATACATTAAATCAATAACGGAAAAATACTTAGCAGTAGGAGGGATCATAGTGAGAATAGTAATGATGTCAGAAACCACAGGGTATTGCGGCACCACTATCTTATTAATTTCTCGTAGGTCAATTACAAAATGGTAAGTGTCAACATGGTCAGGGTTGGGCTTTTTCAAAATCGGCAATATAGGACTATTGCATACATAGGCAGCCATTTCTTCCACTACAGTTATCGATCAAATCTTGGATAGTAGAGAGCAGAGATTTCTCACCTGTCGATGAAATTTTGTATTGAGGTATACGTGGTAAACGAGCATTTTGTTTCAGAGTAATGGAGACAGGCGGAATCTTAAGAAATCCTAGATCTGTATCTCCGGTGGCCCACAGTGTTGCTGGGATGGCAGCGAGCTTAGGAGGGAGTGGTTCATTTTTAGCAAAATACTGCAACATATATTTACCAGTAGATTGTATAGTAAGATAAACACTGTCAGGAGAACAATGGATCTTCGCATGCAACTTCATTAACAAATTCAACCCTAGTAGATTTTCCCCACAATGTGAGGTCAACAAAAACGGAGAGTCCACTGTGACCGAACCAATTGTAATCAGAATAGGTTTAGAAACGGGGCTCACCAACGGAATTCCAGAAAAACCCACTGAAACATTATTCCGTCCAGACAGAGCAGCCCCAGGGAACAGTGAACGAGAAATAGAACTATTCATCACAACAGTATCAACTAAAAAGTTTTCAGATGTCCCCATCAACCACCCTCGCACATAAGGACCTTGCTGATCAACGGGTACTGACACCTGGCCCCCACTCTGTCCTTGGCTGTCCTATGCGTAGGCATACCCTTCGGTCCCATCCATCACACAGTCTTCATTATAGTACTGCCTACCTCTCGGATTATCAAAATAATTATTTTCAGATTCACCATGCGTCACTTCCTCTCTCCGCATATCACTTTGATCCACACCACGTCAGCCTCTTCCTCTCCCTCTCCCTCTTACTGCCCCATTCTGAGCCAGCAACAATGGACATTGAGCTCGCCAATGCCATTCCTGTTTACAATAAACGCATTGTTTTTTTTCCAAAGCAACAACTGGTCCTCCGCCTCGTCCAGTTCCCGCCCCCCTCGGCACAAACCCTCTACCACCTCTCTCTCTGCCTCGTCCCCTGATGACTTGCTGTAACAACACACGTGTCTTGAGATCCTTTGATTTCTTTTCCATCTTATCCTTACTCTCATTTTCCCTGTGTTCATAATATTTAGCCATACTTAGTATAACTGAAGGTGTAGAAGTGGTCCAAGTACTCTCGGCGGCTTGTAGCCGTGCGGAGACTTCTGGCAACTGATTGGTCACAAAACGATTAACAAATAATCGTATCCCACCTTCTGAGGAAATATAAATGTTATGGTCAAGTTGTGTTCCCTATCGTGTACCCCACCGTCTCCATGTACCAGCTTAAAGTGCATATAACTTCCCTCCTGAGCCAGCTATGAAGACGCAAATACATTTGCGTCCAACGTTAACATGTCCTCTTTCAGACCCACCCTGAATGGGTTGAATAGTCCGTTCCTAAGTATGCTATGCCAACGTCTTTTTGTAGTGTACTTTACACGTTTTCAGCTCTGGCAAAGTAGGCCCTGAATTTCTGCCATCGAGCTTTTTCCCCTGCCTTCTGACTCTGAAAGCCTCAGCCCAGGCTGTCTCTGTACCCGTGAACTCTGACTTACTTTCTGTGCGGCCCACCGCGCTCAGCTCAGCCTGCTGCCTGCCAAGACTGACTTCAACCTTCGAATTATCTGTTCCGCTCCTCGAAAATACATTCCTGCCTACTAGTTTAAGTAAACATCCCCCCAGCTGCAGAGCAAAAGGGCCGGCCTCCCTGTCTCCGTGCAAGTAATTCATAGCTTCTGTTACCATGCTCCCATGGAAGGCCCATGCCCCCACGCTTCTCATGCAGACACTTAGGCGCTCATACACGCACTCACAGTCAGTATAGAATAGCTTCTGCCCCAGAGACCTTTTCCGTTCAGATAATATGGTTCCCAAACATCAGATATCAGATATGATAGAAGTACAAGTTGATCTGACTTGCCAGACTTCTGTCTCTTTCCGCCAGTGTAAATGTCAAGTCCCCTGCACCCTCCAGTTTTCACGTCAATCACACGTCATGCAGCTGCGCGCGCATCCAAGCCTCAGATTTCTGCTGACATTACAAGATTTCTGCTTTGTGCCACCCACTCGTGACACTTACATGTGACGTTTCTAGCACACACCTCTGGTTCACGCCTAGTTCACGCCTTCTGATTACGTACTCCTAACACGTGGATGCTGTTATCTTGTCTTCTCTCAGCTGTTACGCCTACTATATTGGTTTCTATGATGTAACTTAAGTATATAAGCTATGTCTTGTCAATAAAATATTGCTCTATCCCTTCCTGAACCCCTTGTGGTTGCAGGAACATGATATCCAGGTCATGACCATTCCTTTTTGAGGAATAAAACCCCTAAGAACTCTAACACCACGGACTCTGTTTTTTTCTTTCCGATTGAGTTATTATTGATTAAGTACTTACCTGCATAGAAATTAAGACGGTAAATTAAATATTTACGACATTTTGGCGCCCGAATAGGGACCCTCCCCCACCCCACGCGCCGGTTGGTGCGTTGCAAGCTCTGTCCCCTGCCATCAGTTAGACGGAAACTACGCGTACTGGCAGGATTTCCTGTATCTCCCTCTGGCCCACGGAGGTGACGAAGACTGCAATCAGCACCCAGACGAGGCGGTGAGGAGTGCGGAGGATCCCGACCAGAGCCTAGCCGAAAGAAGCAAGGTCCGAGGTGTAAAGAGGCCCTCCAGTTTCCGAAGTATCCACGTGTCGAGTCGAGTCCGGTCCAGTCCAGTCGAGTTTTCCGAGGCCTTCAGTTTCCGTGCTTCCCGGTGAGTACCATTGCTGGGACGTATCAAGACGGGTTTGGGTACACAAGTCCGGTCTGCACTGTTTTAGACAGTGTATCTGTGCTGTTTAGCAGTACATCAGTTATTCAAGTTGTTGCATTGTCTCTGACAGTGTATCTGTGCTGTTTAGCAGTACATCAGTTATAGGGGGTAGTCATATATGTCTCAAATGTCTTTCATGTGATTAATGTCGTGGTATGAGTGTGACTGTTTTAATGTGCATTATTGTATTTTTGTGTAATTAGCTGTATTCAGAATTAAGTAGCAAGGATTGAGCATTCAGTATTAAGTAAACAAGATGCCGTTTTTCAACAAGTTAAAGCAGATAGGAACCAGGAAAGGGATACTAGAGGAAGAAATTCCTATCCCCCCTAGGGACACTCCAGGAAATTTTATGTACCACAAGCATGGCTTAGATGCCATATTGTATCTAGATTTATGGGCCGATTATACTAAGCATCTAGACGAGAGACACAGATGGCCTGTTATCGGAACATGGGATGCCGAGTGCATCATGAAGGTAGAGGAAGCACTATAGAAAAAGAAAGCCAGACAATCTCAGAAAGACGCCATAGAATTTTGGCGTAAGGAATCACATAAGCGTGCTGAAAGAGCACTACGTAGAGAAGACAGACTTAAAGAGTCAGATAAAGCCCAAGAAAATGAATTAGTTACTGAAGGGATCCGAGTAAAATCAGAGCAAATAGACCGCGCACGAAACAATCTCGTAAATGGTATGTATCTTGTGGCCGAGGGTTCGCCTGAGGCCACTTCAGAAATACCGAAAAATCTGCCGCCACCATTGGTTCCAACTAAAGTAAATCACAGGACCACTAAAGACATATTTCTGAATTCCTATCTAGAGGATGTAGCACCCGCTTACACCAATCTGCCTGTCCGCGTCCCGCCTACTGACGGTGACGGAGGTGGCAACCCGCCACAACTGCAACCAGGTTTCCCCGTCCGACAGCCCACCGTTCCTCCACCTCCACCACTTCCCGCACCTAAAACTGATCTACCGAAACCACTTCTACCTGATCCTACTAAAAGACAAGTTCAAGTACAGATACAGACTCCACAGAGAGATAATGTCCAAGCTTCCGCCTCAGGAGGTGCGATAGGGGGTCTTCGGACCCCGCCATTAACACACAGATTACACCTTAGGGATATGCAGAGTCCTTTCACGTTCAAATCACCCCGTCTCGACATACTCAAAGAACCGCTTGCAGTTTGCAGATATGATCCAGTACCCGGTAAAGACGATAGAATGATGATGGCATCACTACGCTTACGACATGCTGCAGATTACCTACTGTTATTTTCAGGAATGAAAGAGCACCTAGATAGAATATATCACTTTGTTCAGACTGGGAAAGATCCTGAAAGTATTAAGGATGCCATGGCGCATCAGAAAGTTGATACTCAAGCATATATACTACGCTTTTTTATAAATTGCCTAATAAGAGAACGAGACAGGCCTGAAACCGAACAGGATGAATTAGATGCACTCAACAAATGGGGTCAAAATATATCCGATGGAAAGCATGATAAAGGGACTTGCATAGCCAGTATGTACAAGAGAATAAGAAAAGCAGTGATAGAAATACACGAAAAAGAGAAAGAAAGGGCCTCCTCCGAGGAGGAGGAAGAACCTGAAGAATCAGAAAGGACCACAGACACGATAGCGTATGTAGGTAAGGGAACTTACCTTAGGAAAGGCATTCGTCCAGAAAGCAAGAGAGTTTTTCTCTCTGGCATAACAAAACCGAATTCTCCGGAACATCAGTTCCAAGAGACTGATAAAAGGCTTCGAGACCGAATAGGGTACCACGTACTCAATTCTATGGATGAACAAGAACTAGCCCGGTCAGCAGTATTATGGGCTGACAATGCGAACATATACAATGATGACACCGTAGCGCAGACATTCCTGAACCTCTCCCCAGACGAGCAAAAATTAGCAGGTGTGTACATGATTCAGCACCTCCTCACGTTATACAGAAACCAACATTCTGATCCAGGTCCCTTACATGATATGTTAGAAGCACTGCTCATGGATAGATGGAGAGGTCTAAGTACCAAGTTAATACAAATAATTCTAGAACAACGACATAGATATAACACTTTCGTAAGCTCCGAATATGTTCCCGCCCCGCCCTCAGAAAGAAAAATGTATCATATGGAACGTCTGCATGGCATTGAAAGCCAGAACCCCTTACGAGAAGTACATCCAGTCATGGGTGACGATCATACCTTGAAACGTGTGTATGTACACACGCCTCTGACCAAGTTAGAACTGTTAGAAATGAAGAAGCTAGTACCGTGTCATGATAAAGACCCTGCAGGTTTTCACAGAGAACTTAAAGACATGTTACTGATGGGGGATTACACATATGAAGATATCATGAAAATGTTAAAGGTATTGTTGCCTACCGGCATCTACGAGAAACTGAAGGAAAAAGAATGGGAGGTGGGAGAGAAAAAGATTGTATGGGCAGAAATAGAAGACGAGGAGAACAAACGTACCCCAGGGGTAGGCCTTGGGGAGAAAACTAAAGCATTACCAGGTTTGATAGTACAGGTTCTGCCAAGGTTATTGACGACTAGAAAGGAAGACTGGGACGCAATCTCAGCATGTAAACAGAAGCCAGATGAAGATACTAGTGACTTCTATTCAAGATTCGAGAAATGTTTCATTATTAATAGTGGTCTTAAACCAAGTAGCGAGTCATACCCGCATCTTTTTGTATCAAAGTTAGTCGAGAATTCCCTGTTAGCAGTTAAAAACCGTGTATACAAGGTTGAGAGTACATGGCAAGCAAATACGCCATCACAGATGTTACAAATGTTACAATACCATCAGAACAGAATTAGAGAAGAACAAGATCATGAACAGAAACGTATGAAAGACACAAAAATGAAAATGTTAGTGGCCCAATCAGTTCCAGCCGACAGCCAGAGAAAGGGTACGACCCAGACAGGTCACACCGCAGCTCCCGTTAAAGGGACATGCAATTATTGCAAGCAGCCAGGTCACTACGTACATGAATGTCCAGTTTTGAAACATAACATAGCAACAGGTAAAACTAAGGAAAGACCGCATCCACCGAGACAAGATCAGGCCCAGCAACAGACTTCACAGAATGTACAGCCCATGCAGAATACGCAGCCTATGCATGCTTCATCTCATACAGCACAGACAGTAGCGGTACCACAGCCACAGCCCATTGCCGCGACTCAACAAGTTTCCCAACAGATGTACCAGTATGCCCAATCAGCTTACCCCGATTACCAACGATACGCATGAAACAGCCTAGAGAGGGAGTTGGGCTTGCCTCTTATTGAAGTTCCTGTAGATCAAGAGGGTCCTTATGTACACAGTCAAGTATTGGGAAAAGACAGAAAGTTTTTAATTGACACAGGGGCAAGCCGCACCACAATAAGCCATGACGAAGTCCCAGGGGCACCCCTCTCAGGCTCACAGAATGTTTCCCTTGGTTTTTCAGGACAGCCCATTGTAAACGAGGTATCAGAACCCGTTCCCCTGGCTGTGGGTCCGTTATCACGTGTTACAGACTTGTTACTTACGAAATCATGTCCAGAAAATCTGTTAGGAATAAAGACATTGAAGGCTCTAGGAGCCATAATATGTTGTTCCCCGGAGGGAGTTAGACTCTTTCTAAGGGATTTCAAGGGTCACTATGTATTACGAGAGTTTGATGTCAGATTGAAAAATGTACCAGATCACTTATGGGCACAAGGCCCAACTGATGTAGGTTGTATGCATATCACACCATACCGTGTTACACTCAAGCCAGGAGTTGTGTTACCTCGAATCAGACAATACAAGTTACCACCCGATGCTGTAGTGGTTTTACTGGAAATCATTGAAGAGCTCATTGCCCAAGGAGTGGTCGTAGAGACCGACTCCAATGTCTGTAATTCACCCATCATTCCAATTCTTAAACGTACTGATCCCAATGCACCGCCAGTATATCGGCTGGTGATTGATTTAAGAGAACTGAATAAATGCATTGTACCGCAGTACCCTGTGGTTCCCGATATCTCTTCCCTATTGACTGCTATTGATTCTGAAGCAACGTTCTTTACTGTAATTGATCTCAAGAACGCCTTCTTTAGTGTACCCATTGATCCAGAGAGCCAATACCTCTTCGGATTCAGTTTAAATGGACGAAGTTTCAAATTTTCCCGCGCACCTCAAGGATTCACAGAAAGCCCCAGCATCTATAGTCAAGCACTGAAAAGACAACTAGATTGTATTCAAATGCCAGTTAACACCGCTTTACTGCAATACGTCGATGATCTGCTGATCACCGCACGAAGTGAGCCCGAATGTGAGCAAGCATCACTGACAGTATTACATTTTCTGGCCGACAAGGGACACAAGGTGTCTCCTTCGAAGCTACAATTCTGTGTTCAGCAAGTTGTGTACTTGGGTCACTTGCTGTCCAAAGTGGGGAGACAGCTCACTCCCGATCGCATTCAGTTAATTGTAAATATGCCACAACCCCAGACACAAAAGGAAGTGCGGGCCTTTATAGGCCTCACCTCGTACTGCAGACAATGGATCCCTCAGTATGCATTTCTAGCCAAACCACTCATTCAGTTAACAACACAGGAGGCAGCGACTTCGACTGTCCTCCCTTGGACTCAGGAACACACACAAGCCTTTGAAAAATTAAAGAGAGCATTATGCCAAGCACCAGTTTTAGCGACCCCATGTTACAGCAAACCTTTTACACTTTTTGTTACAGAACGTGATGGTACAGCGTTGTCTGTCCTCACCCAAGATCAAGCAGGTTCACATAAGCCTTGCGCTTATTTTTCAAGTACATTGGATTCAGTAGCCCAGGCACTCCCTGCGTGCTTAAAGTCAGTAGCAGCAACAGCTTTAGCAATCAGACAGAGCGACTCAATTGTTTTAGGACATCAGTTAACAGTACAAGTTCCACATTCTGTAGAGGTTCTTTTAAACAGAACCCAGACTCAGCACTTGACTATAGCACGACTGACAGGTTACGAATTAACGCTATTCCAGCCACACATAGAAATCAGACGCTGAAGCATGCTGAACCCCGCAACATTGTTACCTACAATTATGACAGATCCAGCCCCGCATGATTGTATAGAGATCATTAATGCAGTAACAAAGCCTCGACGAGACTTAATCGATGTCCCACTGACAAATCCAGACCTGACACTCTATGTGGATGGTTCATGTATGAAAGCAAGTACAGGAGAATTAGTGGCCGCGTATGCAGTGACCACTGAAACTGAAGTTAAAGAAACACATCGTATTGACACACTGTCTGCTCAAGCGGCAGAGCTCATTGCTCTGACCCGAGCCTGTATACTAGCCAAGAACAGAAATGTTAACATATACACTGATTCCCGTTATGCGTTCGAAGTTGTACACGACTTCGGAATGCTATGGCAAGAACGAGGTTTCTTGACCTCTCATGGTGCCAAGATCCAACACGGTCCCCTCATTCAAGCACTGTTAGAAGCAATACATCTGCCTTCAGGCATATCCGTCATGAAGTGTAAAGCACATACTAAAGTTACAGATTCTGTTTCCCGGGGAAATGACCTGGCAGACCAGACAGCAAAACATACAGCATTGACTCACACTCAGACAACTGATGTGACAAAGACAATAGTACCGACAAATTGTATGACAGTCAGGGATCCCACACTAGATATAATCGATATTCAGACACATGCTACTGCAGATGAAATAAAGAAATGGACTGAACTAGGAGGGATCCAGACAGATCAAGGTTGGATGACGAAGGGAAAATCTACATGGTTTCTCCCTGACTCTATGGTTCAAGTCATAATCAATACAGCACATAGTCCAGCACATCTAGGAGAGAAAGCGATGTTAGACAGTTTACAAAATCTTTGGAGCAATAAACACTTACGAGCAGCAGCAAAACAGAAAGTGCGTACTTGCATGATCTGTTGTCAGTTCAATCCAGGTAAAAGTGTCCCCGTAGAGCAAGGTGGATTTCATCCTCCCGATCACCCTTTTGAAGTCCTCCAGATGGATTATATCCAGATGGACCGTTGTCGAGGATTCAAATATGTTCTCGTAATTGTTTGTGCACTTTCCCGTTGGACCGAAGCATATCCAGTCCCAGATTACACCGCTTCGACCACTGCCAAGCAGCTGGTTCGAGAATTCTTCCCACGATACGGCTTGCCTCGTGTCGTGTACTCAGATAACGGACAGCCATTCTCATCCGAATTAATGAAACAAGTTTCCTTTCTGCTAGGATATCAGTGGAAATTCCATTGTGTCCGACATCCTGAAGCCGCAGGCCTTGTAGAGAGGCATAATCAGACACTAAAGACCCGCCTTAGTAAAATATGTAAAGAAAAAGGGGTCGACTGGATAGTCGCCCTGCCAGTTGCACTGTTCTACATGAGAATGGTTGCCCATTCGAGATCAGGACTATCCCCGTATGAAGTGGTTTTTGGCAGACCACCGAATATGTGGGGGACGCCCATTCCTAAGAAAATTACCGATGTCGATTGTAACATGTTGACAGATTACCTTGCCTCCTTGATGTCTGCACTCCAATCATGTCAGGTTGCCGCAGCCTTCCCTGACAACACTGATGTAAAGCCGCATGATGTCCGTCCTGGGGACCTGGTCTTGATTAGGAACTTCGACAGGAAAAGTCCGCTGGAGCCCCGCTGGAAAGCGCCGAAGACCGTCCTTCTTACTACGAGGACCGCAGTGAAGGTGGAGGGCAGAAAGGGGTGGATACACACGAGTCATATTAAACAATGCAACGAACTGAAACCAGACTCAGACTCGTCCACCCCCACCAAAGACTGTTTTGAGCCTAGTGACTTTAAAGTTTCCGAACGAGAGAAAACTCCCCAAGAGGAGTATAAATTAAAACTCTGATCTAGCAAGTCAGACAGTTTAATTGTTTAAGTCCTCCCCTAGGTGAATCGGTTAAATAGTTTCTGACATGTATCCCCTAGATCGAGATAGAGAGAGAGAGAGACAACTCAAGAAACGTACATATTGCAAATCACTGCGTAGTCACTGTATAGTGACATTATTAATTATGTTTTTTCTAAGTTTTCTGATTATTGTTGCAAGTATACTGCTTCCTATCTATTACCCTATTTTCAAGCGTGAACAATCTGCTTACAATGTTTCTGCTGAACATTCTTTTAGTGAGTTACCTCCACATGAACTTTCTTACAGACTCGCGCTGCGCAACAACACATTCATTAGTATGTTACATCACTCCCATCAGACTAACAATGCTACAAACTGCTGGATATGTGGCCGACTCCCTCTCTACCAGAAATACAAGGGAGCTCTGCCCCTCTTTCCGTACCCGTTCACTCACAATGGCTCCTGTGGTGCATGGTTTAGAATAATTAATTCTTTAGATCCTGATATTGCTGTTTACAAAGGGAGCTGGGTTTGGGGAAACTTGAACTTAGTTCTGCTTAACGTCTGTTACCCTGATAAGAAGGGACTCCCCACTAGAATAGGAACTGATCTAGAAAACGAAGTATATGGATTAGGTAATTACACAATTAACCTTATGATTCTTACTGTTGAATCCGAAGCTGCACCAGTTCTGCCCGCTATGTCAGTCTTACCAGTCACTGGTGAATTATGTGTCAGTAAGAAAGGTTCAGTACACTTAGGACATAGTAAATGTACTACTGTTGTCGAATTCAATGATCAAGGTAAATCGTCCTTTAGAGCTACCCGTCATTCCTACTTTGTCTGTGGTCATACCGCATACATACGCTTACCTCCAGATTGGGATGGTACCTGTTATATTGCATTCCTTCTGCCACCTGTTTTTCTAGCCCCTCCTGATTATCACAGAAATACAAATCTAGTAAAGAGTAGACTCCGAAGAGATCTCCCGATTGTCGACTACACTGAAACGGCATGGGAACAGTACACAGATTTCAATAAAGGACTCTTTTTCTTCTTAGGCCCCGTCCAAAATAGTAAATTAATACGTAGATTAACTAGAACACTTGAAGCTGTAGTAAATGAAACTGCCTCCGCCCTAGGTAACTTAACAGAAGAGCAGTCCGCCATGCGAGTTGTTGTTCTTCAGAATCGTCTTGTTATTGACGTCATCTTGGCAGATAGAGGCGGAGCCTGTAAGGTCATCGGGTCAAGTTGCTGTGTTTTCATTCCAGAAAACGCGCCATCTGTATACAAAGCTATTACACGTCTTCATAAAATTGCAAATCTGATACATCAGAATCCAGGCACCTGGACTTGGTCCGGTTGGTTCTGGACAACGTTAACTGCTTGGGGATGGAAGATCCTATCCTTCCTAGGTATTGGCCTAGTCCTAGTGTTCAGTTGCTGCCTGTGCCTACAGTGTGGGCCAGCGATTTGTGGACTGTGTGCCACATCATGCATTGAACATTCCAGTTTTCTCTCACAACGTCAAAGAAAGAAAGAAGAGCAGATGATGTTACAAGAACAAACTGATCGATTCATGAGGATCGATATATCATGAAGGGTCCGTAGGGAACAAGGAGGGAATGAGGAAATATAAATTTTATGGTCAAGTTGTGTTCCCTATCGTGTACCCCACCGTCTCCATGTACCAGCTTAAAGTGCATATAACTTCCCTCCTGAGCCAGCTATGAAGACGCAAATACATTTGCGTCCAACGTTAACATGTCCTCTTTCAGACCCACCCTGAATGGGTTGAATAGTCCGTTCCTAAGTATGCTATGCCAACGTCTTTTTGTAGTGTACTTTACACGTTTTCAGCTCTGGCAAAGTAGGCCCTGAATTTCTGCCATCGAGCTTTTTCCCCTGCCTTCTGACTCTGAAAGCCTCAGCCCAGGCTGTCTCTGTACCCGTGAACTCTGACTTACTTTCTGTGCGGCCCACCGCGCTCAGCTCAGCCTGCTGCCTGCCAAGACTGACTTCAACCTTCGAATTATCTGTTCCGCTCCTCGAAAATACATTCCTGCCTACTAGTTTAAGTAAACATCCCCCCAGCTGCAGAGCAAAAGGGCCGGCCTCCCTGTCTCCGTGCAAGTAATTCATAGCTTCTGTTACCATGCTCCCATGGAAGGCCCATGCCCCCACGCTTCTCATGCAGACACTTAGGCGCTCATACACGCACTCACAGTCAGTATAGAATAGCTTCTGCCCCAGAGACCTTTTCCGTTCAGATAATATGGTTCCCAAACATCAGATATCAGATATGATAGAAGTACAAGTTGATCTGACTTGCCAGACTTCTGTCTCTTTCCGCCAGTGTAAATGTCAAGTCCCCTGCACCCTCCAGTTTTCACGTCAATCACACGTCATGCAGCTGCGCGCGCATCCAAGCCTCAGATTTCTGCTGACATTACAAGATTTCTGCTTTGTGCCACCCACTCGTGACACTTACATGTGACGTTTCTAGCACACACCTCTGGTTCACGCCTAGTTCACGCCTTCTGATTACGTACTCCTAACACGTGGATGCTGTTATCTTGTCTTCTCTCAGCTGTTACGCCTACTATATTGGTTTCTATGATGTAACTTAAGTATATAAGCTATGTCTTGTCAATAAAATATTGCTCTATCCCTTCCTGAACCCCTTGTGGTTGCAGGAACATGATATCCAGGTCATGACCATTCCTTTTTGAGGAATAAAACCCCTAAGAACTCTAACACCACGGACTCTGTTTTTTTCTTTCCGATTGAGTTATTATTGATTAAGTACTTACCTGCATAGAAATTAAGACGGTAAATTAAATATTTACGACACTTCCACCGACAAATCTTGCCTACTAAAGTCAATGAATAACCCCTCAAATCTACTGAAGAAATCCGAAACACTTCGTCCTTCTTCTGCTTACATGCTGTCAATTCGGCCCAATCCACCTTACGAGGTGGAATTAAGGAGTGCATATAGGTAATAATCCGACCCGGTAAGGCCAATATTTTGGGCTTCAGCTTATCACCAGGTTTTCGATCCTTGTCCCAATCTTTGATCTGATCCCGAATCCCTCCCAACTCTGCGGCTTGATCCTGATCATGCACCTGGTGCCAGACATCAACAGGGACTAGCGAGCCGAAAAATAGCTCTATGTCAGCTAAGGTCATAACGGCTGAGGAGGCCGCCTCCGTAAGCTCCTTATAATAAGCCATTGGATTTTAACAAGGATCAGGGAGTTGCGATTTTAGTGAGAGAACCTCACTCCTTTTCCAAGGGGTATAAACCCATTGCTCTTGAAATCGCGCCTCTACACGAGGTCTAGTTACTTGATTTTGATAATCTCTTAATTCTTGTATTTCAGGATGGTAAATAGGATGGACTTCCCGCATTGGATGCTGAGAGTCCAAGTTTGGACATTTCGAGTGCAGCTGCCCTCGATAATTCAATAAAACCTCAACGTTCCTGTACACTTCCTTGAGTCCTAAATCAGATTTATGAGCCCGGTCCTGAATATCATACATCACTTGAGGAGCCTTCCCTCCCGGGAAACACTGCTCCCATAAATAAATAAGACATATGGCCATGTGCTCCAGGGCATGCTGCTGCATGACGGGCTCATAGTCTCAAAGTGTACTCCATACATCAGATAAAGTATAAATAGGATTTCGCATCCACTGGGATGACTGATTCGCAATCATCTGTTTTTCTTCTAGTCCTACTGCTGAACGAGTAAACAACTTTCGTGCGCCAAGATCCCCCAGAGCACGAGAGGGAGTAGGGTCAGCTAGAGTTGCGGTCCTGCTTGAGGACTGGGAAGCCCAAGCTGAAGTTGGAGGAGATAAAACAACTATGGAAACAGTGGGAGATGGCAATACATCGGGACATAAAGTGGCGGTTCCAAATGCTGAGGGAGATAAAACCGAGGACATTCCCAGAGGGGCGGGGGAGAGGAATCAACAGGCGCAGAAGCCGTTGGAGCGGGTGCTGGTGTTAAAGGGACCGCAGGATATATGCGTTGTGGAGCATAAGGGGGAGGTGGACGCGCATCCAATAAATCCTCTTTCTCATCCTCTGGCTCAGTCCTAGTTACGTAGCTTTTATCCACCTGTAATCTGAATTGTCTACCTGTACAATCAATTCCCTTCTCAGTTTGAGATTTATCATAAGCCGTACCCTTCTGTGTAATCGTCTGACCTCCTTTCATTTTACATAACTTCTCCTCCCTGATGCGTCTAAGCTTTGCTTCTTTCTGCCACATATTTAAAGAATTAAACATAGCCTGCTGACTTCGTTTGGAAAACAATCGGTCCTGCAAGAAATTTATATTTTTCTCATCAAAGCACCCGGTTAGGGGCCACTGTAGTTCCACATTGTCTCTAGTATATTTATGCCATAGCGCATTAAACAGAATGGGTGAAATACCATGTTTAAAATACATATCATAACTTGGGCTGCCCTCTGGCGGGGCAGGCTGACTTTCATCCAAACGCATGCCTTTTCGGCGACAATAACATCCAAAACATAATTTGCTAAAACACAGCATTCTTATTATTGACAGTTAAATCTCGTTCAGAAAAACAGTCTTTCAAACATGGCCATACTCATATATTCACAACATTTCCATTCACCCTCAAGATCAAAACGCCGACAGAACAATACACACATAGATACACCAAGAAAGAAATTTCAAAATGACATGTCTTTTTCCAAACAAGGGAACGGAGGCCGTCGACTCCCGTTCATGGAGAACTTAACCAATTCAGATTCCAGACCAATAGATGCCCAAAATCAGGCAGTCCAAAGACTACCAATAGACTGTCTAACAGGTATTAACCACATACTGTCCTACAGACCATCCCGCAATCTTCCCGGTTCACCCTCTGGACTATTCTGACTAAGCCTGCTGCCTTAGCATCGCTTCAGATGTGTCCCGACGGCTACCGAGGTACAGCCACTGGCCTTTCCGAGAGCAGTCCGGCCGGGTGCACACCACACTTGCCACATCAGGGTGTCCGATTAGAGTTTCTATTATTCAGCAAACAAGTCTGTCAGACCCCCAAAGTGCTCCGTGGTACACCGACCACCAAATCCAATACAGTTAACTCCTTCAAAGTGCAGCTCAACAGCGTGTTCCAAAAACACCAAAATCAGTTCACTCACCTGGTGCACACAGGTACAATTGCGTATTCTCCACTGCCACCTCCTGAAGACCAACACGGTCAGCTCCCGGGTTATGCCCGTAGGACTCCGGCGAAGGGTCACTAGCAGCTGGGGCTCCCTGATCGCGAGAGCGGAGTAAGTCAGAATTTCCAGTCAGTCCACCCACTCGACCAGAGCTCCCCTTTCTTTGTCCTTTCTACCTGGTTATGGAAGGATGACCCTAACACGGAGTTCCACCAGAGTCGCCAACTGATGTGCCATAAAAAATAACATGAGGAGCTATACCTGCCAATAGCCCCAATACCAATTTCCAAATAACCAGTCAGTTGGCAGTGAAGAAAGTTCAATTGTTTATTATGCAAATACTCTATAGAGGAGCCTCTCCAACCCTCACCCAACAGGTGCGCGGAGAAGACTACTGGCTTACATTTAAAACCGTGCATATATACTTTCAGTTCAACACATGAAGTCACCGTAAATGGAAAAACACCACTTGGCTCTTGTGCCCCTAGGAAGGACCATATACGGCACACATGATTGGTTCAAAGCTTTACTAGGTTATTACTGGGAAGGTCAGGAGGGGTGACTCCCTTTTGTCCTGGTGCCCGGGAGTGTAGGCACGGCACCTCCAGGAATGTGCTTATGGCACCCAAAGCCAAATGCGACCTTGAGTCCCAGGACAGAGGGAGAACAGTTTACTTTCAGCTGCTCTCAGTAATTCAAATGGACTGGAAACTGACAACTAATGCAGAGTAACATGTGATCACAGCTCGTGTCTGACACAAGCAGAAAAAAGATGGCGTCTATGGTTTCTCGGCTACTCTATTAGTATAGAACAAACGGACAGAATAAACCTTTTCCTACTAGCTAAAACAAATAGAGGTTATGCAGTGTGCATATTAAGTACAAAGGATATATAGATACATCATGCTAAAACAATATATAGGTCTGAAACTTCTCGTGTAGGAGGAATCTAACTTTTATCCCTCATGTAACAGGCGCACAAAATTGGATTGAGTGACAAAATATACCTATAAAAAATAAACAAAGAAAGCATAATATACTACATATCAATTGATTTAGATCAATGAACTAATTTGGATGATATGGATGGCAGTGAAAGAAGTAAAAGCGATAATAACACCCTGGCTCTTGAATTAACATATCCCCCCTACCTCTCCAGCAACCAAGCTCAGTGCATACTGCGCCTATTGGACAAACAGGCTATATCATCTAATTATTGTAGGAGGGTAAGGAGGCCCCAAGTTCAAATGAATAGAGAAACTTAGCTGCAGTTGCACACTTTAGTTATACATGACCTCCACTTGGTCAAAAACTTGGCATAAAACAAGCAAGCTGTTATGCAACTTCTTGTTGATTTGATTACTTCGATCTAGGATATCTTCTAACAAACTTCCAGGTTCAAAATAATACAAAGAAAAGCAGCAGAACTGGTCAATGAAGATTGTAACCTTCTAAACATAACCTAGTGCAGGCTGTGAAAAGTAGGGATAGAATAGCAATAGAAGGATGAAGATTATATCAAAAAGCCCAGTGATAAGCAAGGAAAGCTGTGTGGAAGAAATATGGCGTGATTTGGCCAGGGCGGCTCTCTTAAAGGATAGCAAGTCCTTTTGACATCTACTTGCTAAAGGAGTACCTCACACTACTAGCGAGGATGCCTTTTCAAAATGTTACTCTATACAAGTAGGGGATCTATTACAAGATAAAGAAACTGATAATAAGGTGTTACCTCAAGCTGAGTGCATAATTGTGCCAGTCTTATTCACCATGAAGGTAACCTTGCAGCTATTGCAAGTGTGAAAAAGGGAAAGGTGCCAGGGTAGGAAAAAATCCTAGAAGATCTTTATAGCTCAGAAACAATCTTCTGGGGCTGTATCCTACTTAGAATTTCAAATACAATTGCAAGGGGGAGGACACATGGTGTGAGGCAGAAATGATCTCCATATATAAGAAAGGAGACAACAAAACGGATATAATTCATTATAGAGCTATCAGTCTAAAAGACACAGCACAAAAATTCTTTTGTGAGGAGCTACTAACCAAAATACAGGCATTGATGTAGGAAGAACAGATTTTATCCCACCTGTGGGTAGGTTTTAGTTTTCACACGACCACATTAGACCAGGCTTTTGATTTTTTGATTTTATGTAAACATGGGTTTAAAATGGCAAAGTAAATTTATCTATGGTGTTCTTGGACCTTAAATCAGCGTTTGAACTATTACCAAGGGGGCAGCTATGAAGGAAATGGGGATGCTGTTAGATCTGTTACACGTGAGAATCCGTCTCCATGAGGGACATTTTGCACGCATAACGTGGGGCAGTGAAGGCAAATTGTCTCAGTAAATTGATTTAGCCCTTTTAGTCCGACAGGGATGCGTTTTAGTTTATACAATGTTTACGCTTTACACAAACAGAAATAGTAAAATGACATACAGGTCAAATTGTGATTCACCAAAATTGGCAGAACAGCAAATACCAGCTCTCTTATTTGCAGATGACACGCTCCTAATCTTGAAAACCTCAATGGGCTTACAAAATATCTTGGATCAGTTTTCAGAGGTGTGTAAATTTTATGGTGTGGAAAAAAACGTGTTAAATACTAAACTTTTGGGTTTCAGTCTTCACAAGTCCTTCATAAGGGAAAATTAAGTTTGTCTCAGGGAAATTGATCCCCTAGGAGTAAGGATGGCAAGTAATCTATTCTGGATGGTCCAGATTACGAAGAGCCAAATAACCCTAGAACATGTGGTGACGGCAACTGCAAAGAAAATAACAGAACCCACTACAGACCAACTACTTCCATGTGAGATATTTACTATGCTAGGGGTCTTGCCACTCACTGCCCTTTACGGAGCAGAACTCTGGGGGTCAGTTCTAATTAAAGGGATTGAAAATATAGAAAATAAGTTTATTAGAGGCATATTAGCTATGCCCAACAATGCAGTCCAGGGGCCTCATTTATGAGAAATGACGCATCGCTGCGTGAAAGCAGCGATGCGTCACTTCTCAGTGCGCACTCCTTGCGACATTCCTGATGCGTCATATTTAATGTATGATGCATCATGTCGCAAGGAGTAAAAGATACGTCAGTATTTCTGACGTATCTGTAAACGCAAAAGTGACGCATTGCTGGAGTGTGCCACAAAAGAGACGCAAGTCAAGCAATGCGTCCTTTCACCTGGGGCAAGCCCCATGTGAAAAGGCCTGCGTCAGTCTTACGCCTGCTGTGAGGCAGGCGCAAGATTTTGACGCAACGGCGTACTAAAAGTGACGCAGTGAAATCTCATAGATTTCACTGCGTCCCTTCTACGACCCTTTCTTGCGTCTAAACGCCCCCTTTGCATACATTATACCTGGTGCAGGTATAATGTGGCGCAGGGGTTTACAAAGTGACACATCTACCTAGATGCGTCACTTTGTAAATATGGCGCAACAAGGCGCATTTTTTACGCCACTGGTGCGTCACAAAAAGTGACGCACCAGCAGCGTAAAAGTGACGCACAGCCTCAAAAATGAGGCCCCTTGACCTAAGCACCTAGATTTAGGCATGAGGAACATTGCGCATATTGCAGCCTAAAGCCGTTAATTTGTTGGGCTAAAATCTGGACTGAAAAAACACAGAAGCCCATAATCAAACTGTAGTTGAGGTTAAAACAATGGACAAAAGTGATTTGAACCTCTGGTTTAACTATGGTAAGTTCTGGTTGCTCAAATTAGGCTGGAGGAATTCTGGGGTAAACCAGAAACTCTAGAAAGAGGTATGCTGCAACACAAAAGGCAAGACACAGGCCCATACCCTGAAAAATTGTTTGTTTACAACAGCTCATGGCACTTTAACAAATTATTTTACGAATATTCAATGTATTTTAGCTAACAAATTATTTATGGATTGTATAGAACCCTCAACTGCAAAGACATTGGGGGATATGTACAAAGAAGTGGCGGAGCGTGTCGTTAGACTTCTGGGGTAACCGACACCCTCCGCCACTTCGGAAATGCAAGGCTGCACCATATTCACAAGAATGTGGTGCAGTCTTGCGTTTCTCCTGCGATGGCGCTGAGTTTATCAACTTAGCGCCAATGCAGGTACCCTTGCACCAGAGTGCAAGGGTGTCTGTGTGCAGGGGAGGATTGTTTATGTTCAGGAAGGTGTCCCTTCCTGCACATAAACAATCCTAAAATGCAATTCTGGCACTTTCATGTGTGCTGCTTTATGCAGAAAGTGACAGAATTGCATTTTTCAAATGTTTGTTTATATACAGGAAGGGACACCTTCCTGTGCATAAACAAACCATGGCATTTTGCTTTTTCCATGTGTGCTGCACAAGGCTGCACACATGGAAAAAACGGGGAAAAATAATGCATTTCTCCTTGTTTCGGCAACTTAAGCCCAGGGTTTTCCTGGTCTTAATTGCAGCATTGAATCCATGTACGCCACCCTTGAACATAAGAGGCAGTGACAAATACAATGGGTGTTGCGGTGGAACGCCCACCACAACACCCCACTACATGCCCCTTTCACACTTACCATAGCATAAAAGGGTGCATTGTGTACAAGGCAGTATATATACTGATAACAAGTAATGTTTGTAAATAATTAATTAATTAACAATATTGGCTGCATGCATGCAACACATTTGTGTCTGTTATCGATGTCCATTGCGGAATTTTGACAGCATTAATACTATGTGACTGCCGTGATCCAGAATTTGCGGTTTAGAATCATGTTTACACTCAGTAAATAATTGATATTTATTTATATTTATATATATTCAATTGATTTATGTGGCGATTCACACGCAACAGTAAATTTATTTTACATTGTTTACCTATTTTTCATATGATCCGATTGTAATGTTTTCACTTTCTATGAGCTCTGCCCTGTATTTTCACGGGTGGTTGGGCACAGGTCACCAACTTGATAAAGACTTCGCCAAAACGCGTTGTTTGTTTGTGGCACAATAAACTTTTGTGCTGTCCTTTGGTGTGCCACTGTCTTCTTTTGGGAGCTCCCGAATTGACTTTTGCTGGAATACTTTAGCGGGTGTCACAACCGCTGCAGCCACCGGCGTCGCTAGAAGGGTGATCTGCTAAGTGTGTCGAATCGTGGTTTACTTTAATCCAAGCCATTCCCACTGCTCTGAAGACATCGACTGATTTCCCTGTCGGGTAAGTGGGCGAAGTGGGGGTGAGTGAGAGTTGTTCTGATTTTGTGCCGGAGGGTGGCGGGTTAGATACAGCCTCCTCACCCGTCCACATAACTGCGCACGCAGCCCTTGCTTGAGGGATATTGGAGCAGATACAATGCCCACACCGTGAAGAGGTGCAGGACATTGAAGGACAAGTTGTGAGAACACATATTTTTATAAGGAGTATGAATGAATCCGAGACCACTAGGAAGGCAGTAGCCTTCCTAGTGGTCTCGGATGAATGATTGGAATCTGGAAATATTCCATCTGTGCCCGGTAACAGTGGTAATGTAAGCAAACCGTCCCTCAAGCAGAAATTAGCACAATTGGAAAAATTGGCTAAGAGAGAGCTGAATAAATGGTGGAAGGTTAACTCCCTCACAAACTATAGTTTTTGTAAACAGAGTGTCGAGGGGACTCAGAATTTCAATAATCCCTACCTACGAAAATCCGAATCCTAAATTACTCAAGGAGTTGTCCACCTTTATGACAAAAACATGCAGGGGCATGTTAGAAATGCTAGTAAAATATGCCAAAATTGACCTGGACACTACCCATAAAGAGCTAGCTGAGCTGAGACAGGGGCTGGACAAGTTCAAGACTGATAAAGCAGTAAACGATTTTGGCAAACAACTGAAAGTGAAACTGAAAAATTACGAGAATACCATCAAGGCTAAAAAACAACGTAAATTCTTGCGTGATAAAGAAGAGTACGTGGAAGGTCAGATTCTTACCTATGCGAAGCTCTTTGATTGGGCTCAGAGGAATTTCCATGTGATTGAAAGACAAAGGTAACAGAAATCAGTATTGACAGACTCAAGTTCGGATCTAAGCTCGGATACTGAAGCTCAAAGTGTCCCTTAAGGAGTGTACCCCTCACCTTCCTCCACGAATTCCAGAACCTGAAACAAAAGAAAGAGCAGGACGAGAAGCCACAGGTCAAGACCAGAGGAAGAGGAAGAAGAAAAGGTGCCAAAAGAGGGAGAGGCGCAGGAACAAAGACTCAGAATAAAAAACAGATGAGGAGGCAGGACTGTCCCCTCGAGGCATAGCACTAGCAAGGTATCTACGGACAACAAATCAGTATCATTTATCCTCCAGAATTTTAACTGTGGAGGATGAGTCTCTTCTACAACTTGGATTATCCTTTTGCCCTACCATTGATATGGACTTTGTCACTACTCGTATTGATCTCTTTCTCTATATCCGCAATTTAACCCCTTCGATGCTCAGAGGCACGGTTGAGCTGTGCTTATGACGAGCTGAGCTCTTCATGAACAATGGTAAAGCCTGGAAAGCAGCACAGGAGGGGAAAACCATCAGCAGCGATGGTGTTAAAATTTATGAAAATGTTCAAAATGACTATTGGACAAAGAATTGTTTTCCCTTTGCCTGAGGATGCACCTGACTTTTGTGTAGAAGATGTTACTCTCATCTTGGACATACATTAAATGGAGGAAAATATGGTAGACGACCCAACTAAAGAAAAAAGTCGAATGTTAATCAAATTAGGCTTTTACTATGTTACTTTCCACAGTGGGTTCAAACCTAAAACAGTATACCATCCTAATGTCCCACATGATAACATAGAAGCATTCAACTCGATCATGACATATGAAATTAACAAATTGAGGGAACAGTACTCAAACCTCAACAGGACAATTTGACAAAGTCACAGAGAGTTGCCTTGAATGCATTATCCATTTATCAAAGTATAAATATAAAACCCTAGGACAAAGGTGGGAATGTAATTATTATGGATGTGCAATTATACAACAAAGAAGCACTACGACAGTTAAGAGACACTAGCTGTTATGAGGAAATTACTTAGGATACCTGCAGATCCTCAATTACAAAGTATCATGAGTTACTGAAAGACTGGTGGGAGGAGGGCATGTTGGACAGAGAGGAGTATTTATTCCTAAAATCAGAGAACCCAAGTGTCCCTTGTTTCTATCTATTGTCCAAGATTCATAAACACCCCACTAAACCGCCAGCGAGACCTATAGTATCTTACAATGGGAGATAATAGGAGAATACATCAATTTTTCTTGACCTGTTTCTATCACCTTTTGTCATCAAACTAAGATCATACTGTAGAGACAGCATCGATTTCTTACATCAAATACATGACATTACATGGGAGGAGAACTATCATATGATAGCAAAAGATGTATGTTCCCTATACACTTCCATCGATCAGAGGCAAGGTGTAGATGCATGCATGTACTTCTTCAGGGAGAGACATATTTCCCTCTGGAGACACACACAGATGCTTGAAACAATTATGCTCTTCTGCCTGAGGGAGAATGTTTTCATCTTTAATAAAACACTTTATCAACAAAAATCCAGTACAGCAATGGGCACATGTTTTTCCCCCAGCCTAGCCAATCTTTTTCTGGGCTGGTCAGAGGAACAGAGTATATAGGTTGAGGCTACTGAAAGAGTCACTGAGCACATCCCAATCTGGATCAGGTACATTGATGACCTGGTCCTGATATGGGATGGGCCGGTTAGTTTAGCACAGGAATTCATTGAGGAATTGAGAAGGAATCAGCTAAATCTGACCTTTACCCATACTATCAGTTCATCAAAGTGCAAATTTCTTGATGTAGCGATCAGATAAGAGAATGGAGAGATGGTAACTAATCTTTTCAGAACAGATACTGAAGGAATATACCCTGCTACATGCCAACAGCAATCATCCGGTTCCCCTACGGAACAGCATCCCCTGTGGGGAGTTTCTCCAAGGATGAGGAAATAGTAGTACAGAATAAGGCTTTGCCAAAGAAAAACAGATTATCGAAGAAAGGTTTCAACAACAGGGGTATAAAGACTAGGTTGTTGCTGCTGCTAGCAAGAAGGCCAAAAACAATACACGGGGTGAGAGTTTGTTCTCCTCCAGATTCAAACCTGAGCTGAACCAATGTAGTCACTCTACATAATTTCATCCCAAACATATCATACATTTCATAAATTATTATGAATCCAGATATATAATAGCTCTCCAAACAAAGGTACCTGATGGTTTGAATTGTAATGAGGATCTTTCAGTGCACTTAGGCGACTAGTTGGATAATCCCATGGCTATGGGAAAAAGTAAAAGAAAATGAAGTATATCAAAGAAACTGTTTCGTACCTGATTTTGAAAATTATGAAATGTATGATATGTTTGAGATGAAATTATGTAGAGTGACTACATTGGTTCAGCTGTGGTTTGAATTTGAAAACAACAGAATTTTTAAATTTTAATGTGCTGGAATCCGTTATTTGTTTAACTGCTCCAAGGCCCATACAGGGCAGTATTTAATGACATGCAACATTGTATTGTGTGGATTGGAGTAATTGATGGTACCATGAAAGCCCATTTTTTGGCAGGATGTATTGAACTAAGGCAGCCTATTCGTGGGAAAAATGAATTATGCAATAGTATTTAACTTTGTATGAGCACTAACAATCGAATGTATGAAATTGTATATATGTATTTATGTATATACCTATTGCCTATTGTGCTCTCGAGAAAAACAGTCTTTTTTGCCCATTGTAAGATGGCGGCAATGTACGAATACGCTTGTCCATTCTCAGTCTCTACTGATGTTGATGTGAGGATTGTAATTGACATAAAAGAAGGCTGTTTCCGGCGCGCCTGATGTCATTTGAGAGGTCATCAGTGATGTCACTGACCATGTCATGAGTGATGTAATATGTGATGTCATCAGCGGTGCATTGCGGGGGCCAAAATATAGTTAGCTGTACTAACTATAACGGACACATTTCTCTGGTTTTGTATGAGTGAAATGTCCAACTAACTATAACGTCCCTGAAACCCATGTTTTTTCAGTGAATTTTTAAGGTTTTTTAAATGCTAATTCCTAACTATAATGTCCCTGAAACCTATGTTTTTTCAGTAATTTTCAAAGGTTTTTTAAATGCTAATTTCGAACTATAATGTCCCTGAAACCTATGTTTTTTTCAGTGAATTTCTAACGTTTTTTAAATGCTAATTTCTAACTGAAAAGTCCCTGAAACCTATGTTTTTTGGGGGAATTTCAAAGGTTTTTTAAATGCTATTTTCAAATTATATTGTTCATTAAACCTATGGTTTTTTTCAGTCATTTTGAATTTTCTTTTGATATTTTGTAACTTTAATATCCTAAAAATAGCTTTTGTAATTTTTTGTATTTGTTATTGAAAGCATAATATGTCTTCTTTTTTAATAAATACTAAAATATATTTTTTTGGGGAGAAAAAAGTGGAGTCGCGCACCCATCATGTACCTATCTCGGTGGGTGTGTAGATTCAAACCGCCATATTGGTGAAGTTGTGAAGGACGTGTGTTTCAGCCAGCCCACTCAGCTTACACCTACAGGGAAGAAACAACAACTCTACATGTCCCAGGTCTTCCCTGTAGTAATCTGCTCATCACAGCTCTAGTTGTCAGCATGCCACAACCACTTCCTCAGGGCTGGTTTACACCCACATCACACCTACGCAGCACAGGCGTCACAGGGTATGTCACACTGCCAGTAAAAATGGCCGGGCACATGTGCACAACGCCATTTCCATTTTCTCCCAGGACTTGAAGTACACAGAGGTGGTGGCAGCCAAGGCACTTTGCCCGACACGGGCCTCCCGCCACGTGGCGATGACTTGAGTTCATTGAGTTAGTGTCACCAGAGCTGAGCGAGTGTGCAGCCTGTGATGTTGCATAGGCCCCAATACACCATTCTGGCACTCAAGACCAAATTTTAATTTTGAGCTCGGCTGGACCGCATGTATGCCACACAGAGATGACTCCTGGGCGTGGTACAGCAGAATGCGCTGGTGCCCAACCCCCCCCCCCCTACTACCACAGAGACGGTCCAGAACAGGACAGTGGACCGTCCCAAAATGACATGGCTTCTCAGCCACACAATAGCTGAATGTTGGGTGAGGTGGGAACCAAGTATGTGTGAAGGAGGCAAGTGACCCATCAATAACAATGCACACAATGCCAAGATGTGCTGGACAGACCTCACTATACAGAGCACAGACCTCTCCATATGTAAATATACTGCTGGTGCTTGTAGAGTTGTGGACAGTTGACAGTGGATGCAAACATGTTACCTCAGGCAGTGGTGAAGATGTCGGTCATGTAGCTGTGTCGTCTCCCCCTGTAAGCGGAACCGGAAGTGGAGTGGACTGGTCGACGTACACCACTCCAGAGTAGGAGTGTGAATAAATAAGCCGGGGCTTTGGGTGTGGTTAACTTCTGGGAAGGCCAACACGTCTGCCCGAACAGTGGCCCACACCCTGCCAAGAGGCCACCGCCGTGACCGCCGACCTCCTTGACACAGGCCCCCTGAGTTATGTCTGTACAGACTACTGCCTTCGATGTACACTGCCGACAGCAGGGCTCACAATTCAGATCGAGTTGCAATTGCAGATGATTCAGTCCACTGGTTAACAGACATTGCATTCAGCACAGCCTGCCCGGACCAGGCATCATCACAGGCTGCGCACATGCTCAGTTCTTCATGTGCCACTAACTCATCGCCACATACCCTTATTAAGGCAAAATTCATTAGATAAAAGAATTACTACCAGTGCGGCCCGCCCGTACCACGCATCACTGCAGGCTGAGCACACGCTGAGTGCTTCAGATACCACTAACTCTGTACAGATCAAGTCAACGCCACAAGGCTGTGGGCCCTTGCTGACCGCTACCTCCAGCCTGCACTGCGGACAGCAGGGCTCACAATTTACTTCGAGTCGCGATTGCAGATGACACAGTCCAGTAGGCAAAAGACATTGCTCCCAATGCGGCGCGCCCGGACCAGGCATCATTGCAGGCTGCGCACACGCTCAGTGCTTCGTGCCACTAACACAGTGCACCAAAAGTCATCGCCACGTAGCCTTATTAAGGGCGAATTCATTAGAAAAAAGACATTGCTTCCAGTGCTGCCCACCTGGACCAGGCATCATTGCTGGTTGCACTCACTGTCAGTACTTCAGGTGCACTAACTCAGTGCACCACAAGTCATTGCCTTATTAAAGCAGAATTCATTAGGCAAAAGACATTGCTCCCAGTGCGGCTCGCCCGGACCAGGCATTATAGCAGGCTGCCCACACGCTCAGTGCATCAGGTGCCACTAAGTCAGTGCACCACAAGTCATCACCACGTAGCCTTATTACAGCAGAATTCATTAGGCAAAAGACATTGCTCCCAGCGCGGCCCGCCCGGACCAGGCATCATTGCAGGCTACATACACGTTCAGTGCTTCAGGTGCCAGTACCTCAGTCCACAACAAATCATCGCCACGTAACCTTATTAAGGGAGAATTAATTGGACAAAATACATTGCTACCAGTGCGGCCCGGCCGGAGCTTGCATCGTCGCTGGCTGCACACACGCTGCAGATCAAGTCAATACCACATGGCTGTGGGCCCTTGCTGACCGCTGACTCCGGCCTACACTGTGGTCAGCAGGGCTCACAATTCAAGATTAGTACCGATGATTAGTACTGATGCAAATTGTGTAAGAGACTATAATCGGTTAAGATCAAATGCTTCCAATCTGTGGAGCTCAAGTCAACACCACATGGCTGTGGGACTTTGGTGACCACTGCCACCGGCCTACACTGATGGTCAGCAGAGCTCACAATTCAGATTCAGTCTTGATTCATTAATTTCAGAGTCCAGTAGGCAACTAACTATAATGTCCCTGAAACCTACATAATTCAACAATGTAGATATTTCATCTTGTGTTCTATACGCCTACACTGCGGTAAGCAGGGATCACAATTCAGTCTTGCTTTATTAATTGCAGAGTGAACTGTACTCTATGTCCCCAGATTTTGTCAAGAGGAAATGACAAAAAACATTCCTCGATGTCTGTGCTGACTACTGCCTTCCATCTACACTGTGGACAGTAGGGCTCACAATTCTGATCGAGTCGCGATTGCACATGACTCAGTCCAGTAGACAACAGACAATGCTACCAGTGCAACCCTCCTGGACCACGCATCATCGCTGGCTGTGCACATGCTGAGTGCTTTAGGTGCCAATAACTTAGTGTACCACTTATCATCACTGGCTGGGCACATGCTGAATTACCACTAATGTGCAGCTCAAATCAATGCCACAAGGCTGTAGGCGCTTGCTGACTGCTGCCTCCGGCCTACACTACGGACAGCAGGGCTCACAGTTCAGATCAAGATGTGATTGCAGATGACGCAGTCCAGTAGGCAACAGACACTTCTACCCTCCCGGACCACGCATCATTGCTGGCTGTGCACACGCAGAGTGCTTCAGGTACCACTAACTATGCAGTTCAAGTCAATGCCAAATGGCTGTGGGTCCTTCCTGACTGCTCCCTCTGGCCTACACTACGGTCAGCAGGGCTCACATTTCAAATTAAATATTGATTCATAAATTTTCCAGTCCGGTAGGCAATTAACTATAACGTAATCCATGTACAAAAGAGAAGGTGCACTAAAATCAAAGTCAATGTCCTCCAAGTGTATCCAAGCAATATCCTTTTAGTATCTTTGCTTCAAGAACTGATTTTATACACTTATTGCCTTAGTACAATGACCAAAATAATCTTGCAAGTCCAATGGAACACTGAATGGCAGTCTACACTGTGGACAGCAGACCTCACAGTTCGAATTCAGTTTTGATTTATTAATAGCAGAGTGAATCGTACTCTATGTCTTCAGATTTTATCAAAAGGAAGTAACAAAAAGCATTCCTTGATGTCTGTGCTGACTACTGCCTTTGATCTACACTGTGGACAGCAGGGCTCACAATTCAGATTGAGTCACGATTGCAGATGACACAGTCCAGTAGCTAAGACACATTGCTCTCAGTGCGGTCCGTCCGCATAAGGCATCATCGCTGGCTGCACACACGCTGAATGCTTCCGATGCCCCTATCTCAGTGCATCACAACTCATGGACCCTTTATGATAGAATCTTTTCTGTATGATTTCAGATCTGCTGCCTCTACCTTAGTGCAGCACAAGTCATGGACCCTTTATGATTGAATCTCTGTGTGTGATTCCATGATTACTATTGTACTTGTTGCCAGCACCAATCATTCCCTGAGGGCTGGCTTATACTCACCCCACACGCATCCAGCACAGACATCACTGGACATGTGACCCTGGTAATAAAAAGTGGCTGGTCGTGTCCGTACACAGTTCCACTATCTATCTAACTGTGTCCGTGTGTTGATTATGTATGCATGATGCCCCTAGGCCCTACCACATTACATTGTGCTGTGCACAGCTCACACAACCATGTTACCTCTGGCAGTGGGAAAGACTTTGGTCATTATATAAGTACATGGGTAGAGACTGGATCATTACAGTACTGCAAGAAGAGATTATAGTGAATTTATAAGTGTTTGGGGATTAGCGGAGTGATTGGATAAGTACATATGTTGGTGGAGCCTAACACCAGAGCATGAGCTTGGCTCTAATTGGCTGCCCTCCGTGTGCCAAAAACTGAAATTTGGGCTTTGTATGGCCCTGTATTGCTACAGCTGCAAAACTGCACTGAATGTGCAATACACATTCAGATCCACACAGATGTGTCATGACCAAGATCTTTCATGTGTGGAAGTATTGATGAATGTACAGTCAGTGGTTTTCCCTACCTTCCATGTCGGCCATGTTTTGGACTTGGGTCACAGGGTGACACATTGGCACATGTGGCCTGGGTGGCGGCAACACTACAACAGGGACACCCGCATCAGTTCATTTCTCATTCAGCACAGGACGGAACTATACCCAGAGCTCTGGAGTCATTGTTCACAGCTTCATGCAGGACTGGCATATGCCAGTCCAGCCCATTCCATTTACACTTACAGGGAGGGACCACAATGCTACATGTCCCAGGTTTTCATTGCAGTGATCTGCTGGTCACAGGTCTAGTTGTCAGCAAGCCACAGCCACTCCCTTATGGCTAGTTTACACCCACACCACACCCATCAAGCAGAGGCGTCACAGGACACGTAACCCTACCAATAAAAAGGGCTGGGCGCCCATGCTCAATGTAATTTCTGACCTCTCATGGGTGTATCCATGTGGTGTGCATGTGGGCTTGGGGGCCCAGGGGCCTGACACATCATATTGCGCCAGGCCGGAGGTGACATGATGGCGTCCACAACACGTTACCCAATCATAGAGGGTCCATGACTTTTGGGGCACTGACTTGGTGGCACTGGATGCACTACGACCGCACAGGCACAGCGCCACGGGACCGTGACTTTTGGTCCACTGAGGTAGGGAAACCGTAATTGCTGAGTGAGTGTGCGCCTTCGATGATGCCCTATCCCGGTAGACTAGACAGCTCAGGTTTTGTGTGCCGTGCTGGACAGCAGTGTAGTCCTCAACCATTGGACAGTGGTGGCCTACCGCCACGTGGCGTGGACTCGCTGCTCACAGAATTAGTGGCACCACAAGTGCTGAGCAGGTGTGCAGCCTGTGATGATGCCGGGTGCACTGGTATGTCCTCTGCCATGGCGAAATTAAGACCCAGCACCAAATGTGAGACTTGGTGGCCTGCAGAGCAGGGCTGCAATGTGGATGGTGCCCAGGCCGTGGGCCCTGGGCTTAGGGCTTGCTGCAGCACATGGTGGGCCCTCTTTTCTACACGCAGGTGGCAGAAGGTGAGCAGTGAGGCCTGGGTGCACAGGGTCGGACAGACACCTCTAGGCAGTGGGAGTGGATGGTGTGTAGCATTATGGGTGCACAAGGGCAGGCAGACACCTCTACCTCTGCCATTACTGATTCTATACTATGTTTCAGATGAGTGAGTTTGAGGGCTGCAGTATATTCTTGCACGTGGTTGGAGACACATCGGTGGCGGAAACGTGAACCTTTCTCTCTCTCACACTTTTTCTCTCTTTCTTTCTCTCTTCCTCTCTCTCTTCCTCTCTCTCTCTCTCACTCTTTCTCTCTCTCTCTCTCTCTCTCTCCGCTGTGATGGGCGCATGACGCACAATCTTATCTTGCTTTTAGTTTTGTAGGCTGTGATTCACAGATTGTCAAGCCCCCCACATGAGCCTCCCGCCACATGGTGATGATTTGAGTTCCACTGAGTTAGTTCCACCAGAGCTGAGCGGGTGTGCAGCCTGCGATGAAGCATGGCCTCCATACACCATCCTGGCAATCAAGACCCGATTTGAATTGTGAGTTCGGCTGGACCGCGTGTATGCGAAAGGCAGCTGGCTGTACAGACATGACTCCTCGGTGCGGTGCAGCAGGATGTGTTGGGGGCCTGTGCTGTGGAATCCAGCGGCACATGGGCACAGGGGCGCAAAGACACTTCTGGGCGATAGGAGTGGATGGTGTGCAGCAGCCTGGGTGTGCAGGGACAGGCAGACACTTCTGGGCGGTGGGACTGGATGGGGTGTAGCAGCCTGGGTGTTCAGGGGCAAGCAGACACCTATGGGAAGTGGGAGTGGATGGGGTGCAGTAGCCTGAATGCGCAGGTGTGGCACAGCAATGAAGGCATCTGCAGTTGTATGTACTCTATTATTACTGATTCTATACTATGTTTCAGATGAGTGAGCTTGAGGGCTGCAGTATGTCCCAGCACTAGGTTGGAGACACACCGGTAGCGGAAAGGTGAGCTGTGAGAGTTTTGTCCGCAGTGTCGGCACTCATTCTCCCTCACCATCTCTTCCGTTCTCTCTCTCGCACTCTTTCTCTCTTTCTTTCTCTCTTCTTCTCTTTCTCTCTCTCTTCCTCTCTCTCTCCCTCTCTTACTTTCTCTCTCTCACACTTGTTCTCTCTCTCTTCCTCTCTCTCTCACTATTTCTCTCTTTCTCTCTGTCATCCTCTCTCTCTCACTCTTTCTTTCTCTCTCTCTTACTCTCTCTCTCTCACTCTTTCTCTCTCTCTCTCCTTTGATGGGCGCATGACGCACAATCGTATCTTGTTTTTTGTCTTGCAGGCTGTGAGTGACAGATTGTCAACCACCCCCACACAAGCCTTGTGCCACGTGGCGATAACTTGAATTCCACTGAGTTAGCTCCACCAGAGCTGAGCGGGTGTGCAACCTGCGATGATGCGTGGTTTCCATACACCATCCTGGCAATCAAAACCCGATTTGAATAGTGAGTTTGGCTGGACCGCGTGTATGCGAAAGGCAGCTGGCGGTACAGACATGGCTCCTCGGCACGATGCAGCAGGATGCGTTGGGAGCCTGTGCCGTGGAATCCAGAGGCACAGGGCCGGAAAGACACCTCTCGGCCGTGGGAGTGGATGGTGTGCAGCAGCCTGGGTGTGCCGGGGCAGGCAGACACCTCTGGTCGGCGGGAGTGTATGGGGTGCAGCAGCCTGGGTGTGCAGGGGTGGGCAGACAACTCTGGGCAGTGGAAGTGGATGGGGTGCAGCAGCCTGAGTGCTCAGGGGCGGCACAGCAATAAAGGGTCTGCAGTTGTATGTACTCTGCCTTTACTGATTCTATACTATGTTTCAGATGAATGAGCTTGAGGGCTGCAGTATGTCCCAGCACTAGGTTGGAGACACATCAGTGGCGGAAAGGTGAGCTGTGAGGGTTTTGTCCACAGTGTCGACACTCCCACTCCCTCTCCATCTCTCCCTTTCTCTCTTTCACACTCTTTCTCCCCTTCTCTCTCTCTTCCTCTATCTCTCACTCTTTCTCTGGCGAAATTAAGACCCAGCACCAAATGTGAGACTTGGTGGCCTGCAGAGCAGGGCTGCAATGTGGATGGTGCCCAGGCCGTGGGCCCTGGGCTTAGGGCTTGCTGCAGCACATGGTGGGCCCTCTTTTCTACACGCAGGTGGCAGAAGGTGAGCAGTGAGGCCTGGGTGCACAGGGTCGGACAGACACCTCTAGGCAGTGGGAGTGGATGGTGTGTAGCATTATGGGTGCACAAGGGCAGGCAGACACCTCTACCTCTGCCATTACTGATTCTATACTATGTTTCAGATGAGTGAGTTTGAGGGCTGCAGTATATTCTTGCACGTGGTTGGAGACACATCGGTGGCGGAAACGTGAACCTTTCTCTCTCTCACACTTTTTCTCTCTTTCTTTCTCTCTTCCTCTCTCTCTTCCTCTCTCTCTCTCTCACTCTTTCTCTCTCTCTCTCTCTCTCTCTCCGCTGTGATGGGCGCATGACGCACAATCTTATCTTGCTTTTAGTTTTGTAGGCTGTGATTCACAGATTGTCAAGCCCCCCACATGAGCCTCCCGCCACATGGTGATGATTTGAGTTCCACTGAGTTAGTTCCACCAGAGCTGAGCGGGTGTGCAGCCTGCGATGAAGCATGGCCTCCATACACCATCCTGGCAATCAAGACCCGATTTGAATTGTGAGTTCGGCTGGACCGCGTGTATGCGAAAGGCAGCTGGCTGTACAGACATGACTCCTCGGTGCGGTGCAGCAGGATGTGTTGGGGGCCTGTGCTGTGGAATCCAGCGGCACATGGGCACAGGGGCGCAAAGACACTTCTGGGCGATAGGAGTGGATGGTGTGCAGCAGCCTGGGTGTGCAGGGACAGGCAGACACTTCTGGGCGGTGGGACTGGATGGGGTGTAGCAGCCTGGGTGTTCAGGGGCAAGCAGACACCTATGGGAAGTGGGAGTGGATGGGGTGCAGTAGCCTGAATGCGCAGGTGTGGCACAGCAATGAAGGCATCTGCAGTTGTATGTACTCTATTATTACTGATTCTATACTATGTTTCAGATGAGTGAGCTTGAGGGCTGCAGTATGTCCCAGCACTAGGTTGGAGACACACCGGTAGCGGAAAGGTGAGCTGTGAGAGTTTTGTCCGCAGTGTCGGCACTCATTCTCCCTCACCATCTCTTCCGTTCTCTCTCTCGCACTCTTTCTCTCTTTCTTTCTCTCTTCTTCTCTTTCTCTCTCTCTTCCTCTCTCTCTCCCTCTCTTACTTTCTCTCTCTCACACTTGTTCTCTCTCTCTTCCTCTCTCTCTCACTATTTCTCTCTTTCTCTCTGTCATCCTCTCTCTCTCACTCTTTCTTTCTCTCTCTCTTACTCTCTCTCTCTCACTCTTTCTCTCTCTCTCTCCTTTGATGGGCGCATGACGCACAATCGTATCTTGTTTTTTGTCTTGCAGGCTGTGAGTGACAGATTGTCAACCACCCCCACACAAGCCTTGTGCCACGTGGCGATAACTTGAATTCCACTGAGTTAGCTCCACCAGAGCTGAGCGGGTGTGCAACCTGCGATGATGCGTGGTTTCCATACACCATCCTGGCAATCAAAACCCGATTTGAATAGTGAGTTTGGCTGGACCGCGTGTATGCGAAAGGCAGCTGGCGGTACAGACATGGCTCCTCGGCACGATGCAGCAGGATGCGTTGGGAGCCTGTGCCGTGGAATCCAGAGGCACAGGGCCGGAAAGACACCTCTCGGCCGTGGGAGTGGATGGTGTGCAGCAGCCTGGGTGTGCCGGGGCAGGCAGACACCTCTGGTCGGCGGGAGTGTATGGGGTGCAGCAGCCTGGGTGTGCAGGGGTGGGCAGACAACTCTGGGCAGTGGAAGTGGATGGGGTGCAGCAGCCTGAGTGCTCAGGGGCGGCACAGCAATAAAGGGTCTGCAGTTGTATGTACTCTGCCTTTACTGATTCTATACTATGTTTCAGATGAATGAGCTTGAGGGCTGCAGTATGTCCCAGCACTAGGTTGGAGACACATCAGTGGCGGAAAGGTGAGCTGTGAGGGTTTTGTCCACAGTGTCGACACTCCCACTCCCTCTCCATCTCTCCCTTTCTCTCTTTCACACTCTTTCTCCCCTTCTCTCTCTCTTCCTCTATCTCTCACTCTTTCTCTCTTTCTTTCTCTCTTACCCTCGCTCTAACTCTTTCTCTCTTTCTCTCTCTCTCTCATTTGATGGGCTCATGACGCACAATCTTATCTTGCTTTTTGGCTTGCAGGCTGTGATTCAAAGATTGAAGAAGGATGACACGCCATGGCTGTACCTACTTTTATTTTATTGTTTTGAGTAGAACCGAGATCAATCGAGTCACAAGAAAAAAGGCTACAAATTAAGAAGAGGGGGCAGAGTAGAAACACACTGACCTCCTAGGCCTGCTCAGGGGGTCCCCCAGGGTAATAAAAAACATTTTTTTAAATGTTCTGCGGGATCCGCACTGGGTTCGCGAATAAGGATGAAAAAAAACAAACAAAGTGCAGGCTCTTGCGCTCCATTTGTTTTAAGCCGCCAGATGTGCCATGTCCTGGGGAAAATCCCGATTTTTGTAGTGGGGGCCCACAGGGCCCCACAGCCCTAGGGACCACGACCTCCCCAGGGCATTACTGATAATGCGTGGGGCACGTGGCCTCCAGCAGCTCCCGGGGACCACCAGCTTCCCGGGGCTTGATAAAAAACTTTGTGGGGCCTCCTCCCTCCACGCTGTCCCGGCGACCACCACCTCCATGAGGCTTCAATTTAAATAGGAAAGGGGCCTCACAGTCCCCCGCAGCCCTACGGTTGCCACTTTCCTGGGGCCTTGATAAAGCGTGGGGGCGCGTGGCCAGCCTGCAGCCCTGGGGACCGCCACCCCCAGGGTTTGATCAAAACAAATGCATGGGGGCTCCACCCACCCATCACTGTCTTGGGGACTGACAACTTCCTAGGGGCTTTAATTTAAATAGGTTGGGTTGCCTCTCAGGACCCCCAAGCTCCGTGGACCACCACCTCCCTGTGCTACTTTAAAAAAGTAAGAGTGGGAAGGCTCGAGCCCCCCACACTGCCCCAGGGACCACTACCTCCCAGGGGCTATGTATACGCTGAAAGTGGAGATTTACTTGGCCCTGGGGACCGCCACCCCCCCAGGGCCAGTTCTGGCAATGTCCTGGGGTGCCCACCACTGGGAAATTGTAGTTTGCAATGACAAGACGGGAGCACTGCTCCCGCCCTGTCATGGCAAACTTCTGCTTTGCTTCTTGGAAGCAAGAGCAGGAAAATTGCTCTTGCTTCCTTGAAGGGAAGCAGAATTGCTTTTGGACAAGGGGAGCTGCACGTCAGCAGCACCCCTTGTCCAAAAGCAATACCGGCTCCTGGAGGAGGCAGGAAGCCAGCTGGGAATGTAGGCCATAGGGGCTCCCCTGTGGTCCCATAGTCCAGGCCCCTGGGGACCGGGTCCCAGGGGCTAAAAGTGGCCCAGGGAAGGGGGGCCATAGGGCCCCATTTCGTAATGACATTTAAAAAAAAAATACATTATAAAAAAGAGGCAAAGACCCGAGGCAAGGTGTCCCTGGGGCCAAAGAAGGCCTCAAGAGGTTCGCTGTGTGTCCCCCCTCCTTTAATTGAAGTTTTTTTCTTTTTTTTTAACTTGACCATGCACTAGAGGATGGGGTTCCCAGGGCAAAAATCAGCCCCCTTCCGGTTTAAAGAAATGAAATGGTTCAGGCCCTGGGGTTTGGTGTCACTAGGGACCAGAAATACTAAGACAAGGGGGGGCTACACAGCCTACTTTTAAAAAATACAAAAGAAAAGAGAAGCCAGCGTCTTGCCGGAGGCCCCGCCCCCTACCTGGATCACTCTGCAAACGCACCTCCTGGCGCCTTCTGGGTTGGGGGATGAAGTTCCCTTGCCGCCTGAAGGTCCCTGGGAGCCAACTAGCCCACCAGGTACCTCCAGTAAGTCGCACACTGTGGGATTGCTGAGAGGTGGTCTGAGGCCACGCCCCTTTTAACACCACTCTGCAAATGCGCCTCATAGCACACTGGTGGTGGAGTGATGAGGCCCTCTTGTGTCCTAAGGACCTCAGAACTAAAGTGGACTTCATCCCGCGAGTAGCTGTGTTCCCCGAGGCACATTTGCAGAGTGGTGTAAAAAGGGGACATGGCTTCTGACCACTCTCAGCAATCCAACTGTTACTAAAGATGACAGGAGGGGTAGTTGGCCCCTAGGGATTCTGAGGAGGTAAGGCACTTCATCCCCCAACCAAGAGCACACCAGGAGGCGCATTTGCAGAGTGATAGAGAAAGAGGGTGTGGCCACAGTCCACCTCTCTGCAATCCCAATATCTGGGTCTTACTGGAAATATTAGGAGGGCTAGTTGGCCCCTAAGGACCCTCAGGAGGCAAGGGGACTTCAATCCCCATCCAAGAGTGCTCCAGGGAGCATGTTTGCTGACTACAAGGCAAAGGGGCGTGGCTTCTATGAGAACTTACCAATGCTGATGTGTGGGACTTACTGGTGGTAATAGGAGGGATGGTTGGCCCCAAAGGTTGTCATTGGGACCAACTACCCCTCCTGTTACCTCCAGTAAGTCCCACGCAGTGGAATTGATAAGAGGTCTTCGGAAACCCCACCCCCTTTTTCCACCACTCTGCCAACATGCCTCCTGGCACACTACATATTGGGGGATGAAGTCCACTTTATGCCTGAGGTACTTTGGGGGCCAAGCAGATCTCCTGGTACCTCCTGTAAGTCCTACGTAGCAGAATTCCTGAATTCTGGTCAGTGGCCCAGCCCCCTTTCTCCATCACTCTGCAAATGGGACTACCAATTAAAGAAAACATTTGCAATGTAATAGGTCTCGCATTTGCAAGAGTTACAGCTATTGGCATTGTAAATGTAAACGTTTTTACTAATGTATTTTGGAGTGAGTGGAGTCGATGTCTGTTGTGTGTAGTGAAATGATGTGGTATGTTGTGCAGTGAAATGATGTGGATAGAAATTATGTGGTATTTAGTGTATAGGAATTATGAGGAGTGGGATTATGTGTTATGGAGAGTAATTATGTGGTATGGTAGTCTGTGTTGTGGAGTGGTAACCTCAGGTTTAGTCTCAATGAGACAAAAAAGAAGGAACCACTGAGGAGCAATTCTGGACCTAGTCAGAGGTATGAGCAGGGCCACTGGAATTATGTAAGTGTTTGGCTGCACCAACCTTCGCACTAATATACATTTTCCTCATTTGTCACATAATCCATCAGCTGCTGCATGATGTGTAGATTTGAACAAAAAAAGCCTTGTTTCTAGCCCAAACGGCTCAAACGTTACCAAAAATGCAGCAACAAGTGTTATGGATTGGTGGAAGGCCCTTTGCAAACCTAAAATAGTCACCTCCAACTTATTGCTAAATGTGGGTGTTAAATTGATACTAATGGTGAGCAAACCACTCTTGCTTGTTTGTGTGCCTCTCTTGTCTCTTTCTGCATTTCTCTTGCTTCTTTCTCTGCCTTTCTTCCTTAGGCTGCACTTCTCTTGCCTCTTTCTGCACCTCTCTTCTTTCTGCACTTCTTTTGACACTTTCTGTACCTCTGTTGCTTCTTCTTGCACTTCTCTTGCCTCTTTCTGAACCCTGTTCCCTCTTTCTGCACCGTTCTTGCCTCTTTCTCCACATCTGTTGCTTCTTTTTGCACTTCTCTTGCTTCTTTCTGCACCTCTCTTGCTTCCTTCTGCACTTCTCTTGCCTGTTTCTGCACTTCGTTTGCTTCTTTCTGCAGTTCTCTTGCTTTTTTCTGTACCTCTCTTGCACATTTCTGCACCCCTTGTGTCTCTTTGTGTACTCTATTGCCTGTTTCTGTTGCTCTCTTGCCTCTTTCTGCACCCCTCTTGCTTCTTCCTGTACCTCTTTTGCTTTTTTCTGCACTTATGTTGCCTCTTTCTGCACCCCTTTGCCTCCTTCTGCACCTCTGTTGGTTCTTTCTGCACTGCTCTTGCTTCTGTCTGCTACTCTATTGCATATTTCTGCACCCCACTTGCATCTTTCTGTACCTCTGTTAGTTCTTTCTACACCTCTCTTGCCTCTGTCTGCACCCGTTCCCTCTTTCTGCACCTCTTCTGCCTGTTTCTGCAACTCTCTTGCCTCTTTCTGCACTTGTCTTGCCTCTTTCAGTACCTCTCTTGCTTCTTTCTGTACTTCTCTTACTTCTTTCTACACCCCTGTTGCTTCTTTCTGCACCTCTCTTGTAGATTTCTGTAGCCCTTGTGCCTCTTTGTGCACCTCGCTTGACTCTTTATTTCATTATTCTTTATTTTGGTTAAACAACCTTAAAAGAATGCAGTACAATACATTTTAAAACATTACAATACATTATATATATCTACACAGTACCGGGTTAAAATTCAGGAGAACTAGCAGCAGACTCTTTATGTTGCTCTCTTGCTTCTTTCTGCCCCTCTTGCCTCTTTCTGCACTTCTTTTGCATTTTTCTGCACTTCATTTGCCTCTTTCTGTACTTCTTTTGCCCCTGTCTGCACCTCTGTTTGTTGTTTCAGCGCTGCTCTTGCTTCTGTCTGCTACTCTCTTGTACATTTCTGTACCCCTCTTGTCTCTTTATGCACCTGTGTTGGCTCTTTCTTCATTTCTCTTTCCTCTGTCCGCATCCCATGTTTCCTCTTTCTGCACCTCTTTTTCCTGTTTCTACAACTCTCTTGCCTCTTTCTGTACATGCCTTGCCTCATTCTGCACATCTGTTGCTTCCTTCCACACTTCTCCTGCCTCTTTCTTCACTTCTCAAGCTTTTTTATACACCTCTCTTGCTTCTTTCTGTACCCCTCTTGCCTCTGTCTGCACCCTGCTTCCCTCTTTCTGCACGTTTCTTGCCTTTTTCTGCAACCCTGTTTCCTTTTTCTGCACCTCTCTTTCTTCACCTCTATTGCTACTTTCTACACTTCTCTTTATGTACCTCTGTTGGTTCTTTCTGCATCATTCTTGCCTCTGTCTGCATCCCTGTTCCCTCTTTCTGCACCTCTTCTGCCTATTTTTGCAACTCTCTTGCCTCTTTCTGCACTTTTCTTGCCACTTTCTGCACATGTTATGTTATGTTATGTTATGTTAGATGCCATTTGTAGAGCGAGCTAACACCGAAGCTTCATGGCGCTTTAAGACAGAGTGAGTGAGGGGGAAGCATGAGTGACGCTGTTATTAACCAAGGGGTGGGAAGAGGTGAGTTTTGAGAGATTTTCTGAATTTCAGGAGGGAGGGGCTGGATTTGATGGAGAGAGGGAGGAGATTCCAGAAAACGGGAGCTAGGTGGGAGAAACGACGACCTCCGAATTTCTTGGTTTTAGCTTTGGGGATGACTAGCAGCTGAAGGTGGGCTGATCGGAGGTCGGTGAGGAGTGATTAGGGATTTGAGGAATGCAGGGCCGGTGCAGTGAAGGGCCATGAAAGTGAGACAGGCTACCTTAAAAGCTGCCCTTTGGCCTATTGGTAGCCAGTGCAGGCTGTGAAGTAAAGGTTTTGCCGATTGCCATCTGGGCGTTTTATGAATGAGACGGGCCGCTTGGTTCTGGACAACCTGAAGGCGGTGCAGCAGAGATTGTGGGAGACCATGGTACAGGGAGTTGGAGAAGTCCAGCCCTGGAGAGTACTAGTGAGATGACAACCTGGGTGAGTGCGGCGGGCGGAAGTAGGTGGCGTTGCTTTCTCCTGCACTTCTCCTGCCTCTTTCTGCACCCCTTGAGCGTCTTTCTGTACCTTTGTTGCTTCATTCTACACTTCTCTTGCTTCTTACCATACCTCTCTTGCTTCCTTCTGCACTTCTCTTACCTCTGTCTGCACCCTTTTCCCTCTTTGAGCACCTCTCTTGCCTTTTTCTGTATCCCTGCTCCTTTTTTCTGCACCTCTCCTGCCTGTTTCTGTAACTCTCGTTCCTCTTTCTGCAGTTCTCCTGCATCCCTCTGCACCTCTGTTGCTTCTTTCTGTACCTCTCTGCCTTCTTTCTGCACCTCTCTTGCTTCTTTCTGTACCCTTCTTGCCTCTTTCTGTACCCTTCTTCCCTCTTTCTTTACCTGTCATGCCTCTTTCTGCACCCCTGTTTCCTTTTTTGCACCTCTCTTGCCTGTTTCTGTAACTCTCTTGCCTGATTCTGCAGTTCTCCTATCTTTTTCTGTACCTCTGTTACTTCTTTCTATATTTCTCTTGCCTTTTTATGCACCCTCTTGCCTCTTGCTGTACCCCTGTTATTTCTTTCTTCACTGCTCTTGCTTCTTCATGCACCTCTCTTGTGAATGTCTGTACCCTTCTATCCTTTTTCTTTACCCTCTTCCCTCCTACTGCACCTCTGTCGGTTCTTTCTGCTCCCCTCTTGCCTCTTATGACATCCCTTGTGCTTTTTTGCACCTCTCTTGCCTCTTCCTGCTCCTCCTGCCTCTTTCTGCACCCTTCTTGGCTCTTTCTGCACCTCTGTTGGTTGTTTCTGCAGTGCTCTTGGTTCTGTCTGCTACTCTCTTGCTAATTTCTGCACCCCTCTTGCCTCTTTTTGTACCTCTTGTGGTTCTTTCTGTACCTCTCTTGCCCCTGTCTGCATCCCACTTCCCTTTTTCTGTTCCTATTTTGCCTCTTTCTGCACCGCTTGCTTCTTTCTGTACCTCTTTTGCTTTTTTCTGCACTTCTGTTCCCTCTTTGTGCACCCCTCTTGCCTCTTTCTGCACCTCTGCTGGTTGTTTCTACACTGCTCTTGCTTCTGTCTGCTACTCTCTTGCATATTTCTGCATCCCTCTTGCACCTCTGTTAGTTCTTTCTGCATCATTCATGCCTCTGTCTGCATCACTGTTCCCTCTTTCTGCACCTCTTCTGCCTGTTCTTGCAACTCTCTTGCCTCTTTCTGCAGTTTTCCTGCCACTTTCTGCAAATCTGCTGCTTCCTTCTGTGCTTCTCCTGTCTCTTTCTGCACCCCTTGTGCCTCTTTCTGCACCTACGTTTCTTCAGTCTACACTTCTCTTGCTTCTTTCTATACCTCTATTGCTTCTTTCTGCACTTCTCTTGCCTCTTTCTGCACCCCTGCTCCTTTTTTCTGCACCTCTCATGCCTGTTTCTGCAACTCTCTTTCCTCTTCCTGCAGTTTTCATGCCTCCCTCTGCACCTCTGTTGTTTCTTTCTGCACATCTTTTGCTGCTTTCTGCACACCACTAGTCTGCTTCTGTACCTCTGTTGCTTCTTTCAACACTGCTCTTCCTTCGTTCTACACCTTCCTTACAAATTTTGGCACCCTTCTTCCTTCTTTTGCGACCCCTATTGCCTGCTCCTGAACCTCTGTTGGTTCTTGCTGCACTGCTCTTGCTTCTTTCTGCTCCTCTGTTGCCTGTTTCTGTAACTCTCTTGCCTCTTTCTGCACTTCTCTTGCCTTTTTTCTGTACCCCTATTACCTCTTTCTGTACCTCTGTTGCTTCTTTCTGTACCTCTCTGACTTCTTTCTGCACCTCTCTAGCTTCTTTCTGTACCCTTCTTGCCTCTTTTTGTACCCTTCTTCCTTCTTTCTGCACCTGTCTTGCCTCTTTCTGTACCCCTGTTTCCTTTTTTTGCACTGCTCTTGCCTATTTCTGTAACTCTCCTGCCTGTTTCTTCAGTTCTCTTGTCTACTTCTGTACCTCTTTTACTTCTTTCTGTATTTCTCTTGCCTTTTTATGCATCCCTCTTGCCTGTTGCTGTACTGCTCTTGCTTCTTTATGCACCTCTCTTGTAAATTTCTGTACTCTTGTTGCCTTTTTCTGTACCGTCTTTCCTCCTTCTGCACCTCTGTTTGTGCTTTCTGTACTTCTCTTGCTACTTTCTGTACCTCTCTTGCTTCTTTCTGCTCCTCTCTTGCCTCTTTCTGCATCCCTCATGCCTCTTTTTGTACCTCTCTTGCCTCCTGCTCCTCTTGCCTCTTTCTACACGCTTCTTGGCTCTTTCTGCACCTCTGTTGTTTTTTTCTGCAGTGCTCTTGCTTCTGTCTGCTACTCTCTTGCTAATTTCTACACCCCTCTTGCCTCTTTTTGCCCATCTTTTGGTTCTTTTTGTACCTCTCTTGCCCTAGTCTGCACCCCTCTTCCCTTTTTCTGCACCTCTTTTGACTGTTTCTGCAACTCTCTTGCCTCTTTCTGCACTTTTCTTGCCTTCTTCTGCACCTCTGTTGCTTCCTTCTGTACTTCCTTCTGTACTTTACTTGCCTCTCTCTGTTCCCCTCATGCCTATTTCTACACTTCTCTTGCTTCTTTCTGCACCTCTGTTTATTATTTTTGCCCTGCTTTTGCTTCGTTCTGCACCTCTTTTATTAATTTGTGTACCTGTCTTCCCTCTCTCTGCACCCCTATTTCCCCTTTCTGTACCTCTCTTGCCTCTATTTGTACCCCGCTTGCCTCTTTCTCCATCACTTTTGCTTTCTACACCTCTGTTGGTTCTTTCTGCACTGTTCTTGCTTCCTTCTGCACCTCTATTGCAAATTTCTGCATCCCTCTTGCATCTTTCTGTACCTCTCATCCCTCTTTCTGTCCCTCTCTTGCTTCTGTCTACACCCCATTTTCTCATACTGCAAAAATGTTGCCTGTTTCTGCGACTCGCTTGCTTATTTCTGAACTTCTCTCACCTCTTTCTTTGCTGAAATGGGAAATGCAAGCTGTCAAGGTTAAAGGTCTGCGTGCTCTGGTGAGTGAGGTATATGTCTACTTGTACATGTATTCTTACATGTGGTATGTATCTGATGACATCTCAAATGACATCACTGATGACATCATCCAGTGAATAAGTGTTTCTAAAAAGTGTAAGAATATTATATACATACACACCAAGAATGAGTTGGTGTAGGAGTGTCTGAACGGATGATTTAGAGAGTGCATGATTGACTGTATAAGTGAATGATTAAACATGACCGTCTTAGTGAATGCATGGATATATGACTAATCTGTGTGAATGTCTGTATCTGTCACTTGGTGTGTAAGTGGCTGCATGGGTTGGTGAGTAGCTACATGAGTGTTTATAAGGGTTAATGACTGGTTGACTGATTACATGTATGGGTGACTGAGTGTTCATGTGGGGGGTGGGGGTGTCTGTGACCCCCTGCATGGATGTGTGAGTGTGTAATTCAGTAGGTGTATGGGTGCATGAGTGCATCTGCGAGGGGCTCTATCGGTGAGTGAATGTGCATATGGATGTGTTGGTGAGTGAATGGATGTCTCAGTGGTATATGTATAAGTAACTACTTATTTGAAAGGCAGTATATGTTAGTGTTAGAACATATAAGTGACTATATGTAAGAGTGAGTGATTGTGAGAGTGGCTGTATGGATGAGTGTGTGCTTGTGTCACTGATTGCATCAGAGAGTAAGTATGTGTTAGTATCTGTATGAATAAGTAAGGTGGTGTGTGTATAACTGTATAGGTGAGTAATTGTCAGTGTGTTTGAGGCTTTGGATGATGGACTAGGTGTGTGAGAATCAGTGTGGGTGAGTGGTGGTATGTGAGTGTCTGTATGGGTATATGAGTGCATATATCAGTCGCTGTATTGATGAGTGACTGCATGTATGAGTGTCTACATGGTTGAGTGAGTAGATGTTTGTGGACCTATGAATCAGTGAGTGGGTATGTACTAATTGGTATTGGTGTGTCTATGGTTTCGTGTATGATAGTCTGTGTTTTAGACTGGGTTTATGAAAGGTTATATTAGGTTGTGAGGAGTTGCATCCAATATTAGGTAAATGATGTCATCAGTGATGTAATTTGAGCTATCATCAGAGATGTCATCAGTGATATCACTGATCATGTCATGAGTGAGGTAATATGTGATGTCATCAGTAGTGCATTGCAGGGGAGCGAATTATAGTTAGATGAACTAACTATAACGCCCGAATTTCTATGGTTTTGTACAAGTGAAATGTCCAACTAACTATAAAGTTCTTGAAACCTATGTTTTTTTCAGTAAATTCGTTCAGTAGTATTGGAGAAATATCGAAATTTACAGATATCGATATTTGGAAATTCTGCCATCTGATTGGCTGAGGCGTTACGAGCTCGGGCTTTCTGCTGATTGGCCGCGAGCGGTGCAAGCGGTTGCAACTAGGAAGTGTTGGCCACCAATTTGTGATTCTGTTGAAGCGAGTAAGAAGAAAAAAGGGCAAAAATGTGGGAAAGACGATGTTAGGAGCACTGTAACCTCTGTGGGGTGTTTAGGGGCTGCAAAGCAAAGTATTTACCCCTACCGGTGTGAAAGTGATGGGCTACAGAAATTAAGTGAATTATTGCCTAGAGTCTGATGCTGCTAAGGTGAGCTGGGGCGGGACTCGGGGATTAAAGCGTGAGCCCAAATTGTGTGTCATATGCTGTGAAGTCATGTGCCGTGGCCGCTGCACTACACCTGTGGAAGTAGTGTCAGCATGTGTTTATACCTACTAGAACGAGCTACTGACCTGTACTGGTCTGAAAGTCGTGGGGTATGGAAAATATGTGAGGTACTGTCCAGAGTCTCATGCTGCTAGCTGAACTGCTGCCGGACTCGGGAATGAAAGCGTGAGCCCAAACTGTGTGTCATATGCTGTTAAGTCACGTGCTCTGGCCACTGTGCCACATCTGTTCAAGTAGTGTGAGCATGTAGTAATACCTACTTGGATGAATTTTTGTTTCGAACATTGTAATTGTGTATGGTGCTTAGGGGGTATTATACAGAGAGTGCGAAGGTAAATTCATGCGTATGAAATCAATTTGGTATTTGTGAAGTGCAAACTACTCACTCCTACGGGTCTGATGGTGCTCGAGGCGTAAGCTGAGCTGCTGTAGGAGTCGGAGTAAAGTTGCTAAACTACTGACCCCACCGGTCTGAAAGTGCTGGGTATGGAAATTAAGTGAGGTATTGCCTAGAGTGTCATGCTGCTAAATTGAGCTGCTGCTGGACTCGGGGATGAAACCGTGAGCCTAAACTGTGTGTGCTATGCTGTGAAGTCTTGTGCTCTGGGTGCTGTGCCACACCTGTCCAACTTGTATATGGTGCTTAGCTGGTGTTGTATAGGCAGTGCAATGGTAAATCAATACGGTATTTGTAAAGCGTAAACGACTCACCCCTATGGGTGAGTAGAGCTGGTGATTATAATGAGAGCTCTGTGCTCCAAAGTGAGATGGTCTGGCCACAGCGTCACAGCTGTGTGGAGAATACATTTTGGCGAAGGTCCGGAAGTTGCCGTTACATGGCCCTAAAATAGCGGGCCTAGGTTGTAAGTTATAAGGTGGCTCTAAAAAGAGCCTTTGTGTTCATTAGTTGGAGCGACATATACATGCGGATGCACAGCTTCAAGTTATTCAGGAAATCTTGATTTCCCTGATCTGTAAAGTGTACTCCATCACTTCTGTAGATATCAGCCATATCAAAACGTATGTTGTTGTTGTAGATGGACCCCATTTTGTGGTCTCTGAGGTATGCAGACACAGCTTTTTTGACTTTCTTCCTAGATTTGTGAATCTGAGGACACAATTGGTTTGACCATTTCCACTTCTGTCTTTGGCATATATTGGAATATACAAAGACAGTTTGAGGCAAAAGTAACATAAATTGTTCAAAGGTGTCCTTCATAAGCATTTTGAAACCTACCCTAGTCAATGTGCCTAGGTCGTTTCCACCACAGTTCACAATCATGAGGTCAGGGTTTTGTAGATGCAAACAGGTTTTAACCAAAGGCAACAATTGGTGCCACTTCAATCCTCTCTGTGCAAACCATTATTATCCACATTTTCTAAACCTAGGTCTAAGTCAATACGTCTCTGTTCTGCATACCTCTTGCACTAGAAAACATAGCTATGCCCTACGATCCACACTAGCATTTTGAAGGGATGGAAAGATGTCTGTGGCTCATGCAGTTCCTTTGTAGAATGAGAGATATGTTTAAAGATGGGGAACTAGTTTTTTCACATACAAACCGATACATGATTGGGAGATGAAAAGCATTGTTTTTTAAAAGTAGGGTGCACATTCATTTTGTGGAACAGCATCTTTGTGATTGGTTAAGAATAAACAGTTTGAACGTGGAGTACATATTATAGAATCAAATTTGCTCAAATCAACCACACCTTCTACTTGCATTTGGAAGGCACTGTTCGAACTTAAAATAATCGTGAACTTCTAACCTGACCGTGCCATTAAATGTTCGAGAAAATGTTGCAAAAAAATATTGTTAGGCTTAAAAAATTGATGAACGTTTAACCTGCACATGTTGAAAAATGTTCCAGAAAGTATGTTGATGGAATACGTTGCACTGCTGACTTCGATGTGTTGTTGAATATGAAAACAAATGTTTTGGAAGGTGGTCCTTCTGGCCAAAGGCAGTCTTTACCTTGCGTTTATAGACTTAAAGACTGCCTTTGACCTAGTGCCCCGAGACCAGCTTTGGGGGGTCCTGTCCGAAATGGGAGTGCCCTCGTACATTTTGTCCTTGCTTGTGAAGTTACATACTGGTAACTTCGCCCAGGTGAGGTGGGATACGCAGGGCCAGAAAACCGAAAGGGTGCCAGTGAACAGGGGTGTCCACCAGGGATGTGTGCTTGCTCCCACTCTATTCTCTCTTTATGTGAATGGAGTGGTTGAACACTTAACGAAAATTCCATCAGATGCACCGTCCATGGCGGGGAAGCGTATACCAACTCTTCTTTTCGCTGACGACACCCTCCTCATCTCGAAGTCTCCTGTGGGCTTACAGAGTCTTTTGGATAGTTTTGAGTCCTTCTGCAAGACCAGAGGGCTTATAATTAATATGGACAAAAACAAGTATTTGGTGCTGAAGAAACTTTGACGTCTACCGGCATTAAACCTTGTGCTATTGGAGAGGGTTGCGGAATTCGATTATTTAGGCATCCCTTTCACATACACCATGCAGTGGAATTCCCATAGCCAGAAGATGTTACTTAGTCATAAAAGGGCAGTGGGGGCACTCCTAAAGGAGCAGCGCTCCTCCTCATCTAAACCTATTGCCCCTGTTGTTGACATCTATAAGGCTAGAGGAGTTAGCGCGGCCCTATATGGGGCTGAATTGTGGGGTACTTGTAATATAGTTGTGTTAGCCAGATCCGAGAGTAAATTTTTGAAGGATATGATAGCTCTCTCACAGAGTACCCCGACTTTACCCTTGTTGCTAGATATGGGATGCCGGTCAATTAAAGACCCGGCTCAAATTTGTCCATTGTTATTATGGGCTCGGTTGTGGCGAGTGCCGGATCTAGCCACTTATGCAGACGGCTTGCGGGATGTAATGTCGTTGCATGGCTGGTCAAAAATCAACTGGCTGAAAGACGTTAAATTTCTGCTTGGTGATCTGGGAGTCGGGGATGCTTGGGAAACTAGATCTGCCCCCCCCTGCCCCCCCCCCCCACAGCTGTTCTCAAAAAGTTTTATTGGAGCTGGATATCCAGCAAAAACAGTTCTAACTTGTTGCATGACAGAACAACTGTAGAGTTTTTAAGGCTCAAGGATTTGGCGGTTTATGAACCGTACCTTGATATAATTTTGAAGCCATCGGATCGGGCCTTGTATTTCAGATTTAGGGTGGGTATCCTCCCAGTAGGTGAACTGACTGTGGGTTGGAACCCTCCGCATCAGACTTCACCTTTTTGCCCATTCTGTCTGACTAGAGTAGAGTCTGTTGCTCACATGTTGTTTGAATGTCCGGCTTATGAAGCACCGAGAAAATGCTGGTTACGCCCAATCTGCAGGGAATTGGGCACCCGGCATCATATTGTGGCACTTCGCATTTTGATGTCAGATACCCATACTCTTTTTATATGTGGTGTGTCCAAATTTTTAAGATGTACTTGGTCCATCCGATCAAAAAGGCTATCTGTATATATCTAATAGGTGTTTTTACCTGTATCTTTTTATGTAGTTGTTCTCTGTTTTTAAGCAAGTTTTAATGATCAGCAATATGAATGATGTATAGATTGTGGTCTTTTATTGTGCTCTCAATGCTTTTAAGATATTTTTCTATTGAAATAAAGCTTCAATCAATCAATCAATCAAAAAGAAACCAATAGAGAGAAGTTTTGAAATGTAAAAGAATCAAGGAAGTATTCTACTTTGTTCTTAACATGTATTTATGTGTGGAGGAACAACATTATAGAAACAACAGCATCAGAAGAGGAAGAAGCAGGGAGTGGGGGCACGGGGGAGATGGGCACAATGGCACACATGTACAATCAAGTACAGCACAAGTATAGACAACCAATGTCCAAAATGAAACACACCATCAAGGAGCATAAGTCACACAACTCGGCAACATCACACCACTGAAAAAGCATAGAAGTGAAAACCACACTGCATTCATACAGGATGTGTACTAAGGCAGGTCGTGGGTGTTGTGGGATGTCTGCGACTGTGGTCATCATGGATGAGATGCCCAGCACGTGGCACATGGGCAGGTTTACTGTGTGTTACGTTGCCAAACCGCTGCTCCTGCCTCCCAGGAGCCGCCACACTTTTGTACGGTGCAATGTTGTATCCTGTGCACTCGTACGGCACAGCATTGTAATGCCTATTCCGGCATGTCCTGCGGCATTCAAACTACACCATTGGAGTGCCGTTTGGTGGGGGTGTATGCCACTTTAAAACATCGTCTGCTGCGGACCTTGTGGCAGGCCACACCAGAACACAGAGACACACTTACCACACTTCCTGCATATGGACATGTTGAGACACCCCGTTCCCCTTGCCAGATTGGCCCACCCCTGCGCTGACCTGTGTACGACGGACCAAAACACGTGTGTTGTGCTACATGTCCAGGGTCACTGCCAATGCAGAGGTGACATGGTAACATCTGCTGAAGACAGCACACTGTGATGTTGCAGGGCCCGTGCCTATCAGGCTAACACAATGACCACATGGACACACTTGCTCAGATGTGGGTTTGGGGGGCGTTGGAGGTCCTGGGGTTGTTGTGATGAGTCTTGTGGCCCTCATGGGTATCCTGTTTCATGCTCATTGACTCTATGGCACCTGTGGGTGTCCTGGTGTGGCTCTTGGCTGTGTTTCCTTTCATGCTGCAGGTAGTCTTCCTGCTTAACACCAGCAGAAAGCAAGTGTAAAATTCCTGGTGGTAACGTGGGTTATCGCCGGAATTAATTTTGCATTGCAGTTGTGAAAGTTGTGATGTCATTTTTTCGTGTGCAGAACAATATAAGAAATGAGCAGTGTATCCTGTCAAGATCCAGCACCTGAAGCACTATTCCTAATCAATATAAATAAAATGAGATTTCTTTATTGATTTTGTGGGTACACTGTAAGTAGAGGCACTACCTCCGGGCGATTCGATACAGGATTTTCGTATTTAAAATAAAATGCAAAGGTGCACCTCGTGTCTTTTTGCACTGGCACGGCTACTCTGCATTTCATTATCAGCACTTTGATGCAACTTAAGTTGAGATAAATATTAACACAGTATTCAGAAGTTGGTGCAAACTGCAGAGATCACCAGTATTCCTGCGATAAGTGCTCCAAAATTTAACATCATGGTGGATACCAGCAAAAAAAGTAATACGTACAAGAAAGAGTCACACAGCAATTAAGAAAACAACCAAAAAGTTTAATAAATTTTTTGGCAAACTTAATTTTTATAAACATATATAAACCATAAACTATTTTCAATTATTTTTTTATTAATATATATATATATATATTACCTACTGGCGGTCGCCAGTAGGTATATATAGTTAGGATTTTTTCCCTATGGGATTTCTGAAAATTCTATGTCTAATAACTTTGACGTTTGTGGACGGAATTGGCTGAAAATTTCTGGAAAATGGCACATTTTGTTTCTGAGCAGCTCCTGGAAATTTGGGGGGTGTTCGGCAAGGGGGGGCTGAGATAAAAGGGGGGGCTGAGATAAAAGGGGGGTCCCAAAACGCGTTTTTCCCATGTTAATTTCCATAGGGCGGTTGGCCTCACTTTTAGCCCGAACGGCTGAATGGATTTCCACCAAACTTGGCAAAATTGTAGGGACTGTTAGCCTGATGTGCCTTTGCTAGGTCTCAATATATGTGCTTCAGTGGATTTTGAGAAATTAACGTTTAAAACAAGATATATATCTGTAACAGCGCTCCGGGCTGCGCTCCGGTTCGCGAACTTTTCGCGTATCGGAGCTTTGCGAAGCGAAGCTGATTGGCTCTCCGGTGTCTGTCAACATTCTAAACAGTCCGGAGCGGCCGCTATCTTGTCTCTCGGTAGGATCGAGAGACAAGAGGAGGCCAAAACAAAGGGGGAAACTACCATAAGGGGGCATAGTAGATCCTCGTTGACCCCCTAGGTTTTATGTGGAGGTTTTAAAAGGGCCCAGGAGGGTCAAAAAAAAAAAGCTTTTTTTTTTTTTGCGTGGTAAGCGCCAAGTTCGCGAACCGGAAAGCGTTCTGGGCAACGTACTATAAGGATAAAAGAATGATAGACTTTTCTAATACTGTATGTTAATTATTTGTTGTTTTTGTTGTTTTTTTTTGTTTTCTTTATTTTAAATTTTTATTTTTTATTTTGATTGTGTGTCATAATTCATTAAACTTTTAACATTCAATAAACATATAAAAATAAATAATGTGTCAAACAATTTTTGAATTAAAAAATTAAAATTTATTTTTCATTTTGTTTTTCAAAATTTAAAAGAAAATCTAAAAAATCGTGATCATTTTTTTCTTCATTTTTTAGTAGAAAATCTACTGCATCTACGCATTGCACAAGTTCATTATTTATTGTGTCGTCGTAGAAATCCATGTCATCTTGTGTCTCAATTTTTTCTTCTGTTTCAGTTTTCATGTTGTTTTGTTGTTCTTACATTTTCAATTCTGAAAAATGAATTTTTAAAAAATATATCAGTACAGAAAGGGCATTGTTGGGTTTCAGTACAGATTGGCAGTTTGGTTATTTATATAGTGTTTTTTTCACAAAGAAAGGTGTCGCCTGCAATTAAGGTCTATTGCAGGGGGCCCCCTCCTTGGGCCTCCCATGGATGGTGTCAGGAGGTATAGGGGAGGGAGAAGGAGACGCTCCCTCAATTGCAAGGAGACCATTCACAGGCACTGAGGGGGCCCATTGTCCAGCATTTTTGCGCCCCCACAGTTTTAACTTTTAGACCACAATCAATTCTCACACCTATGAAGGTGTGAGATATGCGTGTGGATTTAAAGTTAAAACTGTGGGGGCGTCAAAATGCTGGACAATGGGGCCCCCTCAGTGCCTGTGAATGGTCTCCTTGCAAGGGTCACTTATGTAAATTGGAGGGGGCTTCGCGCACGTTCCTTTTTAGCCTATGGTCTTGCAAATTCTTGGAATGGCTCTGCCATAACTAAAACAGAGTAGTCTATTTTTTTCTATAAGTATTACAGAGTGATAGAATATAATTCTCAGAAAATGTTTTTCTAATTAGGTTTCAGTACAGAACATACTTAAGTTTTATAAATAATATCTTACCTTTTAAATATAAGTTGAAGTTATCAGTTGATTTTTTGTTGTGCACTTCACGAAGTAGCAGTCAAAATGGCTGTGTTTCCTTCTCTTCCTTTATATATATTCAGGTATATAACCAATCAAATGTCAGGTAATAAAAGTAGAAAATGAAAGTAACATTTTCATTGGTTGTCAATTCCAACACTTCAGATGTGTTTTGTGAAGTAATTTACCTCACGGTACTTAGAGAGGTCTACAGGCTAAATGGCTAAATGAAATTTCAATCAAATTTGTGAAAATGAAAGGGATTGTTATGTAGTATGAGCTAATCTATATTTGGTGAGAGTGTCTCTAGTCGTTTTTCTGTAAATTACTTTCCCACCTTTTTTTAGGACCGCTTCCCGGAAAGCGGCTCGGTTAGCGAACCTTAAGCGTCACGGGAGTCCACCATTTTGTGTTTCGGTCGCATTAAGATACAAGATGGAGGGCAAATAATGTTTAGAATGGGTAGAAGGGGTCATGGTAGACTTATCTTGACCCCCTAGGTTTTCTGAGGGTGGCTGAGGAGGCTTATATGTGCGGAAAAAAAACATTTTAAAAAAAAATTCTGCGAGGTTAGCTTTCGGTTAGCGAACCGGGTAGCGCCCCGGGGAGCGTATTTTGTGGAAAATTAGTGAAAAAAGTTAGAAAAAAATAATAATTGTGAGTGATCAGATGAAGGGTAGCTCTGAGAAGAGCTTTTGGGTTTATGGTACATTTAGGTACTTATAAGTAGGTACCAATGCACAGTCTTAAATTCAGAATGAAAATTCTGTTGCCCTCATCTGAGAAGTGAACTCCATCTCCTCTGTAGATATCTTGCATGTAGTAACGCAAGTTATTGTTGTACAAGGAGCCCATTCCATGGTCTCTCATGAAAGCTGAAACAGATTTGTTTACATGCTTCCTCGCTTTCTCAATTTGTGGACAAAATTGGTTGGACCACCTCCATTTCTTTCTTTGGCATATATTGGAATATACCAAGGCAGTTTGAGGAAAAAGTGCCATTAATTGCTCAAAGGTGTCCTTTAAAAGCATTTCCAGACCTACCCCAGTCAAAGTGCCCAAATCATTACCTCCACAGTGCACAATTAACAGGTCAGGTTTTGGCAAATGCATAAAGGTTTTCACCAATGGTATCAATTGGTGACATTTTAATCCTCTTTGGCCCAACCACTTAATTTCCACATCTTGTAAATTGAGGTTAGGTAAATTTCTGTTCTCAGCATACCTTTGAGCCCAGTGGATGTAACTATGTCCAACAATCCAGACATTAAACATGGTGGGAGAAGGTTGTGCTGCAGTCAGATGAAGTGTGGTAATGAAAGGGCAGTTGAAACAGTAGGAGTTTGTAAAGAAAACAAACTGTGGATTTCCAATGCTAATGATTCATTAGCAGTGATTGGTGCATTTCCATTTCTGAAAACAGAAAGTTAGGGTGCATGGATGTGTTCTTTGAAAGATGTAATTTGAATGGTCAAGGAAGAAACATTTAATGAAAGATTGCACTGGATACGCAGGTGCACTGAGAGTTCAGAGTTCAATTGAAACATTGTTGTGTGAATTTGCAAACATGAGAGGTCTTCCAGGAGGTGGTTGCTATGGAAAAAAGGCAGAGAGGGCAGAGGGGGGAAGGGTTTTGATTTGAAAAAAGTGAGGGAAGAGTTATGATTGGCTAATATGAGAGATATGTGAAATGAATATCTGTATTTCTGTGCTTTCAATAGCTGCAGCCTCTGGAGTGCATCCTTTTTCTTCTGCTGAAGACAATTTGGTGTATTTCTGAGACTGTTTTCAAAACTCAAAAAGTATTTGCTAAGGTGAGAAAAGATTTATTTAATTTAGATAGAGAATAGTATGATTTAAGGAGAAAATGATGAAGAAAGCTGTGTTTTTAAAATGTGGCTTTGTCTCTAGTGATATACAAATAGATTTTGTTTCTTTGAGAAATTGTAATTGCATATTCGGTGTAGCATTCTGGCATGCAGTAACACAAGTTATTGTTGTACATGGAGCCCATTCCATGGTCTCTTATGTAAGCTGAAACAGATATGTTGTTTTTAAAAACGATTTTTGAAATCAATTACATTTCTGGATATGTACTGCTAGAGCTTCATAGGTTGTTTTGGGTCATATTTATAAGGCATTTGAGTGTCTTTGATGTTATTTTTTCCTTTTTAAATGGAAAGCATTCCTCATGGGGCAAGTGTCTTGTAAATACGCTCCCACCTGTGCTTGGCAAATTTAGATTTTGATTATGGGAGTTACATAGCCATGTTAATAATGTCCAAAAAAGGGTGCTAGGGCATTCCAGAAAACGCTTTCATGTGTCTCAAGGACATTTTCAGTCATTTCCTCTTGAATGCAGGTATACAATTGATTTATATGCTGTGTTTAAAAACGATTTTTTGAAATCAATTACATTTCTGGATATGTACTGCTAGAGCTTCATAGGTTGTTTTGGGTCATATTTATAAGACATATGAGTGTCTATGATGTTATTTTTCCTTTTTAAATGGAAAGCGTTCTTCATGGTGCAAGTTTCTTGTAAATACGCTCCCACCTGTGCTTGGCAAATTTAGATTTTCACATGTATTATCTCCTTTGTTTTCTTCAGTGAAAATCTTATCTGCAACCATGTGTTGGCCTCACCTCAAACAAACAAAACAGGTGATGGACCGAATGTGGATCAATGACACACATTCACCCCAGTCCAAAGATCTGGGCCTAAACAAACCTTTAGATAGGCCACACCTTATCGTCATCCTGAATTAATCATTTAAAATATTAGGGAGAGATTTATGATTGTTGTATGCCTGTTTTGTACCACTGTGTGTCATTTTTGTGATGCAGTGCTGGTGCAAAAGATTTGCTATGTTAAATAATAAGTAGGGTATTAAGTTTTTGATGACTGTTATTCATTTACTGTTTGGTAATAGTGGTTAATAACATTTTTTATTATATTTTTCCACAGATTCAACTGCAGATCTTTTCTTAATTTGAAAAATGCCAGCGAAAAATCGAATTAGAAAGGCTAGAAAACGTCAAAGACAGCAGGATGATCTTTTATTGCAGCAGTCCTCTTCCCCAAATACTTTTCAAAACACCAAGAAAGCTCCGGGTAAGAGCACAAAATCATTCTTAAGAAATATTTTTAGTAAAAAAAGTATTTATCCAAAAAATGTTTCAGTTCAGAAAAAGAAAAGCAATTTAAATGGAAAGGAAAGACCCATCAAAAATGTTACTGGTAGAGGAAGAGATAACTCTGTGCATGATAGTAGAAGGAAACAACAGTTTAGGGACATTCGAAAACGAATGTTCCGTAACAGGATAATAGTTAATTTATTAAAAAATATTAAGAAAGGCCAACAGAAAGTGGCATTTTATAAGAAGAAGAAAAATGTAGAGAAAATTATTGATCATGCTTTTGAAATTAAGCGAAAGTTGTTTATTTTGGTAATCAATAGAATTAGGAAACTAAGCAAGGTAATTTCTGATTTCAAAACAAAAAGTAGATGGAAGAGAGTAGTAAATTGTAGTAACTTTTGTGAAGTTTTTTCCGGAGAATGGATGCATAGTTCAAGTTGTGAGGCATTTTTTAATGAGGAGAGTTATTTTCAGGATAATGATTTGGTGTTTGCAGTTGACACCAGTGGTCGAGCTTATGAAGTGAAGGATGGTTGTCCAGTTGAAAAAGAAAAACTTGTGACAACAGAGACAGAAGAGGCGCTAAGTGATGAGGTTTTAGGAAGACGTCCTAAGGGTCCTGTGTACATTTGGAAGTGTAGTTCTATTTGCAGTGTGCGACAGGTTTCCATCAATTTGCTTTGTGATTTTATACGGACATTTAATAAGAAAAGTTTGAAGCAGAAAATGAAGTTGTTGCAAGATTTAGATCCTTGCAGAGTGAGACAAATGACAGGTTTGCGTGGTCATTCACTGGCTTGTCTTTACAGGAGAGTATGCCAGAGTGTTTTTCATCATTTCAGGATGCTAGCAGTGCATCATAATAAAGTGAGAAAATTAGTGAGAATGTTGTATTATGCTAAGAGTCCAGCAATTATGCTTAAACAATTATGTGCTGCTCTTTTGCATGGTTCTGAAATAGATGTGAAGAATATTTGTGAAGAAATTGAGTTTTGTTACTTTGGTAGTAAAGATGAGAATGTTCAAATTGACCCAGAAGTAGAGGGTAATGTTGAAGATAATGTACAGGTTTCCAGTACAGATAATTTTCAGAAGGAAATTGCCACGTTTCAGATGAAATCAAGTGAGAGGCCTAATTTCACTTGTGTATGTTGTCGACGCACTTATTATAAGAATCAGACTAAGTTAGTGGATTTATATGCAAAAAGTGAAAGGGAAAATAATAGTGAATGGAAGGATTTTGCCACATACTTGATGGTAGAAAATTATTTTGATTTGGGATCGGATCAACGTGTGTGTACTTATTGTTGTAATAAATTAAACCAAAACCAGATGCCTGCTAGGGCAGTTCATAATAATCTGGAATTGGTTGAGATTCCTTCTGAATTGAAGGATTTAAATACTTATGAATCTATTTTGATTCAAAGTATCCATCCCTTTCAGGCTATTGTAAGAATTTAGCCAAAGACAGGGAAGTTGACTCCAGCAGATTTACAGAGAGGATTAAAGGGAAGAGTTGTTTATTTGCCTCTAGATTTGAACAAAAACATTAACTCAATTGGAGTAGAAAAAGTGGAAGAGGAACCTCTGGTTATCTTGGTTAATGGGGTTCCGACAAAGAATAAGAAAATATGGCAAGATTTAGTGGATGTTAGGAAAGTCAAAAAGGCAACATTGTATTTGAAGAAAAATAATAAGTACTATAAGAATGTATATGTTGCAGAAGAGGAAGTAAGTGATGAAGAGGATAGCGAATTGTGTGCTGGCCAAATTGAGAAAGTAGAGGCCTCTAAAAGTGAAGAAATATATGAACATTATAGTGTTCATCCTTTGCATTCCAAGGAAGTCATGGGGAATGCTATTGAGTTGTTTCAAATGAAACAAGCCAAAGGGAGTCCCATTAGTGTTTGGGAGGAAAGTTTGGAAGCTCGGTGTTTCCCACAGCTATTTCCCACAGGTCGAGGAGGAAGATATGATGAGCGACCTCATCAAATTCCTGCATCTGAATACCAGACTTTACGATTGTATGCAGAAGATCCTAGGTTTCGTCAATGCATTCCCTATTTGTTTCATGTCCTGTTTGAAAGCGATCTGTCTGGACTGTCATATGCAGTGAACCACATCTTAAAAAGTGGTATACAGATGCGAAACCTCTCGGCAAGTGATTTTATGCATAAAGTCAATGTCCAAGACAGTATTTTGGATTCTCACTTAATTAATCTCATGGCGTGTCAGCGTGGTACTAATGAGTACTGGTACCGTCGTCATGGTGATTTAAAATGTATGCTGAGGAACTTAGGAACTCCGACATGGTTCCTCACTCTGAGCTGTGCCGAGTATGGCTGGGAAGACTTACTTGAATTTCTACGAGAGGCAAATGGAAATATTAAAAACATTGAATTCAAGACACCTGGAGAACTGTGTTCTTTGGATCCAGTGAATGTATGCAGGTACTTCAATCATAGATTTGAAGCTATGATGTCTTTCATCACAAATAAGAAGAATCCACCTCTTGGAGAGGTGTTGGATTTCTTCTGGAGAAAGGAGTACCAAGCAAGAGGTGCTCCTCATATACATATGTTGTTGTGGATCAAGGATGCACCTAAATTTGGAACAGATCCGGATGACTTAGTGATGAATTTCATAGAACAGTATTCTACGTGTGCTGTTCCAAACGCAACGGAGAAGAAAAGCCTAAGAGAACAAGTTCTACGTTTCCAAAGCCATCGTTGTGGAAAGTACTGTCGTCGTAAATTCAGAAACAAGGACAAGTTCTACACCAAATGTCGTTTCAACTTTCCACGACCGGTGATTTCTAAAGGAAGAGTGAACAGTTTGATGTCTTCACTGCGACATAATGTGACGAGGAAATCACCCAAAAATACATACAATTTGAAAAGGAACGAAGAGTCCAAGTACATCAACGACTACAACCCAGTGATTTTGTCCATGTGGAATGCTAACATGGATATACAGTTTGTGGCTGACAACTGTATGGCTGTGGCTCGGTATGTGACATCTTACATCACCAAAAAAGAAAAGATAGAACTGAAGGATATGTGGGAGGACATTTCCCATGAAAAGAGCCTCAGCAAGAAGTTGTACAGTTTCAGTCTGAAGATGTTGTCGCATCGAGAAATCGGAGCTTACGAATGTTCTGATCGATTGTCTTCAGCAAGTCTCTATGCCAAATCCAGGAGTATCGTTTGGGCGAGTCTTGGTCTTGCTGCAACGCGAAATCGAGTTCTAAAACCTGTCCGGGAAATTGAGTATTTGGCAGAAAAGGAACCAAACAGTACCGACATTTTGAAGACCAACATGTTGGATACATATTATCCAAATCGAAGCAGTCACCTTGAGAATGTTTGTCTATATGAGGTTCTACAAAATGATATATTCAAGAGGAACATCAAAGAAGATATTGAGAAAGGAGTGTATGCTGTAATTGGAAGTGAGGGATGCCTGGTCAAGCAAAGAAAATGCCAATTAGTAAACCATCGAAAATTGAGTGGCGAATCTCCAGAAAAAAAGGAGTTTTTCTATTTAGCACTTTTGCAACTTTTCAAGCCTTGGCGTGCAGAAGAGGAACTGCTTGGAGATTTCCTCTGTTACGAAGACTCTTTCACTGCTGCTAAGGAGACCATAGAATGTCCTGCTTTTCCCAAATATCAAGAAATGCTAACTTTGGAAATTGAGCAGGAAGCAACGATTGCAGCCGAGATTGCCAGAGACAGTTCTCAGGACAGTCAGAGTTCTGTTTCATTGAGTCAAGATCCACTTGGAGGACCTATTATCGAAAATGAAGCTGCCACTGCTATGAATGAAGTGGAAAGAGCCATGGCACATGCTCAGGAGGATTCAGTTAACTTAGAAGACTTGGAAAAACAAGTCAACGTTGAGCAGAGGAAAATATATGATGAAGTTACCAAGCAAATTGAGCACGGATTAAGTCATGAGAAGAAAGAGTGCTCATGTGCATCGTTGAAGCCTGTCCGACTGTACGTGAGTGGAGAAGCGGGAACTGGAAAAAGTTTCCTCATTAAAGCAATTTCTTGTTATTTGCAGGAAAGGACTGAGTCATCGCTGTCTTGTGTTGTCACCGCTCCTACTGGACTGGCAGCACATAACATTAAAGGTATTACTTTGCATCGTCTACTGATGCTGCCAGTGGAGCATGACAACAAATTACAATACCACAAGTTATCTGGGGATGCTTGCTGTGAAGTTTCAAGAGTCTTGAGGAAAATGAATCCACTTATCATTGACGAAGTAAGCATGGTTTCCAATGTCATGCTTGCCTTTGTGCATTTGAGAATGCAAGAAGTACTTAAAACTGAATATGATGTGTTATTTGGTGGCAAACACATCATTGTTTTCGGAGATCTTCTGCAGCTGACACCAGTAAAAGGTCAACCTGTGTTCAAAATACTCACGCATGAAGATACCAGGAAGTGCCTAGGGAGCATTGGCAACGTCAATATATGGTTAAACTTCAATTATGCTGAACTGCATGAAAATATGCGTCAGGCGAAGGATGAAGATTACAAGAATATTCTACAAGATATTAGAATTGGAAAAGTGACCGAGCATGGAAAAGAAGCTTTAAATGCACGATTACTTTCAAATTTATATCCCGAACAAGAGATTGTGCCTGAGAATATTTTTCAGAAAATTACTGAGAAGAAATCCGGAATATGTTTGATGCCAACTCTTGCAGAATGTGCCATCTTCAACAACAAAATGTTGAATTTAGAAAAGCAAGAGATTGTGAAACTTGAATCTATTGACAAAATAGAGCATATGGGATCAACAATTATTTTGTCAGAGAATTTGAAATCAAAATTGGATTCATTAGAGAAGACTATATCTAAAACAGCGGGTTTTGAAAAGACTTTGAATGTGTGTTTAAATTGCCGAATCATTTTGAGAAGGAATTTACATGTTGAAAGAGGTCTGGTAAATGGATCAATGGGTAATGTTGTTGATTTTGAGAAATACAGAAATAGAGATGGAATAGAATTTTTAAAAATTAAATTTGATGGCATTGAGGAAGTACAGCTAATTGGTCGTTGTTCTGCTAGGTTTTTGCTTGTTAAAGACTTATATGTTCGCCGTAAACAGTTTCCTGTTTGCTTGGCATATGCGGTGACAATCCATAAATCGCAAGGTTTAAGTGTAGACAGTGCATTGGTGAATATTGGCAGTTCTGTGTTCAAGGAGGGTATGGCATATGTGGCATTGTCACGAGTTAGAACTTTATCGGGATTGTACTTGATTGACTGTGATGTCACAAACATTTGTGCGGATCTAGATTGTGTTAAGGAATACAATAGGTTAAGAAGAGAGTATGCGCCACATTTGCCTCAATATCCTTTGTTTGAGAAACGTGTGGTAGGCCGGAAACGTAGAAATATCAGTAATAGTAGGGAGGTTGTAACAAAAAGACCAAAAGTCAATGAACCGAAAATTGTTAGCAGAAAGAAAGTGGATTCTGTTGAAGATGTTGTCGGTTTTCAATTTGAAAACAGTTCTGGTGTCAACTGCTATGCAAATGTAGTGGTTAATGTTCTCTTTTCACTAGAGAGTTTAAAAGAACAGATTCTGTTGAATTCAGAACAAATTTTATGCTGTTTGTTGAATTCTGTTTTCGAGAAATGTAGCACTGATCGAACAAAAGTAGAAAGTGTGTCTGAAGTTCGTTATCTGTTAGATGAATGTTCAGGTCAAACAGACTTCTCTGAAAATAATCAGCAAGATTGTCAGGAGTTTTTAATGTATATGCTTGATGTATTGCAAGAAGAGGGTGTAGATGTAGATCACCTGTTTGGGCTTTCTTATCAATGGCAGCATGACTGCGAGAACTGTATGGTATCAAGTACTACTAGTGTAGACTCAGAAAGATTTATATATTTAACTTTGCCAGACAGTAAATCAGTCTCCTTTAATAAGCTTGTAAATGCAGCGGATCACAACATGGAGTGTAGCCAATGTAAATCTGAAATGATGTCAACATTATTTATACGTAGATATGGCCAGTATGTCATTTTAATGATCCAACGATGTAGGCCTGATGGATCAAAATTGTCAACTTTAATAAAAAAAATTGTGGCTTCTCAGCTGTCAATATCAGGAAGGACTTTTGTAACTGTAGCAATTATCTATCACGATGGTCCTTCAACAACATCAGGACATTATACAGCTTATTTAAAGTCTCGAAACGGCTGGTCATTCTGCAATGATTCCGTTGTAACTTTAAAAAAAAAATTGCCGTTTGACCTTAAAAATTCTTATCTGGTGTTTTTAAAACCAAAATTTTAAAGAAAGAATCTCGGGATTTCCTGTGAGGAATTGCAAAAGGTTCATCAAGTAGAGGGAATGTAAGTCTGCAATGCTGTCTAGATTATTGGTCCAAAACTTTTAATTATAATGTCAATTTAAAAATCCAACTATATAAACCTGATGCAAGTAAGTTTGCTTCATAGTAAGCAGTATCAGTGTCATAGGAAAAGGAGAACATGAGTGACAAAGAAGGGTAAGATATTAGTAGTCCAGGATTGTGAAAATAATCTTAAATGTTTTCTTTTTGAAAGTTGCGAAAATAGAAAATGACGGGATTTGATTGGAAGAATTACAAGAGTTGTGAATCGCTGCAACATGATTTGGCCTAGTGGAAACATGTGGTAGAATGTGAGAAGTCTTTTCTTGTATGTAACATATTTTTCAAAACGATGGAGGTTTTCTTTCAGAAAGTGGCGGGCTGAAAATATTTATAGCACAACAGAGTGGACGCTGTTCATAGGACATCCTTCGACGTCATTGAAAGTAAGTTAATTTTAAGGAGTTTTGAATTCAGATTTCTTAGGTTGTATGGGTTTTTTAAACACAATCATTTTGATTGTGTTTTTTTTTCCCCGCTGTTACATGATGAATACCTTCAAGTCACTGATTTAAGTGAAATTTGATACATTCTGAGAACAGCAAAAATAAACCATTTAACATGTATAATTAATGTTCTGCTTTTTGTACTTATGATATACATTTAGAAATGTGAGGTAGATATGGAGAAACTGAGTCTTCTGTAAGTGTCAATTTTAATGCTTACAGTGCTGTACTTCTGGGTACTGTTTTTTTTAAAAAAAGGAATAGGCCTCACCTCAAAGAAAGCTCTTGAAAGCACACATCTTATTTGCATCCTGAAACAATCATTTAAAATGTTAGACACAATTTTATGATGGCTTTACATCTTTTTTGCGCTGCTATTGCATCACTATTGTGAGACATCAGCAGTGCAAAAGAAGCACCATGTTCCAAAATAGGCCTCAGTTCATCAGCATGAAGATACTGTTTGTTTAAAATATATATCTTTAGGATTGTGTAGGGGACGTAGAGAAGCAGAGGCTTCTGTAAATGTCAAAGTTGTTGAAAAACTGTTTCTTCTTGAACCTTTTCCCTTTTCTTTTCTAATTTTTAAATACATATTTTAATATTTTTGGAAATGTTTGTTCTCTCTTTTACAGATTGAAAGTATGAAAAAATATTTTAAAAAGTTAACAAGAATCATAAGGTAAATGTTTTCTACTCTTTTTACCCGCAATGCACTGCTGATGATGTCACTGACCATGTCATGAATGATGTAATAAGAGGACATGACTTACTTCATTGGTAGGCCTTCACATGCATTATCTGCTCTGTATTCTTCAACAAGTGTAAAATTGATCTGTAACCCTGAGTAAGTCTCACCTTAAACAAACCTCAGGAGAGATCACACCTTATCGTCATCCTGAATTAATAAATAGATCTATTAAACAGTATCTCTGGTTTACTCCCTATAGCTGTCTTTCTTTTAACATTACTCTCTGTTTACTTCCCTTATACTAACTCTTCTTTTTAAAAAAAAAATATTTTTTTGGTTCGCTTCAAGTTCCCGAACCTGGCAGCGAACCGGAAAGCGAACCAAAAGAAATAGAGCTTGCCAGAGTGCTAAACATTCTAGCAATTTTATTTGAAAGGGGAGGTAGTTCTGAAAAGAACTTTTTTTAATGTTTTTGTTGTTTTATTTATTTATTTATTTTTTCTGAACATTTTTTGTTTTTTTTGTATTTTTAGAACAGTTTTATGTTTTTTTTGTGTTTTTCATGGAGGGAAAACAACAAAAAACAGGCATTGAAAAGGGCTCAACAGGAGCAAAAAAAAAATTACTGTTTGGGTGGGTTAGGGCAATTGTGGTTTTCGTACGCAATGTTGATTAATTTCACGCTCATGTTCCCACATGAGAGCAGAGCACCACAATATATGCAGGTAAACTTCATGTGTTTGAAGTTTTGCTGTATGTTTGGCACAGTTTCCTGTGCCTCTCTTCCTGTCAAAGAGATAGTTGACGTTGACCTGGCCACAGGAGTTGTCGGGGGATTATCTTGCAGGTCCCTTAACTCTGCCCGGCTGTAGTTTAATGGATGCCACCTGGCCATATGGCGATGCATAGTATAGTTGCCCATACTATACTTTTTATCAGTGCCTCTAGATAATCTGTATTTGCAAATGAGGCAGGTGGCATACTTCGCATTGACCTTCTTCTCCCCTCGAGGGATTGAAAAAAACTGCCAAATGAAACTTGTTTTCCTTCGGGAAACACGGGGCAACTCATGTATAAACTGTGGTTCATCTGTGTCCTCTTCTTCTAGGTCCTCCTCTTCCTCCTCTCTGTTGGAGATGAATTGAGATGGTGGTCCTCTCTTCTCATGAGGAGGTTGAGGTGGTGGTGGGGGTCCACCAGCTGAAGCAAGGATAGAAGCCATTGCTGAACTACTGGAAAATGGTCTTTCTCTCACCAAGATGAAAGTCAGAGTGAGGAAAGAAGGAGGGGTTTTCATGATTTGGGAAAAGCAAAAGTTCTGAACCAATGAAAAGTGTTATTTTTAGGTCACATGACCTAGTCATACATCATTTGGAAACCAAAAGTGAAATGAACCAATGAAAAGTTTGATAAACAAGTCACATGACCTGTTCCGCTTACGTTACGCGGTGCGCGCCGCGTCCCGGATCGTTTCCGGTTCGCGGTCCGGAGCACTTCCGGGAGCGCTAACGCGGCGCGTCATAAGACGCATTACGCGACAATGATACGTCGCGCTTCCGCGACGCGTCACAGTTGCGCTAACGAAACGTTTACCGGTTCGCGGATAGGTCGCGGCATCAAGATGAGCTAACGGAAAGCTTCCCGGTTCGCTTACCGGAAGCGAAGAAAAAAAATATTTTAAAAAAAATTATCAATAAACATCTAAAATATATTTTGGGATTTAAAGAAGAATACATTTTACAGCTACAGATGTTAGCTTTTAAAAAACCAATGAAATTCACAGAAAAAACCATAGGTTATAGACCATATATAGTTAGGAATTTGCATTTACAAAACCTTGAAAATTCACTGAAAAAACCATAGGTTATAGACCATATATAGTTAGGGATTAGCATTTACAAAACCTTATTTTACTCGCATAAAACCATTGAAATTTCATATATAGTTAGTTGCGCTAACTATATATCGCGCACCCGCAATCCACTGCTGATGATGTCACATATTACATCATTCATGACATGGTCAGTGACATCACTGATGACATCACTGATGACATCTCAAATGACATCACTGATGACATCACTGATGACATCTCAAATGACATCACTGATGACATCTCAAATGACATCACTGATGACATCTCATTTGATATTACTGATCACATCACTGATGATATCATTCATGTGATAATACGATGAACCTGTTCAGACTCTAATATAACCTTAGATACAATCAGTGTAAACAGACACTCACAGACTGTCACTCATCCATGGAGTTACTCACACACCTAGTCAGTCATGCAAAGAATCAATCACACCTCCATTTCCTCAACTATACAGTTATACACACCTTACTTATTCAAACATATACTAACACACATTTACTCTCTTATACAATCCCTGATACAAGTTCACAATGATCCATACAGCCACTCACACATTTACTGGCTCTCATGCACAGTTATTTATATATGTCAACTCTCACATGTACTGTGTTTTACATATGTACTTACTTTGACATGTAGCACTAAGATATCCATTCACTCACCAATAGACTCATGCACACAGTCAACCGCCCATACAGCTGTTTCCACATGCTCTTTTGAACCCATACATCTAGTGAATCCACTGCTCACACATCTATGCACAGAGTCATACACCTCCCAGCCACCCACACACACACTCAGTGTCCCATACAAATACTTGGGCAACCAATCAATAACCCATATAGTTACTCATATAGCTACTGATCAACACATGCAGCAGTTTACAGAACAACAGACATAATGATGCACAAATTAAGACAGTTTAGTCACTAACTCATGCACTCAGTGAGACACATTTAATCACTCACTCATACAGTCAGTCATGCACCTACTAAATCCTTCATCCAGACACTTATACATCCACTCATTCTTCAATATGTAAGACATATTTTAACTTTACAGAAACATACAGTCACTGGATAATGTCATCAGTGATGTCATCAGTGATGTCACTGACCATGTCATGAATGATGTAATATGTGACATCATCAGGAGTGGATTGCGGGTGCGCGATATATAGTTAGCGCAACTAACTATATATGAAATTTCAATGGTTTTATGCGAGTAAAATAAGGTTTTGTAAATGCTAATCCCTAACTATATATGGTCTATAACCTATGGTTTTTTCAGTGAATATATATATATATATATATATATATATATATATATATATATATATATATATATATATATATATACCTACTGGCGGTCGCCAGTAGGTATATATAGTTAGGATTTTTTCTCTATGGGATTTTTGAAAATTCTATGTCTAATAACTTTGGCGTTTGTGGACGGAATTGGCTGAAATTTCCAGGAAAATGGAACATTTTGTTTCTGAGCAGCCCCTGACAATTTGGGGGGGTTTCATCAAGGGGGGGCCGAGAAAAAAGGGGGGTCCCAAAACGCATTTTTCCCATGTTAATTTCCATAGGGCGGTTGGCCTCACTTTTAGCTCGAACGGCTGAATGGATTTGCACGAAACTTGGCAAAATTGTAGGGACTGTTAGCCCGATGTGCCTTTGCTAGGTCTCAATATATGTGCTCCAGTGGATTTTGAGTAATATAGGTTCAAAAAAAGATATATATCTGGGCGGAGCCTAACCACACATCTGATCTGATTGGCTGTCAGCAATTCATCCAAGAAGCGTTGGCAGCCATCTTGGGACCAATATACATGATAGCACCTCATTAAAAAGCATTGTAGTTAATAGAGGGTTTTAGGACTTTAGTTACATTATAAATCATTTGTTGATGGTACCATACTCGTTTTAGGAATTGTGGTGGGTTCTAAGGTGATTTTACCATGTGAAAAAACCTTCTGCTGTGATATCATGAATATTGTTTGAAAGAAAACTAATATCTCATGATTTTCCCACAGTGGTTTGGAAGGGGATCTATAAGCTAAACTGAAAGCATATTTTCTGTAAATTCACATTATCTTTCTCAGTCATGTGAAAATGAAGTCTGACATTCTCAGTAAAACATGTACATCCAACAAGGACAGAGACTGTCAGTTGATTCCTTTGTGTTCTACTGCAGCCTCCTAGAGTGTTCTAAAGAACAACTAGAGCGCTAACAGTCCTACTTATTACAAAGGTATGGCACACCTGAAGCCATCTTGATTGGAATAAAGTGGTAACTCTTAAAACATTTAATTTAAAAAGAAACAACATGAGGGGGTATATTTTGCCATAGAAAGTATGATTAGTGCTGCAGAATGAAAAATTAGGGCACATTTTGAGTGACTTCTCAAATCCTTTTCTATTTCATTAAAACATTCTGACATGCAGTCTCCCAAAATGGCCACCAGAGACAAAAGAGCCCAAATGTAGCCCAAATATCACCCAGATGTAGCCCAAGTATAGCCCAATGACAGAATGTCCCAGAGTGTTCTAAAGAACAACTAGAGCGCTAACAGTCCTACTTATTACAAAGGTATGGCACACCTGAAGCCATCTTGATTGGAATAAAGTGGTAACTCTTAAAACATTTAATTTAAAAAGAAACAACATGAGGGGGTATATTTTGCCATAGAAAGTATGATTAGTGCTGCAGAATGAAAAATTAGGGCACATTTTGAGTGACTTCTCAAATCCTTTTCTATTTCATTAAAACATTCTGACATGCAGTCTCCCAAAATGGCCACCAGAGACAAAAGAGCCCAAATGTAGCCCAAATATCACCCAGATGTAGCCCAAGTATAGCCCAATGACAGAATGTCCCAGAGTGTTCTAAAGAACAACTAGAGCGCTAACAGTCCTACTTATTACAAAGGTATAGCACACCTGGAGCCATCGTGATGGGAATAAAGTGGTAACTCTTAAAACATTTAATTTAAAAAGGAACAAAATGAGGGGGTATATTATGCAATAGAAGGTATTATTAGTGCTGCAGAAAGAAAAATTAGGGCACATTTTGAGTGACTTTTCAAATCCTCTTCTATTTCATTAAAAAATTCTGACATGCAGTCTCCCAAAATGGCCACCAGAGACAAAAGAGCCCAAATGTAGCCCAAATATCACCCAGATGTAGCCCAAGTATAGCCCAATGACAGAATGTCCCAGAGTGTTCTAAAGAACAACTAGAGCGCTAACAGTCCTACTTATTACAAAGGTATGGCACACCTGAAGCCATCTTGATTGGAATAAAGTGGTAACTCTTAAAACATTTAACTTAAAAAGGAACAAAATGAGGGGGTATATTTTGACATATGAATTATGATTAGTGCTGCAGAAAGAAAAATTAGGGCACATTTTGAGTGACTTCTCAAACCCTCTTCAATTTCATTAAAAAAATTCTGACATGCAGACTGAAACATGCACTTTGAATACCAGCAGCAGGCGTCCCTGGTGAGCAGTAGCTTTACTACAGTGATCTAATGTGCAACTAGAGTGCTAACATTCAGAATTTATGGCAAATGTGTGACACATCTGAATGCCTTCTTGATGGAACCAAAGTAAACAAGCAATGAAAATGCAATAGATCTCGCCCTCGTTTAAGTTAAAGCCATTCTGTTTGTAATGAGGTGGCTTTTTAGCTTTGCTTTTATTAGTGTTTTTTCAACTTTTATGTAAATAACATGCATCTGTATGCATATAAGTATATGTATGCATGCATTTATGTTTGTATTTATATAGATATACAGATGATATATGTTTATATATGTATGTATATATATATATTCACTGAAAAAACCATAGGTTATAGACCATATATAGTCAGGAATTAGCATTTACAAAACCTTGAAAATTCACTGAAAAAACCATAGGTTATAGACCATATATAGTTAGGAATTAGCATTTACAAAACCTTGAAAATTCACTGAAAAAACCATAGGTTATAGACCATATATAGTTAGGAATTCGCATTTACAAAACCATATTTTACTCACACAAAACCATTGAAATTCCATATATAGTTAGTTGCACTAACTATATATCGCGCACCCGCAATCCACTGCTGATGATGTCACATATTACATCATTCATGACATGGTCAGTGACATCACTGATGACATCACTGATGACATCTCAAATGACATCACTGATGACATCACTGATGACAACATCCAGTGACTGTATGTTTCTGTAAAGTTAAAATATGTCTTACATATTGAAGAATGAGTGGATGTATAAGTGTCTGGATGAAGGATTTAGTAGGTGCATGGCTGACTGTATGAGTGAGTGATTAAATGTGTCTCACTGAGTGCATGGGTTAGTGACTAAACTGTCTTAATTTGTGCATCATTATGTCTGTTGTTCTGTAAACTGTTGCATGTGTTGATAAGTAGCTATATGAGTAACTATATGGGTTATTGATTGGTTGCCCAAGTATTTGTATGGGAGACTGAGTGTGTGTGTGGGTGGCTGGGAGGTGTATGACTCTGTGCATAGATGTGTGAGCAGTTGATTCACTAGATGTATGGTTTCAAAAGTGCATGTGGAAACAGCTGTATGGGCGGTTGACTGTGTGCATGAGTGTATTGGTGAGTGAATGGATATCTCAGTGCTACATGTCAAAGTAAGTACATATGTAAAACACAGTACATGTGAGAGTTGACATATATAAACAACTGTGCATAAGAGCCAGTGAATGTGTGAGTGGCTGTATGGATCATTGTGAACTTGTATCAGGGATTGTATAAGAGAGTAAATATGTGTTAGTATATGTTTGAATAAGTAAAGTTTGTATAACTGTATAGTTGAGGAAATGGAGGTGTGATTGATTCTTTGCATGACTGACTAGGTGTGTGAGTAACTCCATGGATGAGTGACAGTCTGTGAGTGTCTGTTTACACTGATTGTATCTAAGGTTATATTAGAGTCTGAAGAGGTTCATCGTATTATCACATGAATGATATCATCAGTGATGTGATCAGTAATGTCAAATGAGATGTCATCAGTGATGTCATCAGTGATGTCATTTGAGATGTCATCAGTGATGTCATTTGAGATGTCATCAGTGATGGCATCAGTGATGTCACTGACCATGTCATGAATGATGTAATATGTGACATCATCAGCAGTGGATTGCGGGTGCGCGATATATAGTTAGTGCAACTAACTATATATGGAATTTCAATGGTTTTGTGTGAGTAAAATATGGTTTTGTAAATGCGAATTCCTAACTATATATGGTCTATAACCTATGGTTTTTTCAGTGAATATATATATATATATATATATTACCTACTGGCGGTCGCCAGTAGGTAGTTATAGTTAGGATTGTTTTCCATAGGAAATCCTCAACATTCTATTTGGAATAACTTTGGCCCTGGTTGAAGAATCTTAGCGAATTTCTCAAAGAAGATGGCTCGGTCCGCTGCGCTCCTTCCCTGAAAGTTTGGGGGTATTGGTCAAGTGGGGGCTGAGATATAAGGGGGGTCCCAAAACGTGTTTTCTGCATGTTATTTTCCATAGGACCTTTAGACTCGGCTACAGGTCGAACGGCTGAATGGATTTATAAGAAATTTGGCAAAACTATAGAGTCCGGTTCGCAGATTACGCTTTTTTTGGAATGGTGTAAATCCGTTCAGTAGTTGTTGAGAAAATTAAAGTTAAAGTCAATTATATATCTATAGGCGCGCACGCGTGCGCGCACTCAAGCGGCTGCACGTCAGCGGAATTTTTTTTTGCTGCGTGACGTCTGTTAACGTTCGATTCGAAGGAAATCAGGAAGTTTTGTTCGCCATTTTGTCACTGCGAGTAAATATATTGTTCATTTCAAAGCGTTGAAACATGGAAAGGGGAGAAGGTAGAGATTGTTTTGCTGCGTAGCTTTTCTTGGGGTGTGCAGTAAGGCCCTTAAACGCAAAAAGATATAATTTGTTCCCGAAAAAAATATGGAGTGCGCGCACCCGGTCGCGCACACCTATTTACAAGAGTGTGAAAATGGAGATAAATCAGAAGTTTGAGTGCTTAGATATAAGGTGACTCTGAAAAGAGCCATTGTGTTAATTGAGTGTTTTCTGCATTTATAAGTAAGTACCGATGCAGAGCCTGATGTTGCAGAGGAAGATTCTGTTTCCCTCATTCGTGAAATGAACACCGTCTCTCCTATAGACGTCTTGCATGTGGTATCGCAAGTTGTTGTGGTAAATAGAACCCATGTTATAATCTCTGAGGAACGCAGAAACAGATTTATTTACATGTCTCCTTGCTTTCTCAAATTGTGCACAATGTTGATTGGACCAATTCCATTTCTGTCTTTGGCATATATTGGAATATACCAAGGCAGATGGAGGAAAAAGTGTCATCAATTGTCGAAAGGTGTCTTTTAGAAGCATTTCCAGACCTACCCCAGTGATTGTGCCTAGATCGTTCCCACCACAGTGCACAATTATAAGGTCTGGTTCTGGGAGATGCATAAAAGTTTTCACCAATGGAATCAATTGGTGACATTTCAATCCTCTTTTGGCAATCCATGTTATGTGTACATTTGGTAAGCCGAGGTTGCAAATTCGTCTGCTTACTGCATATTTTTCACTCCAGTGAATATAACTGTGTCCTATAAGCCAGACCTTCATTTTCAAGGGATTTGTAGTCGTCCTCCGATCGGTTCTGGAAGTGGAATGGTAGTTAGAAGTTGAAATTCTAAATAAAGAAAAAGGAAGAGGCTGGGTGTGATTAAAAAAATAAAAATGATTGGTTGATTGTAATAAGTGGAGATTGAACAGTACGTTGCATATTAATGTTTATGTTAAACGAGAAGTACTATTGGGTGTGAAAAAACAAGACATGTAACAGAGCTGTAGATTGGCAGGTGTTTCTGGAGGGAAAATAGTCTTCTTAATTTGTTGTAGAACGTTGAGACATGAACTTTTGACCTGTGCCTTCAGCAAGGTGCAGAATGAGGTGTAACCATGGAAACAGCCGGAGATGGCAGTTGGTGATGGGTTCACTCTTTGGTGCCTCTGTGTCTGACTCTGTTCTGTGGTGGCAGGCGGACAACTGTTTGTTATTGTAGAGATGAAAGGGTGATAAGGAGAGAAATACGACATAGAGTTTGGCCTGTAGAAGCGTGGGAGCAGTGATTAAGTCTGAGTGAAGCGGAACTGTGGCGGTGCTTGGTAACAGTAAAAAAATTTTTTTAACAGTGGTATAACTGTCTGTACGGTGCGCGACCTACTAAGAAAGAGTTCACGGGCCGTAATTGGCTTGCAGGTTCTAGTATCAGTAAGTGAGGTTGAGAAAAGAAAACATTCAGGACTTTATTTATGAAGGCCTTGCGCCACCGGTGCGTCACTGTTTCCCATTTTAAAAAATGAGGCACCGGCGGCGGAAGGTCTTCATAAATAAGGTCCTCAGTGACTACAGTTAAGGTTATGTGGAACCCATGAATAGTTTTTCAATATGAAATCATTTCAGTTGAGATTATGGATTAAAAGAGAAACCGTGAATATTTGAAATGTTTATTTAGAAATGTACTGTTTTAAAGGCAAATCATTATGTAATATGAGTACAGAAATTGCAAAAAACACAGTAATTGGTATTGTCAGTAGTACATGGAATACAAACGCTATAGTTGAAGAAAAATGAATATAGTTGGAAAAAAACATTGTATACTCTTACAAGGAAGTATATTATATTTTAATAAATGGAAGAAGGTCTCTGGCCTTTCAGTTTAGGAACGATATATGAAAATGCAAGTGGTTATACATCATTACTTTATCAATCAGCTGTCTACATGCGAAGCACTATCAAGTTTGTGTTATGTTACTGTGTACGGGGAAAAAAAGGCGCCAAAAGCGACAAAATGGCGAGAGATGCATGTATGTAATCTGTTGGATGCTGCGCAAATCACTATTGAGGAGAACTACTGTATTGAGATATCTTTTTAAGGTTGCAGTATTGCATTTGAAATACAGCACAAGTAACAATGGAAATATTGTTGAAAGAACATATTTTTCTGTAAAGTATTTTAAATTAATAATTTTATAGAAAATTAAAGGAGCAGAGGCGTGTGAGGCGGAAATAAGCAGTTGAGATGCGAAATGGCATTTACAGTTATAAAAAACTCGTTTAAAATTTACACATTAATTAGGGTACATGTAGCATATATTAGCGAGTTTTGCATCGAGTACGTTTGAAATAACCTTAGATAAGATATGCAATAGAATTGTTGAGATTAGACTGTAAAAAAATAAAGTTGAAAATCGAGTAGCTGAAGAAACAAATGTAGTCCACATAAAAGACCAAAATTTAAACAACACGAAATCATAATGTCCACTGTTAGTAAAGCCAATAGGTCTGTTATTCAAAAGAAAATATGGAAAAGAACGTGAAGAATATAGGGAAGCAAAAGGAAATGAGGACGTCAATGGCTTGTATAAGAGTTATTGAAGCATTGTTTAGGCAAAATAGGTAACTTCTGCTTGTAACAGGAAATCACTTTTATGATTTGAAAGTATGTCAGCTATCCAATGGAAAAGAGTAAAGCAGTACTCATGATCTGTTAAAATCGGAGCCTCTTTTATTATCAGAGGGCAGCTCGTGGGTTTTCGATGTAGTTCTCTGTTAGGAAAGAGTTAACCGTCCATTGTGTAGGCAAAGTATGCAGCAAGTGTTTCTAACAGGAAATCACTGTTATCATCTGAAAACATGTCAGCCATCCAATTGAGAAGATGAAAGGAGCATTCATGATCTGTCATTATTGGAGTGTCTTTTACCATCATAGGGCAGCTCGGTGGGTTTTCGATGTAGCTCTCTGTTAGGAAATCTTGCGCCGCTGCGAATATATTCTAATGACCCAGAACTCCTTGTATCGCTGCAAAGGCCATAAACCCTCCGTTGTAACAAAGCTGTTCATGATCAAGTAACGGATTCATGAGGTGATTGTAATTCGGTTCAGGAGGTACCAAATTGCAGAGACATAAATCCAGGGCCCACGTGAAATCACAGCTCAGGCAATGAAATACAGGCTGCACACAGGTGAAATACGAATATCGAAATGTTAATCGATATGAAGTATTCAAAGTTGAGAGTGGTAAGGTGCCGTAGTACAGAAGCATTCTCTGTCGAAATAGTTCTAAGTAGTCCGGCTCGTTTGCGAAGGCAGGAGGGACATCCATTTTGAATTTCCCAAGATGGTAAAGGAAACGGCGCAGCACTGCCGGTTGTATAGCAACTAGAATTAGGTCGCCGGCTATGCAGTGGAGAGGAGCAGAATGACTTGATAAATTTTCTAGGAGTCTAGTCACTTATATATTGCTTAGTAGTTATCAAAAAAGTAGCTTTTCTTGAAGTGGAGGATGCGTTAAAAAATAAGGGAGTCATTTGACCAAGTTGTAAAGCAAGGTCAATTTTTTTTTACATCAATGCTGTTTTCTGTGAATGTTAGCTAAGTGAAAGATATGTGTGTGAGCAGATGCAACGTTCAGTTTTAAATGTGACAATGGAGCTCTTGTTCATGTCTTCCGATTCAAGGTCGGTATTCGCTGCCAAATACAAAGATCAAGAAACGCATGCGTGGGGTAGATAGTCTGCATTCTTAAAGGAAAGGAAATGAAGGGTTATTTTTACCGCGTTAGCATTGTCGTTTAAAAAGTTACAGTGATTTTCATTATATGTTAAGAAAGTGTCCCTGATGAAGACTGAAAATAAATCCTTATAAATAACAGGGACTGGTGTATTTTAGAAAAGGTGTGTAACATTACATGAATTGTAAAAAAATAAATAATGTAATTGAAAGTGTATGGTTTGAAAATGAAAAGTAGAGGTTTATAGTTCACGTTTTGAAAGCGGTTCTAGAGGGTCAGATGCATGATAGATTTATAAAAAATAGAACATGTTTTTCAATAGTATTATGGAAAAAATATGTGCCTTTATGTACTATTTAGATTATCTGCCTGTTGCCTATTCTTTGAGTTTTAGTAATCCTGTGTCTTATAAGTTTTCCAGGGGCGGTTTGAGGTTCATGGTGGGCTTGGGCAGGGAGGGTAGGTTGGGGGTTTGTAATAGGGGGTCCGGGTGGGGTGGAGTGTGGAGTTTAGTGAAGAGTGAGGGTGGCGGGGGGTTAGGGTGTTTGGTAATGAAGCAGAGTCAGAGGACGCCAAATTTCTTTTATGGGGTGCCACGGAAATATGTATTTATTCTCAGAGGTTTATTATATTAAGGATATATATTAACATGGTGGCTCTTGTCGTTTTGTGGTTCTGTGCATGTGTATAATGCTGGCCCTGTAGTTTTTGTTTATGGACCTTATTACGACACACAGGGGAGCCACGTTGCACAGTGTGAGATCAGAGACTTAGGAAATAAAACTTTATAATTGTAAGGGCTCTAAGCGATACAAATCACCCGTTCTCGGTGTAAAAAATATCACCGCTATTGGTGGTATTTTCTACGGTGTTAGTGCTCGAAGGAGAATAGTAACATATATGTGAAATAAAATTATGTAACAGGCTCAGCATTTCACATTATCGCGTGAAAACAAAAGTTGTTCTCACATAGCAATAAGTCTCTTATAATTAAGGGACGGAGTGTATATAGTGCTATTTACTACTCTGCTATGTGAACGATGTCGAATATTTCATAAGAGGAGGCTTTAAAAGTTTTTCGATAAACTGGTTTTCCAGGGAAGTGGGTGGAGTGTTCCGTGTAAATTGCAGAATAGAAACTAGTAAGAACCAATTGGAAGTGTTGTTTTAAAGTCACATGACTGCACATGCGTGTCTCGACGCCTGTACGCGATAGGTGGGTGCGCGCACCCGGTCGCGCACTAAATGTAAGCGGTGAAAAAACATCCTATAATATGCTCTTGGAGCACGTTTTGGTAGAAAGAGTTAGTTCTGAAAAGAACTTTTTTTTTTTTTTTTTTTGGAAACAAGTGTTATGATGCTTTTGATTTCTTAAAGTTGCTACGACATTTTTCAGTATGTCATACTATCCAAATAAAGTGAAGAAATTTAACTTTTCTTGGAGCATTTATGACTCTCAATTTTGTGTTTAATTAGAGTAAAGCTTTGCTCTCCGTATGCAAGAAGTTTTCCACAGTTCGTGCATTTCATGTGCACGTTCGCCAGATATGGTTTCAAGTCCATTTCAGCACTCGATGGAGATACAGGTCGTCCACCGGAAGATGTGCTGATTACTTCTGATGGTAATAGCGTGGCCTCCGTTTTTCTTGTCAAAGGTGGTCGCTCATTTCCTTCAGATTCGGAAGATGAATGCGGAACGGTAGCCATTGCAGCGAAGTCTTCGGGAAGATGTTCAACGTTGTTCTCTCTTGAGAGTAGAAAAGAAAGTGATGGAAGTGGGTGGAGTGCTGCGTGTAAATTCCAGAATAGAAACTACCAAGAACCAATTAGAAGTGTTGTTTTGAAGTCACATGACTTCACATGCAAGTGTCAGGTCCTGTACGCGATAGGAGGGTGCGCGCACCCGGTCTCGCACTAAAATAAAGCGGCGAAAAAACATCTCATATTATGCTCTTGGAGCACGTTTTGGTAGAAAGAGGTAGTTCTGTTTTTTGGAAACAAGTGTTATGATGCTTTCGATTTTTTAAAGTTGCTACTACATTTTTCAGTATGTAATACTATGAAAATGAAGTAAAGAAATGTATCTTTTCTTGGGGCATTTATGACTTTCAATTTTGAGTTGAATAAGAACGAGGCTCTGCTCTCCGTACAAAAGAATTTCTCCACACTCGTTGCATTTCATGTGCACCTTCGCAAGATATGGTCTCAAGTCCATCTCAGCACTCGATGGAGATACAGGTCGTCCACCAGAAGATGTGCTGGCCACCTCTCATGGTAATAGCGTGGCCAGGGCTCTTGTCGATGCTTTTGCATAATGCTCAGGGTGCCTTTGTTTAACATGCCGCAGCATGGTGTGTATAGAAAAGGAATATTTTCTATTTGGATTTCCCCTTGAGAGCTCCGAATTGCATATCGTGCAGGTTACTTTTGGCGCATTCACTTTCTTTTGATCTTCAGGATAAGTAAAAAATTGCCAAATGAAAGATTCCTTTTTTCTTCTTAACGGTGGTCGCTCATTTCCTTCAGATTCAGAAGATGAATGCGAAAGGGCAGCCATTTCAGCAAAGTTTTCCGGAAGATGCTTGACGTTGTTGTATCTTGAGAGTAGAAAAGATTGTGAGGAAAGTGGGTGGAGTGCTTCGTGTAAATTCCAGAACAGAAACTACTAAGAACCAATTGGAAGTCTTGTTTTCAAGTCACATGACTTTAGATGCGCTTCTCAGGACGTGTAGGCGGTGACACTATCTAGTTACGAACGTGATTTCATACTTAGGAACTTTCCTTAGAAGTAACGTGGTAGTGTGTGTATAGTTGTATATGCAAATAAATGGATGTTCAATAGTTTATTTGCATGTGTGAGTATGTGTGTGAGTAACTTTTGGATGATTGTCGGTGTGTAACAGGATGTATAGGTGTATCACTACATATGATGAGTGAGTATATGTATGAGTGACTATATAGAACTGTTGTTGAATGAGAGAATGTGTATATAGATGGTGGAATTACTGAATTGGTTGTTGTAACTGGTATGGGTATCTCCATTTTTTTGAAAATGTTAATTTCTATTTTCCAATATGTGTTTTAAGGGTTAAGTTACACTTAAAGGAGGTCTGTCATCAGTGATGTCATGAGTGATGTCACTGACCATGTCATGAGTGATGTAATATGTAATGTCATCAGCAGTGCATTACACGCGCAAGTTATAGTGAGTCCAACTAACTATAACGTGGAATTTAATTGGTTTTATGTCAGTAAAATTTCCAGCTAACTATAACTGGTGTCAAACCTATGTTTTTTTCAGTGAATTTCATAGGTTTTTCAAATGCTATTTCCTAACTATAACGTGTGTAAAACCTATGGTTTTTTCAGTGAATATATATATATATATATATATATATATATATATATATATATATATATCATGGTCATGTGATCAAGGCTTTGTGCCGAAACGTTATGGCGACAACGACAGCTGAATAAATTTTGAAAACCAGCATCTCATGTTTGGTCCGTGTCTGTTTCCAGCGCGATCGGGAGCTAAGACGATTGCGAGAGGAGAACGGAGGTTGGTGTATATATATATATATATATATATATATATAAAATAAACTAATAGACTACATTTTACAAATATATTAGAAAACAACAAGGTGGAAGACTCCTGTGGGGACCATGGATGTCGACGACAGAGCCTGGAAAATAAAGCACAAAATAAGGACGGGTGTAATGTGCATATCAAAGGACTGGATAGAGAAACAGAAAGGAAAAACAAGCCAGAGAGAAAAAGAGAGGGAAGGAAAAAAAGGGAGTGAGAAAGGGAGAAGGGCGAGAGAGATAGAAGGAAAGGAATGAAGAGTGTGAGAGAGAGAGAGAGAGAGAGAGAGAAGAGAGGGAAGTGAGAGAAAGAGACAGAGAGAGCGAGAGAGAGACTGTTGCCTCTGCGCATCCATGAGCAAATAATTACCTGGTGCAAGCGGAGTGTGCAGCATTGGGCAGACTCCACGTGCCCGTCAAAATCCTGCCAATCTCAGAGGTGTTGCTGAGTCCTGAGTCATAAATGGCGAAGACCACATCAGATACTGCGTGGATCTTACAGATGTCATTGAGTCCTGAATGGTGGAGACCACATCAGCTTCTTCGCAGATCTGACAGATGTCGCTGAGTCTTGAATGGTGGAGATCACTTCAGCTTCTCCGCGGCCCGGCAGATCTCACACATGTCACTGAGTCCTGAGTCGTCAATGGCGGAGACTACCTCAAGGTTTGGTTTCGCTGAGCCTGTGGAACTCAAGCTTGTGCTACGGGTGGTAGGCTCCCGATGGCCACATGAGTTTGAGGTGACACTAACATTATGCATATGAAGTCCGCGCCAAGGGGATGGTAGGCCGCTGATGGCCATACAGTTGAGGGTGCGATTAACCTTTTGCGCAACTTTTTATGGACTCTTTATGACTGAGACCCGTGGAGTGTTCGCCAGCTAGTCAGCACCGGCACTAATGGATGTGACGTTGTCGATCTATTATATTTGTGTGGTCACAATGGGTGTGCCTAATGTGCCGGATGGGTGTGGTGTGTGTGCAAATCTGCCCTCAGGGAGTGGCTGTTAGATGTTGAGAACTAGACCACTGACCTGCAGACCAACAGCGAGTACGCCTGCGACAGGTAGCTATGTGGGGACAACGCTGGAACGTAATCGGGTTGGTGTGGCATGGCGTACGACGGAACAGGGCAGGGATAGACAAAATGATGCAGATGGCTCGTAGTACTGCATCTGGGAGTCCAGCGGACGGGCCACAGCTGTCCCTCTGTGAGCCTGGGTCCGAACTGTTCATAACTCACACTATGTAAGTATTGAAAACCCATTTTGTGATTCAGTCCGTCAGCTGGCATCTGTCTGAGGTATTTGTGAAAACATATCGGAGTTCTTTCTGTGAGTGATACCCCTTTGACTCTCCCTCTCCCCACATTATCAGGTAATGTACTCTCTTCCCACCTTACCAACATACCGCCAACAACCTTTTTGGGCCTCCCTGTCCCTGTGCAGTTCGACAAAGAAGAATCCTATTCTTGTACAGATTTATATATAAAAAAATGTATTTAAAGTAAAGAACAACAAATAAGACTGAAGGGAGTCTGGTGCTATGGTCGCAGCCACGAAGTTTGGGTCACTGCCGTTCAGGACTCAGGACACAGTTAAACATGTTGGATTGTTTTGTGTTAAATAGGGTTAGTGGTACCAGAAGCATTAAGACTGTATAAGCCTGTGATGATGCTTGATGTGGACGGGTCGCACTGGGAGCAATGTGTCTTGCCCACTGGATTGCGTCATGTGGAATCGGGACTGTATCTGAATTGTGAGGCCTGCTGGCCATAGTGCAGGCCAGAGGTAGCGATGAGGAAGGGCCCACAGCTAAGTGCATACGTTGGTGGCCCCACCGGCTTGCGTAGTGCAGGTTCAGTGGCACTTTGGGTTACTGCCATTCAGGACACAGTTACACATATGGGATCGGCTTGTGTTAAAGAGAGTTAGTGGCACCACGTGTCGGCGCCGTTGCATACGGAAATATGCCTCACTGATCAAAGGGCGTCTGGTGCTGTGGTCGCTGCCACGGACTAGGGGTCACTGTCATTCAGGACTCAGGACACAGTTACACATGAGGGATCAGCTTGTGATGAACAGAGGTAGTGGAAGCATGTGTTGCCGGCCTTCCATATGGAAATATGCCTCACTGATTGAAGGGAGTCTGCTGCTGTGTTTGTCTCATGGATTTGGGGTCACTGCCATTGAGGACTCAGGACACAGTTACACTTGTGGGATTGACTTGTCTTGAAGATGGTTAGTGGTACCATGTTTTGCCGCTCTTCCATAGTGTAGGTCAGAGGTAGCGGTGAGCAAGGGCACATAGCCATGTGCATAGGTTGGTGGCCCCACCGGCCTGCGTAGTACAGGTTCAGTGGCACCACGTGTCGCTGGCCTTGCATATCCAAATATCCTTCACTGATTGAAGGGAGTCTGGTGCTGTGGTCGCTGCCATGAAGTTGGGGTCACTGCCATTCAGTACTCAGGAACTAGTTACACATGTTGGATCTGCGTGTGTTGAACAGGGTTAGTTGGCACCACATGTCACCGGTCTTCCACAATGTAGGCCGGAGGCAACGGTCAGCAAAGGCCCAAAGGCAGGTGACGTTGACTTGAGCTGCACAGATTGGGAGCATTTGGTCTTAACCCATTATAGTCTCTTACACAAATTGCGTTGCTACAAATCTTGAATTGTGAACCGTGTAACCCCAGTATAGGGGGCAGGCAGCGGTCAGGATGGGCGCACAGCCACGTGGTGTTGAGTTGAGCTGCACAGTTAGTGGCACCTGGAGTACTCGACGTGTGCGCACCCTGCGATGATAGGTGGTCCCGGCGGGCCGCACTGGGAGAAATGTCTTGCCTTGATAAGGCCACGTAGAAATGAAATATGGTGCAGGGAGTTAGTAGCACCTGAAGCACACAGCATGTGCGCATTCTGTAATGAGGGTTGGTCCCGGCGGGCCGCACTGGGAGCAACACATCTTGCAAAGTGGACTGCATCATCTGCAATCACCACTGCATCTGAATTGTGAGCCCTGTTGTCCGTAGTGTAGATCGAAGGCAGAAGTTAGCATAGACATTGAGGAATGCTTTTTGTCACTTCTTCTTGCCAAAATCCGAGGACATAGAGTACAATTCTCTGTGCAATTAATAAATCAAGGCTGAATTCAAATTGTGAACCCTGCTGTCTGCAGTGTAGATCGAAGGCAGTAGTGGGTGCAGACATAAGTCTGTGGTGCTGTGCTGCTGGGTTCGCAGGGAGCCTGTGTGGCGGAGACCCGCGGTTATGGCGGCAGCCATGGGCCAGTGTGAGGGCTGCCGCTCTGCAGACTCGTTGGTCTTCCCACAAGTGAACCACGCCCAGGGCCTGGCCTATTTATTCATACTCCTAAGCTGGAGTGGCATACATTGGACCAGCCTACTCTGCTTCCACTTCCAGGGGGGACAACACAGCTACATGACCAAGATCTTCCCCACTGCCTGCGGTAACATGGTTGTGTCCACTGTGCACTACACTACAAGTATCAATAGTATATCTCCACATGGAGAGGTTTGTGTAAGTATGTGTTAGTATATGTTTAAATGAGTGAGGGGGTATGTGTATAACTGTACAGGTGAGTACATGAAAGTGTGGTTTATTATTTCTATTACTGACTAGGTATGTGAAAAACTCTATGAATGAGAGGCAGTGTCTGAGTGACTGTATAGATATGTGACTGGATATGATAATGATGTATTGATGGCTAACTATATATATGAGTGACTGTATGGGTCAATGAATGAATTTGTGTGTTCGTGGTTTCGAAAAATATAGTCTGTATTTTAGAATGGGTCATCAAGTGTTATATTAAGGTCTGCTGAGGTGCATCAGATTTTCACATGGATGATGTCATCAGTGATGTCATTTGAGATGTCATCAGTGATGTCATCAGTGATGTCACTGACCATGTCATGAATGATGTAATATGTGACGTCATCAGCAGTGCATTGCGGGGGCATGAGATATAGTTAGCTCAACTAACTATAACAGCAGAATTTCTATCGTTTTGTATGAGTGAAATGTCCAACTAACTATAACGTCCCTAAAATCTATGTTTTTTCTGTCAATTTCAAAGGTTTTTAAATGTTAATTCCTAACTATAACGTCTGTAAAACCTATCTTTTTTCAAAGAATATAAGAGACAGCTGAATGATGCACACTGCTATAAGAAATCTAATGGATTGGAATACAAAAATGCAAAAGAGAGTATAAAAAAACTGCTGTACGAATATAAAAGAGATGGCTTGATTTCTACAACTGAAAATACATGTCTTCATGTCAGCTATGTGAAAGACACTGGGGATTTCCTGAACAAACTCAACACCATTAAATGGGAGAGTGACTGGTGCATGATTACATTAGACATCGAGTCATTATATACCAGCATTAATCATGAGTCTGGATTACAAGCAGTTAATTATTTCTTGAGTAAAAAGTCTTGTGAATATTATGGGCATAATAAGATGTTGTGTGAATTGACTGCTTGGTGTCTTAACAACAATTTCTTCCTATTGGTAAGGAGACCTGGAAGCAAGAAAGGGGTGTAGCTATGGGATCCTGTTTCTTCCCCAGCTACGCATGCTTGCATGTTGGCTGGTGGGCGGAACAGGTCCTAAGCAAAATACCCAACAGACACAAAGCCAAATACTGGTTGATGATGTTTTTGCAGTATGGGAGGGTGATGTAGAAAGTGCACATGAGTTTGTAAATAATCTAAACCGCAACTCATGCAACCTCAATTTCACGTCCAACATCAGCCAGTCCACAGTTGAATTTTTGGATGTACGGGTCTCAATTATTGATAACAACTTATTGACAACTTTACTCAGGAAAAAGACAGCAGGCAACATCATATTGAATGCTGCCAGTAGTCACCCAAGACACCTCATAGACAGTATCCCATTGGGGGAGCTGCTGAGACTTAAACGTATCTGCAGCTCACCACAAGATTATAACAAATGTTCAGAGAAGATGATGGTGAGGAAACAAGAGAGAGGGTGTTCTAAAACACTTCTCGCATGAGCTTTGAGCAGGGCAAAGGATAGGACAAAAGAATCTTTGTTAACTCCTAAAGTTATTCTGGGTGATTAATGGGGAGGAAAGTCCTAGACATGTCACCACATTCAGTAAGCAGGAGAGGAAAATTAAATCAATTGGTAAAAAGAACTGGCCCATTATACTTACTGATGGTGTGCTTGGAAGTAGGATGCCCATAACACCTACCATCACATATAGAAGATCGAGGTCTATGAGGAGTCAATTGGTCAAGAGGAGTCCTGAAAACAACACTGGAGGTTCTCGGCTCAAACCTAGAGCAGGATTTCATAAATGCTCATCATGTCCTGCATGTAAATTCTGAGTTATTACAACCCATTACAATACTTCCTTTTCTAACATGAGTGTGGCAATTAAAGGGAGTTATGGATGCCGTACTGAGTATGCTTTGTATGTTCTGACGTGCACCTGTAGATTGCGCTATGTGGGTAGCACCAAGCTATAGGTGCACGTCAAAATTTTGCTGCATCTCAGGGCCATAGTTAACAATGATACATCATATCCAGTTGCCAGGCACTTTAGGGCAAAACATAACAGTGATTTAAAGTGCCTTACATACTATGTAATTAATGCGATGGTCCCACTGGGAAGGGGTGGGGACAGAGAGAAACTCTTAAGGAAATTAGAGACACGCATGATTGTGGAATTGGATAGTAAGAGTCCAAATGGGTTAAATAACACCGGAGATTTGCACAATTATTTATGAATTTGTATGCTATTTGAGTGTTTATTATCGACAATTTTAGTATTTATTTAGAAAGGTCATTGTGATGAAGAAGGAATTTTGCAATTTGCACTTTATTTGGGTAAGATTCTGAAATATCGAAGCAGGACCATCCAGGGGTTAGGTCGGATGACTTTACCATTATGTCTTGTAATGTCTTCAACATATTAATGAATCTTCATGATCTTTGAAAAATTGATTTTGTCTCGCTTTGTTAGTAAAATTGATGAATATAAATATATATGTTTTTTACCCGCTAGTCTTTGCACAACAGGGGAATTAGAACAGAATTTTTGATGAGGTGTTTTTAGAATTGATTTGTAATTAAGTACAGGTTGAGGTGTTTTTTTTAAATAAATAGACTTAGATAGAGTACTTTAGCACTTTTTACACTTAAGCACTTTTTTGGTAGGTTTTCTATATAGCTAAATTATGTTCATGGTAACTTGTGAATACTAAGAGGTGGTGATGTTTAGCCACTGCATTTACGCAGAAGATTATATTTGGCTGAACAATTCCAATACATACATGTATGAACTTAGAATGTGCCTACGGTACAGTTGGTCGCAGGTAGACCCAGTATTGCAGCTTTTTGCACAATTGGCTTAATGTTTGCTCAATGTACTGTTTATATACACATATAATTGTCTTTTTTATATGTAAGTTGGGAATATGGTTTCCTAATTTCTTATTATATGTATGACCTTTTGGGGTTTTATCGGTATTTATACATTTATATATTTTCTATATTTATATTGATTATGATTTTGCTTTATTTGCACATGCATGCATTTATGCTGATTTAACAATTTTTGTTGATAACAAAAAGCAAATTCAAAAAAACAAAACCTCAAAGAAGTAATATTACCATGAAACTGGTTCACCGCAATGATGTAAAATGAATGATGCATTTGCGTAGGGTTTCCTTTATGTTTAGCTTTGGACAACCACGTGATTCTCATAGGGGGTGGACACCAAACAAAGTTCAAAATAATGGCATTTGCAGCATTTCAATGTGTGTGATCAAGAGCACGGCTGTGCGCGAAACGCATCGCAGAGAGGAGGATTAAATAAAATACCTTCCTGCCAGTACCTTGTGGCCCGTCTCTCTCTTTTCGCCGGAAAACGGAGGTCTAGAGGGAATGTTGGGAGTGATATACATATGTATATATATATATATATATATATATATATATATATATATATATATATATATATATATATATATATATATATTCACTGGAAGAAAATATATATATATTCACTGAAAAAAAACACAGGTTTCAGGGACGTTATAGTTAGTTGGACATTTCACTTGTACTATACTGGAGAAATTTGGCAGTTATAATTACTTGAGCTAATTATAACTTGCGCCCCTGCAATGCATTGCTGATGACGTCACATATTACATCATAGCCGTGACAAAAGTTTCCTATGGACTTTGAGGTAAAAGTTAAAAAGTTGATCAAAATCTTTCTAGTCTTTGTCCTATTTGTGTTTAGCCTGTAAGGGTCTCTATGAACGCGTTTTATATCTCTCCCTTTTTCCTCTTCAGATTTTTCTATTTGTAGCTCTTTTTTGATCAGTCGCACTACATAGGCTTTAAAATCCTCACCCTCCCTTCCTCCAGGTACCTTCAGAATTTTTATGGTATTTCTTCTCTGAAAGTTCTCCAACTTCTCGACTCTGTCTAGGTACTCCTTCTCCAAAGACTTTAATTTTGTGATCTAGGCTGAATTTGTGACTACCTTCTCTCTAAGCTCTTTAACTTCACCCTCTAACATAGTTGTTCTATTGCTGAGGCCATCTATCTTTCTCCCTAAGATGTCACACATTTGCCTTATTTCCTTCTGATTTCCCTCCAAAGTCTCAAACCTACTTTTAATCTCAACAGTCAGAGCCCTTAAAAGCATACCTAAGGATGGGTCCTCCCTCTCAGCTTGACTTGGAATTTGCTCCAGATCTGATTGTGTTACCCCCCCCCGTGCCACCACTATTGGCGGCTGAACATTATCCATACGTTCTTCTAAAGGGGGCGTGGCAAGCACTTGATACCTATTTGGAGATGTAGCTATACTCCAGCCTGTCAAGTCCTCCGAACCCGTTCCTGCAAGAACTTTGGTCTGCTTTATGCTAGCTCCATTCTCTGTAGGTATATCTTTCTCCATTCTATTGTCAGCCAGTATTCTTGTTTGGGGCAGGACTTTAAAGTATGTTTTTAGGGACGGGGTAACCTTTATATTCTGATCTGCTGTTCGCTTTCTTGCTGTTTTTTTCTTTGAACCTGCCTTGCCTTTCGTTATTTCACCGTCAGTCTCATCTCCCAGTACTTGCAAGTTCCCTGCGAGCTTAGATGAACCTATTGCACCCCTTTGTCCCCCCCTTGGCTTGCCTCAGCTACGATGTGCGTAAACAGGGATATCTGACCTTGTAACTCCTTCTTGCTGCCTCTATTTGCTTTTGCCTTGATATGGGGATCCCTGCCGTTAGTGCACGATGTTCTCAAATCCCCCGTTGTACCAGGTTCTAAGTCCGCCGCCAGTTCTTTGTAAAGAGGTCAGCTTTAATTTCCGATCGACTCCCCTCCACTCTCCTTGGCTGCTTTTCCGGGCTGCAACCACTTTTGGTCGTGTATCAGAGCCCGCTACTGCAGTGTCCTCCTCTCCACTTTGAGGAGATCCTAGCCGATGCGCCTCTGCCCTTGCGGAGCTCCAGGGCCGCCCTTCTCCACGGTTGCTTTGTTGTTGCCGTTGCTAACGCTTCCTTCACTTCTATCGATGTGTTCTTTATTCCGAACCGCTGCCACCATTCCAAGACTTTTGTAAGTGGAAATGCTTTGTTGGTTTTCATAAATGAGCCCAGTTTAGTCCGCATATTACCATAAACCTCCGTCCTACTCAGATTTCAAACGCATTTCTTGACATTCTTCGTTCCGCTCTAAGGGTGCTCCCGCGACCGGATACATGCTAGCCGCCATGTTTTCCCCAAAATCTGAAGGAGGAGATACTGTCAAAAGCATTGAGTTTGAAAAAGATAGAGGTTGAGGGGGCTAAATATGAGTTTAGGTCAGACATTTCAACAGCTACCTCAAACAGGCAATGGGAGTTAGGAAAAAGGATGGATCAACATAAATGTTTAGGTGGTTCAACTCAGATTCCAGGCCTTTTTGAAGGTGATGTTTGATAATAAAATGTAAGCATGGGCTGAAAATTCGTTCCGCTCGCGGGATTTGAGGATTTTCCGCGATCCGCGAATCTCGCGAAATCGCGGTAAAATCCGCGAATCAGCGTTGACGAATTTTCAGCCAAGCACTTACAGGGTTACAGCAGCAGGTGCAAAAGTTGAAGCAAATTTTTTTTTTAAAAAACACAACCTGAGAGGGGTCTAAGGGGAGTATTTAAAGACCAGCTTGCATCCTATCCCCCAATCTAGCTAACAAAAAACACAACAGGGATGCTAAGGGTCTAAAGAGAAAGCTACAAAGAACCAGTACATTCATAAGTAGTTTGTATAAGGAGAGCAGGAAGAGTGTGAAATAATACCCATCAGCCCACCCAATGGCGGAGTCTCGTCATCTGGGTTTTGTTAAGAACTGGTATCTGCTAAGTGCCTCCTTGATTGTATGTTGAGGAATACTAGCGACAGATCCACCAGTGATAGAGAGCCAGCAAAAAAGTATAGGTGGGTTGAAGATGGAGTATTGTTGCAGTGCTAAAAAGACATTTTATGAAGTGGTGAAAGGGTGTGTGTGTTAAGATTGCCTAGTGTGATGCCAAGAAACAACTTTATTAAGGGGGGTCATCATACTGGCAAGATTAAAAGCAGAGTGAAGATAGTGTGTTAAATAAATATCACTACCAGTTGTGAAAGTAGAATGGTCAACATGTTTCAGCCATACAAGGCTTTGGTCAGGACCTGTTGGATTTACACTACTGCAACTGTAAAAAGTGAGAAAATAAAAATAAATGACCTACCAGATATAAATTATTTATTTATGTGGTGGTCTCAACATCATGAACAAAGAACTCTCCCATAAATATATATAGAGATGGCCTCGGCTCAGAAGGTAGCAGGAGGTACCGACCGACAGAGCGGGGCCTCTTTTTTGACCTGAGCGAGTGCCAGGTTCTTTGTAGCTTTCTCTTTAGACCCTTTGCATCCCTGTTGTGTTTTTTGCTAATTTTTTGTAACCTTTTACAAAAGGGTTACAAAGAAATTAACTTCATCTTGGGCACCTGCTGCTGTAAGCCTGTAAGTGCTTCCTGGCACCTCGTTGCCTACTTGCAACTAGTTATAACTTTCGCAAATGTGACACCTATAGCATTTGTAATGCAACATGTTTTGTATTTACGTGACTTAGCTGTATTGATATTACAAATTACAATGGCTTTTAATTTCTTTAAATAATTAATACTTGAATAAAAGTGATTTTAATTTATAATGGCAATAGCTTAAACTTTTGTAAATAACTTTTGTGAAAATTATGTTCAGAGTATTTTATTGTGACGAAAATCCAAGAACAGAAGTGAAATATTAACATCTTTTTGTGACATTTGTAATAAAGTTTGAAACATTGAGAGAACATATTTGAACCAGTTGTTGTTGAATGGTTGCGCAGATTGATGCTGGGGTGGCGCTGAGTGGTGCTGTGGTGGTGCTGAGTGGTGCTGTGGTGATGCTGAGTGATGCAGTGGTGATTTGATTGATTTGATTTGATTTTATGTTTTCTAGAGCGCGCAGCTACCCTAAGGCATCCCGGCGCTAAAAGACCACGGTACTGAGGGAAGGAATGGTCAGGAAGGCGAGCTCAAGGGAAAAGCAGGGTTTTTAGGCGTTTCCTGAACCTGAGGTGGTTATGTTCTTGCCTCAGGGAAAGAGGAAGGGCGTTCCACAGTCTAGGAGCATTATAGGAGAACAGGCGGCCGCCTGTTCTGGCCTTCCTAATTCTAGGGACATTGGCGAGGGAAAGAGAGTTGGATCTTAGTTGATGACTTGACTGTTGTTGAGTCACCAGTGTCCTGAGAATGGGAGGGCCTTCATTGTGCAAAATTCTGTGAGTAATGCACAGGGTCTTAAAATTGACCCTCTCCTTTACTGGCAGCCAGTGCAGACTTCTGAGAGCTGGTTTGGCCGAATTCCTCGTTGAAGTGCCTGTGAGGATTCTCGCCGCCGCGTTCTGTGCGCATTGAAGTCTATGGATCACCGAGGCTGGGGCCCCCAGATACAGGACATTTCCGTAGTCCAGTCTGGAGTTCACAAGCCCCTGCAGCAAAAGTTTCCTGGACTGGAGCGGAAGTAGAAGTAAATTCTTTAGAGCCATTTTTATCAGGCCGAAGCAGGTTCCCGCCGTTTTTCTCGCCTGAGTTTTGAAACTTAGATCCTGGTCAAGCCATATCCCTAAACTCTTGACTTCGGATTTGGGAATGGGTGGTGTTCCCATGCACGGTGGCCAAGGAAGGGAAGTGGGAATTTTGTTGGAGGTTCCTAAGAGGAGTATTTCCGATTTCTCCCCATTTAGTTTTAGCCTTGATTCGCACATCCATTGATGCACCTTCTCCAGACAGCTGCTCAGATTGGCCAGGGCGTTGTCAGCCTGGTTAAGGGAGACGATCAGCTGGGTGTCATCAGCATACATTATTGATTTAATGCCAAACGGCTTTACAACATCCTCAAGGGGAGCCATGTAAGCATTAAAAAGTGTGGGGCTCAGGGAAGATCCCTGAGGCACACCACACCTAAGAGACTGAGCAGTGGAGACGGAGTACCCGTCAGCCACTTGGAATGACCTGTCTTTGAGAAAGGATGATATCCAGGCCAGGGTGGAGTCAGCCACTCCTATTAGGCCAAGGCGCTGGACAAGGGTTGCATGGTCCACCGTGTCGAAGGCGGCACTCAGGTCGAGGAGGATCACTGCCACTGATCCTCCTGCGTCCAATATGCCCCTGGCTTCCTCGACAACGGCTAACAAAGCGGTGTCAGTCCCCTGTCCTGGTCTAAAGCCTGTCTGGGATATGCGGAGAAGATGGTTGGTCTCTAAAAAATCCGAAAGTTGCTGATTTGCTACTCGTTCGGCTATTTTACTCATAGCTGGTAGCAATGAGATTGGTCTGAAATTGGAAGGGTCTGTGGGATCTAAGTGCGGTTTTTTTATGAGAGCTTTAACTGTGGCTTTTTTCCAGTTCGCCGGGACTATACCGTTTTCAAAGGAGGCGTTGATCAGCTTAGTGAACAGGGGAGCAATAGTGGGAGCAACTAGCTTCAATTTACTAATGGGGGCTGGGTCTGATGGGGAGCCACTTTTGACTTTATGTAAAACGTTGAGAAACGTTTCAGTGGAGATTTGGGAGAAAGAGGTTAGTCTCGGGGAGTCTTGGAGAGGGGAGGAGCCAAGAAGTGCTTGAGTGGTGGATGGGGCTGGAAGGGAAGTCAGGATTTTAGCAATTTTTGCCAAAAAGAACTCTGCCATTTGGTTGCATTTTGCGCCATCCACGTCTGGGGAGACGTGGTGCTGGTGGTGGTGCTGAGTGATGCTGTAGTGGCGCTGAGTGGTGCTGTGGTGGTGCTGATTGGTGCTGTGGTGGTGCTGAGTGATGCTGTGGTGGTGCTGAGTGATGCTGTGGTGGTGCTGAGTGGTGCTGTTGTGGTGCTGAGTGATAATGTGGTGGCACTGAGTGATACTGTGGTGGCGCTGAGTGATGCTGTGGTGGCGCTGAGTGGTGCTGTGGTGGTGCTGAGTGATAATGTGGTGGTGCTGAGTGATTCTGGGGTAGCGCTGAGTGATGATGTGGTGATGCAGAGGGCAGAAAGGCACAAAAAGCAGTCTAACAAAGGGCAGAAGGGCAAAAAAACAAGGGAAAAATGAGTCTAACAGAGGGCAGAAGGGCACAAAAAACCAGTCTAACAGAGGACAGAAGGGCAGAAAAACAAGGGAAAAACGAGTCTAACAGAGGGCAGAAGGGCACAACAAAATAGTCTAACGGGGCAGAAAGGCACATAAACGAGTCTAACAGAGGGCAGAAGGGCACAAAAAACGAGTCTAACATAGGGCAGAAGGGCACAAAAACAAGGGAATAACAGGGCAGAAGGGCACAAAAAAGAAGTCTAACAGAGGGCAGAAGGGCAGAAAAACAAGAGAAAAATGAGTCTAACAGAGGGCAGAAGGGCAGAAAAACAAGGGAAAAACGAGTCTAACAGAGGGCAGAAGGGCACAAAAAACGAGTCTAACAGGGGGCAGAATGGATCCCGCCCTGCGTGTTTTTCCACGAAGATGCCACCTTTTTGTGCAATACCTCTACTCAACTGGAGTACTTTCTACTGTCTAATCAGTAAGTGCTCCCTCGTTGGCTAAATGTATAGGGGCAGATTTACAATAACTGGCGCATCCTCTGGGTTGCGCCAGTTATTGTGCGCCGCAGCTCCGCCACCCATGGTGCGCCGCATTTACAATGCGGAGCACCATGTGGCAAAAACAGCACAGATGCGTCACGCATCTGTGCCGTAAAAGCAGCGCATTGCTGGAGCTGTGTCCAGCTTGCGATGCAGCTCCAGCAATGCTCTAGGGGGACCTATCTCCCCAATGCTGCATTAAGCCTTGCGCCTGCTTCAAGCAGGCGCAGGGTTTTGACGCAGCATTGGCCTAAAAGTGGCTGAGTGAATTCTTGTAGATTTCACTCAGCCACTTTTAGGAGGCGTTCCTGCGTAGGAACGCCCTCCCCTGCGCCGGAATGCCTCCTGATGGCGCAGGGCTTTACAACGTGATGCATCTCTCAGCTGCGTCACGTTGTTAATACCCAGCACCATGGCGCATCTTTTGTGCTGCCGCTGCATCACAAAAGGTCTCGGTAGAGGGTGGGAGTGGTTAACCAGAGGGTGGCAGTGATGAACCAGAGGGTGACAGTGATGAACCAGAGGGTGGCAGTGGTGAACCAGAGGGTGACAGTGCTGAACCAGACGGTGACAGTACTGATCCAGAGGGTGGCAGGGGTGAACCACAGGGTGGCAGTGATGAACCAGATGGTTGCAGGGGTGAACCAGAGGGTGGCAATGGTGAACCAGAGGGTGGCATGGGTGAACCAGAGAGTGGCAGTGGTGAACCAGAGAGTCGCAGTGGTGAACCAGAGGGTGGCAGTGCTGAACCAGAGGGTGGCAGTCGTGAACCAGAGGGTGGCAGTGGTGAACCAGAGGGTGACAGTGCTGTACCAGAGGGTGGCAGGGGTGAACCAGAGGGTGCTGTGATAAACCAGAGGGTGGCAGTGGTGAACCAGAGGGTGACAGAGGTGAACCAAAGGGTGGCAGTGGTGAACCAGAGGGTAGCAGTGCTGAACCAGAGGGTGACAGTGGTTAACCAGAGGGTGGCAGTGGTGAACCAGAGGTGCTACATTGAATCAGAGGGTGGCAGTGGTGAACCAGAGGGTGGCAGTGGTGAACCAGAGGGTGAAAGTGCTCTACCAGAGGGTGGCAGGGGTGAATCAGAGGTGCTGTGATGAACCAGAGGGTGGCAGTCGTGAACTAGAGGGTGGCAGTGGTGAACCAGAGGGTGACAGTGCTGTACCAGAGGGTGGCAGGGGTGAACCAGAGGGTGCTGTGATAAACCAGAGGGTGGTAGCTGTGAAGCAGAGGGTGGCAGGGGTGAACCAGAGGGTGACAGTGCTGAACCAGAAGGTGTCAGGGGTGAACCAGAGAGTGGCAGTGCTGAACCAGAGGGTGGCAGTGGTGAACCAGAGGGTGGCAGGGGTGAACCAGAGGGTGGCAGTGGTGAACCAGAGGGTGGCAGTGATGAACCAAAGGGTGGCAGTGGTGAACCAGAGGGTGCTGTGCCCATACACGACCGCATGGGTAACTTCGCCATGCAAGCGGCCCGCGAACACTCAAAAAGCCCTGCGAACATGCAAAAAACCCAGTGAACACGCAAAAAACCCTGCAAACACACAAAAAAAACAAAAATCCGCAAATTCGCACGAATTTGCAGATTTTGCGGATTGCGAGTTCGATTTCGCGCGAATTCGACGAACACGAATTCGCAAATTTCGCCCATACTTAATAAAATGCACATTTTCCATTCCTGAAAAAAGGTAGATGAATTCATCAAAGACCTTCAGGCAGGTGGTTTGTAATCTCTGATCCTAACTTATCAGGTTTAGTCAGGTTTAATCTGTTGAAATCATTGCAAGTAAAGATTAGGGGAAAAAAAGGATAAAAATAAAAAAGGGACAGAAGAGAAGAGGAGGGAATGGAAGAAGAAAAACAAAAACAAATTTAAAACATATAAAGACACAAAAACAACAATAACAATAAAAAGAACACACCAATACAAATTCTCCTTGCTTTAAACAAGGTTATAAGCTTACTCAGATGTAAAACGTCTTAAAGAGTAGTTCGCTCTGAGGGGATACCCATATGACATTTGGCCATGTAGAGGTAGGGAAGGGATTTCTATGGGAGGGGGGGAGCACAGGGTGGGGAGCATTGGGAGAAAAAGGAAAAAAATGAGTTCCTCTGAAGTCTCTTTTAATTTTTCAGAATTCAGTTTTCTATTAGTTGGTAAATGGCATTAGTGTAAGTGGAAGGAGAGAGAAAATGCTGCAGTATCTTAAAGACTGCCCAACCCAAATCATAATAATTCAGGAGACACATCTTACAGAGAAGGAGACAACGGAGCTGTTTAAGTTAAAAAAATGGATTGCCCAGGTGGCATACACAGCTCAGTCAGCCGTGAAAAAAGGGGTAGCGATCTTATTCAAACGAGGGCTGGAAGTGAACCTAGACTCCTTTGTATCAGACAAAGCGGGCAGGTGGATAGTAGATAAAGTAAAAAATCTAGCACTTCCTTACACACTTGCAGGTTATTATGGCTCAAATCAGGACGAAACGAAACCTTTAGGTGAATTGATGGCCGAACTTTTAAATTTTTCCGACCCAATCATTTTAGCTGGAGACTTTATTGTGGTGTTAAATTTTGTTTCAGATAAGTCTTCCCACAGCATAGCACTGGTTAACCCTAAAATGCTATGATTAATAAAACAAATGATGGAACAACTAGGTCTGCATGATGTTTGGAGGTAAAAAGCAGGTCCACAAAAAGGTTACACTTTTTACAAAATATTGACATCAGTCTAGGATAGATTACTTCCTCATTGATGGCAAAAAAAAAGATGATGTAAAACAGATTGACATCGAAAACATGTTGGAGTTCACCTGTCCGACAACTCAGCAGTAATACTTCATTTAAAGATCAGCAAGGCAGTCACTCAATTGAGATGGACTCTCGATCACACTATACTGCTGGACAAGGGAGTCACTGAGTTACTCAATAGAGAGACAGAAGATTTTTTCCGAGCAAAATTGGGAATCCACAGCTTCGGGAGTGGTCTAGGATGCGTATAAGTCCTGCTTCAGGGGCACACTATGGGCTTTGGCTGTGGAGAAGAGGAAATGTTACTACAAAGAGATGGCTACACAGGAGGAAAGAGTTCTATAAGTACTTTAGCAAGGTCTTCCAAGAGGAGCTAAATCCATCTGAAAATAACTTAAAAGAATGGTTAGGAAAAGACATTGTAACCCCTATCACACCAGGAAAATCTGGACAGTTAAATAGAGATATTGATAGGAGTGAGGTCGAAAAGACAATCAATCAGCTCAAGAAGGGGAAAACCCCGGGGCCCGACAGTATACCCCAAGAGGGCTATAAAATCTTGGCAAGTACATTAACTCCCATCTTAGTAAATTTCTTCAATGATCTCTATGTCAACGGGTCTGAATTGCCTACCTCTTAGAAGGAAGCTACAATTTCGGTAATTTTAAAGACAGGAAAATGCCGTACAAAATGCAATACCTATCGGCCAATTTCGTTACTAAATAGCGACTACAAGATCTACACTAAAATCTTGGCTGACAGATTGAACGGTAGAATGGCTGAGCTGATACACATTGACCAGAAAGGGTTAATTCGGGGAAGGTCTTTGAGAGATCTGACTTTTAAATTAATTGGTGAAATAGATCTGGCTACCTCTTGGCCATGGTGGCCTTGGATGCCACCAAGGCCATTGACCGAGTGAACTGGATCTACTTGAAATCTGTGGCAGTCCCACTGAACTTAGGAACACATTTTTGCAGGGCATTGGCAGTGTTTTATCGAGCTTCAGAAGCTAGCGTCCTAGTTAACGGCTCTTTAACTAATCCAGTGGCCATATCCAGAGGGACGAGGACATCTACTGGTTAAAAAAATAAAAATTACCTGAGTGATTGCTTGAGAGTATGACACTATGTGGGTGATCTGAGAAATGCAAGTATAGTGCATAGTTATTTTAAGAATGTTTGAGAAGTGGCGATCGAATGAGTTCAGGGATAATAGCAAGGTAATTGGAGAAGTGCATGAGTAGTGTGTAAGTGATTAGATGAGTGTGTGTGTAGTGCACAAGTGATTGTAGTAGTGGATGTTTACTGCCTGGGTCATTCAATGAGTACATGCCTACTGACTGAATGCTTAGAGTACTGTAATGAGACTGCATGTTGAATTTATAAGTGCTTAGGTATTGGCGGAGTGATTGGATAAGTACATGGTGCTGGATGGGTTTTGGAAGAGTGCATGGGAAGTATCAGGGGGATTGCTGGAGTGCATAGGTGCTAGCTGAGTAATTGGAGGAGTGAATCAGTAGTGTGAATGTGGTTAGAGGTCAGGATGAGTAGTTTATGGAGGATTGTAGCAGTGCATGAATTAGTACCTGGGACATTGTATGCGTACATGGGTAGTGACTGGATGATTAGAGTACTGCAAAGAGAATGCATGGTTAATTCATAAGTGCTTGGGTATTGGTGGTGTGTTTGGATAAGTCTATGGTGCTGCATGGGTGATTGGAGGAGTGCATGGGAAGTGAGAGGGGATTGATGGAGTACATGGGTACTACCTGGGTAATTGGAGGAGTGAATGAGTGGTGTGCAGGTGGTTAGAGGTCTGCATGGAAAGTGCATGGAGTTTTGTAGTAGTGCATGAGTTACTGCCTGGATCATTGAATGAGAACATGGGTAGTGACTGGATGATTACAGTACTGCAAGGAGAGTGTATGGTGAATTTAAAAGTGCTTGGGTATTGATGGAGTGATTGGCTGGGTGACTGGAGGTGTGTATGGGGAGTAACAGTGTGATTGCAGGACTGTACGGGTACTACCTGGGAAAATGAAGGTGTGAATAAACAGTGTATAAGCGGTTACATGAATGCATGGATAGTGAACATGTTATTGTAATACTGCATGTGTTAGTGTCTGCGCCATTGCATGAGTACATGGGTATTAACTCGATGATTAGAGTACCGCAAGGAGAGTGTATGGTGAATTTATAAATACTTGGGTATTGGAGGAGTGATTTGAATAGTATATGGTACTGGCTGGGTGACTGGTGAAATGAATGGGGAGTGACAGTGCGATTGCCTGACTGCATGGGTACTACCTGGGAAAATGAAGCTGTGAATAAGCAGTGTATAAGTGGATAGAGAACTGTATGGATAGTGCACATTGTAGCACTGCATGTGTTAGTATCTGGGTCATTGCATGAGTATCTGGGTAGTGACAGGATTATTAAAATACTGCAAGGAGAGTGTATGGTGAATGTATAAGTGCTTGGGTATTAACAGAGTGATTGGATTAGTACACTAGCTGGGTGACTGGAAAAATGCATGGGGAGTGACAGTGTAATTGCTGGTCTGTGCGGGTGCTACCTGGGTAATTGGAAGACTGAATCAGTAGTGTGTAGGTGGTTAGAGGACTGCACAGATAGTGCACATGTGATTGTAGCACTGCATGTCTTAGTGCCTGAGTCAATGTATGAGTACATGGATAGTGACTGGATATTTAGAGTGCTGCAACGAGAGTGCATGAAGAATTTATAAGTGCTTGGGTTTTGGGAGAGTGATTGGATAAGGATATGGGACAGTAGGGAAAGTGTTGGATAGCGTAGGGGTAAAAGTTACTATTCCCACTCCAGAGGGTGCAACAGTAGGGAAAGCGTGGGATAGCGTAGGGGTAAAAATTACTATTCCCACTCCAGAGGGTGCAACAGTAGGGAAAACGTTGGATAGCGTAGGGGTAAAAATTACTATTCCGACTCCAGAGGGTGCAACAGTAGGGAAAGTGTTGGATAGCGTAGGGGTAAAAATTACTATTCCCACTCCAGAGGGTGCTACAGTAGGGAAAGTGTTGGATAGCGTAGGGGTAAAAATTACTATTCCCACTCCAGAGGGTGCAACAGTAGGGAAAGCGTTGGATAGCGTAGGGGTAAAAATTACTATTCCCACTCCAGAGGGTGCAACAGTAGGGAACACGTTGGATAGCGTAGGGATAAAAATTACTATTCCGACTCCAGAGGGTGCAACAGTAGGGAAAGTGTTGGATAGTGTAGGGGTAAAAATTACTATTCCCACTCCAGAGGGTGCAACAGTAGGGAAAGCGTTGGAGAGCGTAGGGGTAAAACTTACTATTCCCACTCCAGAGGGTGCAACAGTAGGGAAAGTGTTGGATAGCGTAGGGGTAAAAATTACTATTCCCACTCCAGAGGGTGCAACAGTAGAGAAAACGTTGGATAGCGTAGGGGTAAAAATGACTTTTCCGACTCCAGAGGGTGCAACAGTAGGGAAAGTGTTGGATAGCGTAGGGGTAAAAATTACTATTCCCACTCCAAAGGGTGCAACAGTAGGGAAAGTGTTGCATAGTGTAGGGGTAAAAATTACTATTCCCACTCCAGAGGGTGCAACAGTAGGGAAAGCATTGGATTGCATGGGGGTAAATATTACTTCACACACTACTCCCCCTTTAACACACAACACAGTACCCATACAAAAAAAACAAATTAATATAAATATCAATTAATCAATTAATAACAATTAATATTATTAAATTGATGTCATTATAAATGAACTAATTAACACATATTATTTACCAATTAATTAACAATAAATACAAAAAAATAAATGCAATCTCTTTAATTAATTAAATTTAATTATATCACACCCTATTCCCCTATAAACACACAACCCACTACACATAAATAAATCACATCATGTAATTACTTAATAATTAATAATTACCAATGAATTATTATTTAACAATAACAAATAATTAAATACATTAGCACATTAACTATAATTAATTTAATTAAATAATTCATATTATGTAATTACTAATTAATTATTATTCAACAATACCAAACAATAAAATATATTACCACATTAACTCTAATTACTTTATTTAACTAATTAATATTATGTAATTACTAATTAATTATTATTCAACAATAACCAAAAATTAAATATATTAACACATTAACTCCAATTACTTTAATTAACTAATTATTATTAATTAATTACCAATTAATAAAAAATTAACAATAACAAAAAAATAAATATATTAGCACATTAACTCTAATTAATGTAAGTAACTAATTAATATTAAATAATTATCAATTAAATATGAATTAACAATAACTAAAAATTAATATATTAGCACATTAACTCTAATTACTTTTATTAACTAATTATTATTAATGAATTACCAATGAATTATTAATTAAAATTATTTAAACAATATATTAATTAATTAATTATTATTAAATTACTTCCCACCCTATTCCCCTATAAACCCACAACCCGCTCTGATACTAAAACACAAAATGCAAACAAAATTACTAATTTTCAAACATACATTAAAAACATATTTAACAAACATATAAACAACATAATAAAATACATAACACTAAACAAAATGTCGATATTAATAAATTTTGATATTAGTAACATACAAACCATAAAAACGATATTCTGTCTGTCGATATTTTGCACATCGATATTCTATACCATCGAAATTAAAACATCGATATTATTGTATATCAATATTTTAATTTCGATATTTTGTCTCTCTACCGTGAATACTGTACATTTTCCATGTAAGAGCCATACCAGAGTGAGATCTGTTTACTGTATTGGAAAAGATAAATGCCTAAACTACTCTTCCACATATCCACAGTAGCAGTCCAGGGGCACCGCAATATTCATATTGTATTCCACATTTGCTTGAGCGTTTACATCAGTGCCGCTGGTATCTATCCCAGATGACCATGATTTTCATAGCACTAACAATGAACAGAGGACCTTGATTCTCCCACTTAATGGAGTTGTCAGTTACAACATATAGAAGTTTTTTGGAACATCACAATCTACTGTCACTTAACTTATTGCCCTTCAGTTAGTAGTCGTATGCGAAGTTAATCTCCTTAGCAGCCTACCTCCTGGTAACTTACGGAGTGATTCACAAAGGTAAATTTACCCTTTTGTGTAAGTTTATGGTTGTTTGCTTCTCAAAAATCAAAGCATTGGTGTTCTCATCATCCCTTCCACACTCATTCAAGTTTATTCCTATTTACCAGAAGCGCTACCTCTTAAAAAAATGCATCCATTAGGTTGTGTAGACCAAAATGTGAGTGTACTAAGGAATGTGACAAAAGTCTCAGGAAATTTACAAATTATTAAACTGCCGGTGCTGGTATTTTATTGAGAACACCTTGCAAATACTTCAGTCTGAGCCTAATCTCACCTGATTTGTAAAGGCCCCAAACTCAGATCTTGGTAAATGTTCTTTGCTGAAACTCAGTATGAGTAAGAAGTGGCTCCACATGCCTTGCACCTCCTGTCATCTAGTGATTTACTGCTAGTATTCTTACGAGTGCCGAGTCCCCGCACATGAACGATTTATCTTTTTTGCAATTACTTGGAAGACTCATGGCCCTTGACAAGGTTGAAAGGTGCACAACTAGGATTTGCTGTTCAATGAAATAAAATGTTATAGTGTCCTTATAGATGTTAGAAACCCCTTTAAAAGTCAACGTCAGCCATTTAACAGTGCAGTTTAAAGATTGCTAATACATTTGTCCATGCTTCAACTAATGTATACTAATCTGTTGAGAGCATATGCTAAGGTTTAGGAGGTGGTGGATTGTTTCAAAAACAAATTATTGGGGCGTTTTAGATGGATTTAGAAGGATGATTATCATACATGGGACTTGAAAACTGTCAGACTCTTTTGAGCCAGTTCTTAAGTGTTCACTCAGAAAAAATATATTTAGTGCATATATTTTTTACTAGCCCTTTACCCACCATTTATAACAAGCATTGGCATAGCCAATAGGTCTCGCCTTTGGGAACTTATAAGTGTTTAGCCATGCAACAGTTGATGTTGTTGAACCAAGGATATTGTGCTGCATAACTAAATACTTAAAAGGTCCCAAAAGCGAGACCTATTGGCTATGCCAATGCTTGTTTTTTTAATTTTGCGGGCCAGATGTTGGTCAATACGATGCGATGCAGAACTGGGGCAGTTTTGTGTATCGATGTTCAGTCACCCATCTTCCCCACACTTTTTCCTCTGCAGGCGAAACGTGTCTGAGCAAAGCGATTTTTGAGATCATCCAAGCTTTGGTGCATTTCACTGTCTGTGATTTGGATGGTTTGATGTGATCGATGCCCTCGTAGGCCTACATTGGATTGAGTGCCAGCAACATAGATGGGGAACACAATATTTGACGGTTTTAACATATATTCTAGAGGTGAATGCAGATTTTGAAGCTACAGTCCTTATTTTGGCAGGATGCAGTACTCCACATAAGCCTTGCCAATTGCATGTATTTCACAAGCTCCATTTTCTGCTGAAAATATTTCTTTATCTATGGGCACTCACAAAAATGTTTTGCCTTCTCCCTATGCCCTCGTCAAATTGTTTGCCTGCTAAATTTCTTTGCTCACCTATACACCATCCTTATTTGATGGAGTTAAGACCCTTCCATCCTTAAATCATTTGATTAAGTAGATTTGCTAATAGTGTAAGTTATATGTAAGTTCTCTTCAAGTGCAAAAAGGGACCCTAGCTTGTATAGGGTCATTGTGCCTAAGCTACACAGACCATAGCACAACAATCCTTTAGAATTTTATAAATTGATCTTTTTTTAGTGTTTGTTAGATCTGGGCCAGAATCAGCTTTTGCTGTCTAAATGGCCTCATTCCATAAAACATACATATATTGATTAGTCTGTTCAATTGCCATCCACATTTTGCTCCCACCAGCCGTGGCATACAATACAGGATAACGGTCAGTGCTTCAGTCTTTGGCTCTCTTGCACAGACTTTCACATCATTGTGTGTGATCCGATGTGCACATCAGCCTAAAAAGAAGTGCTCTTCGTTACCAGGAGTGGTGACGGAATAATTTTTATGTGATATTCTTTTCTTTATTCCTTTTTAGGTTTCAACTACAGACAGCTTTAGCTGTCTGTTGTCGAAACCTATTATTTTAGGACATTACTTCTTAATAGAGTAGGTTTAATGTCAGCCATTAGCTTATGATTGGATGGCTTTGTTGTCTGTCTTACTCCCCTGCTCCTGATTCAATGGTTTTCCACCGTACTCATGTTTATTTTCAGCACTCCATCCGAGTACACCTTTTCTTGCTCTCTACCTGTTTTCTGGTCTTTCATATGCTTGTCTTCGGCTCCCCCTTGCACCCAATGCTACGCACCTTGTGGCCATCCTGCTCTATATGTTCTATGTAACTTTCTTGGGTCTCTATTTTTTAATTTCTTTTTACCATTCCAACAGAGTGCATGTGTTTTCTTGCTCTGTCAGCAGTACTCTGATGATTTGAAACATCTTTTTTAAAATATTTATATAATATGGTTATTGTCTAGTTTACGTGACATGATAGTACCTGTGTCTTTTTATGATTTTAAATTATCGAATAAAAGTGTTTTTGACTGACTGACTGATTGTCACCCTGATTTTCCAACCCCATGCCCTCTTTCCCTTCTCCTCTCACCAATGGTCCCTGCTCCGCTCCCAGTACCCCAAACCCAGTCCTCTTGTTACATGAGCATTTTTTTTACAGGAGCCCGGTGGCTTCAAAGAGCTGCTGTGCCACTTGCATCCTTTTCATCCTTTGCGGGCACTTTTATTTTCTAACGTGGCCACCTACCATATTAGAAATGTCCACATGCCTCGCAAGGTATGCTTCATGAAGCATTGCTTCGTTGTGACATGTGCATGCATATCAGTGACCATCATGGAATGGATGGTGGTAAATGCAAAACCCACTTCAAGAATGCTAGCCAGGCGAAGCGATGCACCTTGATACATGCACACTTGTGCAAGCTGCAAAAATCGTTTGCAAAGCCAGTAGCTCATCCGAGACTCATGTGCTTTGCCAGTGCTTATGACTGTTTAGACATCCTTTTGTGTTTAAACTGTGAATTTAGGCGTGCTATGCATCAGCCAAACGTCTTAGTTTGACAATATGTCATGAGAAATGCTGCTATCTCATGAATAGTAGGAATAGAGGATGAAATGATTATGCGCTCAAGCTTGGAAGGACAGAAACCTTATCTGAGGCAAGCATTTTGGAACAACAAAAATTTGGAAATGTCTTCAGACAGTTGATGAATTTGAGGAGAATTGGACACTCTGTTTTTTCACCGTATACCTGGCTTATGAAGTGGCACTTGTTAATGCACCGGCCACATGTGCTTTATTGGGGGGGGGTTCACCTATTTTTTTTTTATATCATTCTTGTCATCTTAGTGCCTGCCACACAGGTGTCTTCAATACTTCTCTAGAATATTGGTCAAGATGGAGACAATGCTCTTCACAAGAAAGACAGTAAATATGTTATGCTCTCGTTCAGCAAAACTGATGAGGTCACAGTAAGGAACACTATCTCAAGCCTTGAACAAAGGAGGGTGATGGATGCAGTGACTGCAAGAACCAGTGAGACTGGATCAGTAGGTGCCAGTGGTATGGCAGCTGGAGGAGAAATTGGTTGACTGAGTGGCCCTGCCAGCATTCGCTCCTACAACAGTGTCTATACATAAACCAACTTCCAAGTATCGCAAACTTTTCCGAGGGCTTTTTTACAGAAGACTAAGTCATGCAGGTTTTCATTTGAGAATGATTGTACAGCGAATTGAGAAATTACTGAATTTTCAAACCACTGTGATATCTTTTGTTTTCGTCAAGGGATGAAAAGCCAACTTCATTCAATTTTAGAATTTAAGTGTGTGCAGAACCAAGCTTGCAGAGCATTGGTTTGTGATAAGTCATCTCACTTTTCAGACCCTTTATTAACAGTGATTTTGTGGATGTAGTAAGAAATCTAGAATTTGAAGTTCCATCGGACACTGCTTCCTCCGCCAGTCCCCTTTCCTGAAGGAACAGGCATGTTTTCCTTTGCTTTTGCTCAGTTTTACCTCTATGTGGGTTTTTTGAAAATTGGTGAATTGTTTTTGTTAGTTTACCAATTCTACTTGGAATTTCTTGCCGCTAGTAACTTTTGCTTGAACTGAAGCCCGAGCACCAAAGCTAGCTGCCCATAATGCACCACCCCCATGTCTGGCTAACGTTTTGAGAAAGAGAACTCCTTCCGTATTCCATTTCCCCTGCTCTGGTTCCTTATTTACATCTCAGCAGTAAACTGTTCAACGTTATGGTTGTCTAAAGCTTTATACCACTAACTAACAAAACATCCCATTCTTCTTTTTAATCTCATATCATGTCTTCTAAGTATTGCAGATCAGCTGAAAAGAATTTAACCACCAAGATTGTTTATTATACCCTTTGCATTTAATTGCCTCGCCCTTCCCCCTCTCACTGCGTTTTCCCCAAAGAACGCATGCTTTAATTCTTAAGCGTGTGCTAATATTCATGTGGTATAAACTATTCACCTTTTTGTAGACTCCTTGTCAACCCTGTTTAAGATCATTACACACTCATATCCTAAAATAACCTGATGTAATTTAATATTCTGAGCATCCCCTGATAAAACCGTTTGGGATCAAAGGGTGTTCGAGTAAAGGGTCTATCTAAATTTTTGTTTTGTTGGTTTAAATAAAACATTATAACACTGTGGGATACTTCATAATTACAAGAAAGGGGTATATATTTAACTTGTCTTTAAGTAATTCTCACATAAAGAGTTTCACCCTTCTGTTAGTATTAGAAGACACAGGGCATCAGTGTCAGTTAAATATGTTTTAAAAAATAATTTATATAACAAGATGCATTCCCTCATGATTGGGGTTAATAATTACGTTGCACTAGCATACACATTGTGAAAGAGTTTTTTTCCAGATATAAAATGCCTAGACATAGAGACACGAGTTAGATATGTGGAAGATCTTACTATTAAGAAAGTCTAGGAAAATAGGTTTGCAGAAGCATGTGCTTGAAAGGGGTTTAGTATAAGTCATTTCTGTCCCTGAAATTGGTCAAAATGGAAGCTTCTGAGTAAGCAAAACTCTGTAAAAATGGCAATTTTGGTCACTGTGAGGGTTTGAAAAGTGGTTATTCAACATGAGGCACGATCCAATTGACATTTTGAATCATTTTTGGTACAGTCCACAAAAATAAATTTTCTGATGAAAAACGATGACCGCTGACCTATCGAACGTTCCCAAAATGGTAAATTTTGATGAAATTTTACCATTTAATCTTTTGACTGTAAATGACTGTTGGATGTGAATTATTACTTTTTCAACTAAATAAGTGTGTTTAAAGTCATTTCTGTGCCTGAAATTTGTCAATATTGAAGCTTCTGAGTAAGCAAAACTCTGTAAAAATGGCAATTTTGGTCACTTTGAGGGTTTAGAAAGTGGTTATTCAACATGAGGCACGATCCAATTGACATTTTGAATCATTTTTGGTACAGTCCAAAAAAATCAATTTTCTGATGAAAAACGATGACCGCGGACCTGTCGAACGTTCCCAAAATGGTCAATTTTGATGAAATTTTACCATTTAATCTTTTGACTGTAAATGACTTTTGGATGTGAATTATTACTTTTTCAATTAAAATAAGTGTGTTTAAAGTCATTTCTGTGCCTGAAATTGGTCAAAATTGAAGCTTCTGAGTAAGCAAAACTCTGTAAAAATGCCAATTTTGGTCATTGTGAGGGTTTGAAAAGTGGTTATTCAACATGAGGAACGATCCAATTGACATTTTGAACCATTTTTGGTACAGTCCAAAAAATCTATTTTCTGATGAAAAACGATGACCGCGGACCTATCGAACGTTCCCAAAATGGTCAATTTTGATGAAATTTTACCTTTTCATCTTTTTTGACTGTAAATGACTGTTGGATGTGAATTATTACTTTTTCAACTAAAATAAGTGTGTTTAAAGTCATTTCTGTGCCTGAAATTGGTGAAAATTGAAGCTTCTGAGTAAGCAAAACTCTGTAAAAATGGCAATTTTGGGTACTTTGAGTGTTTAAAAAGTGGTTGTTCAACATGAGGCACGATCCAATTGACATTTTGAATCATTTTTGGTACAGTCCAAAAAATCAATTTTCTGATGAAAAACGATGACCGCGGAGCTGTCGAACGTTCCCAAAATGGTCAATTTTGATGAAATTTTACCATTTAATCTTTTGACTGTAAATGACTGTTGGATGTGAATTATTACTTTTTCAATTAAAATAAGTGTGTTTAAAGTCTTCAGCCCGAAATCCCCCCCTCTGAAACTCTGTGCAACCAAATTGCAGATTTCTTTGGGGAAAAAATTGCAATCATTCAAAAGGATTTCCCGCCCCCCCTGACCAGTCCCACTCTTGGACCCCAGAAACAGGTAGGCGATCACCATCATTCTCTTTGCGGTTTCCAATCTGTCTCCCTCCAACAGACCCGCAAGGCGATTCTGGCCTGCAAATCAGGAGCACTAACTGACTCCTGTCCCCCTCGCATACTGCATCATTTAATTGAGGTAGTTAATCCTAACATCAACGCTATCATAAATGCTTCCTTAGACTCAGGGGTAGTGCCTAACGAATGGAAAAAGGCCATCGTGAAACCCCTGATGAAAAAGCAGAATAAATCCCCTACGGATCTGATGAACATGCGCCCCATCTCACTCCTGCCTGTTCTAGGAAAGATCACGGAACAGATAGTGTTCTGGGAGCTAAAAGCATTTGTGGAGAACCATAACATTCTGCACCCACAGCAATCTGGCTTTCGCCCCAGCCACTCTACCGAAACGGCCCTGATAGAACTCTCCGATTCCATCAAGTTCCTGCAGGATGAGGGAAGGAAAGCCGTCCTCATCCTGCTTGATCTCACAGCAGCGTTCGATACAATCTCTCATGTCATCCTGATTGATAGGATGCGTGAGATTGGCGTGACAGACACAGCTTTGGCATGGGTAAAATCTTTCCTGACCAATAGGTCCCAATCTGTGTCTTTGGGTCCCTACCTAGCCAGCGAAAAAACCATTACATCGGGAGTACCGCAGGGGTCCATATTAAGCCCATTACTTTTCAATATCTATATGGCACCCCTCCTGTCTGTGATAGAGTCTTATGGGATCCTTGTCACGTCATATGCTGACGACACCCAACTCGTCGTCTCTATCGACAAAAACTGCATGGATAGAGAGTTGCGGTTTCAGAATTGTCTCACGGAGGTATTTCAGTGGTTGAATACAAACCACTTGAAGTGCAACAGCGGGAAAACTGAAATCATACCATTAGGGAAAGATTTACTCTTTTGCCCTAAGGATTGGTGGCCCAAAGATTCAGAGGCCCCGCATAGTGCAGTGACTTCTGCTCGCAACCTGGGCGTGCAATTTAACGCAACCCTCTCCTTTGACGATCACGTCAGGATTACGGCCGGTTGCTGTTTCGGACTCATCAAATCTCTAAAAAAAAAATGTGACTTCCTCCCCATTGCTTCTAGGAAATCGGTTGTGGTTGCATTAATACTCTCCCGACTCGATTATTGCAATGGGCTGATGGCCAAAGTGAAAAAGTCCACTCTGAAGAAGTTGCAAAGTGTACAGCACGCTGCTGCAAGATTAGTGTTGAAACTACCCAGGAAATCTTCAGCCTCAGCAGCATTAAATTGTCTCCACTGGTTGCCTCTGCATAAGAGAATCCTTTTCAAACTCTTACTAACAGTTTTTAAAGCCCTGAAAAACATAGGTCCTAAATACCTCGCCAACTGTTTTATCCACTATGACCCCGCACGCTGTCTGAGTTCCTCAGGGACCAACCTCACCAAGATCCCAAGGTATAAATATAAAACCAGGGGTGGAAAAACTTTCACAGTCCTTGCTGCAAGGGCTTGGAACAACCTGCCCGTAAACCTCAGACTGATTGAGACTGAGAGTCTTTTCAGGAAACAACTGAAGACTTGGGTCTATCAGCAATCCGATACCTATGTGATGGCAGCCATCTAGATCCTTTATCATCCAATCTCATACACGCTCGCTCAGCGCCAAGATGCTCCTTCCGGAGTGAAAGGCTGCGCTTAATAAATACCCACAAATACAAAAGTCATTTCTGTGCCTGAAATTGGTCAAAATTGAAGCTTCTGAGTAAGCAAAACTCTGTAAAAATGGCAATTTTGGTCACTGTGAGGGTTTGAAAAGTGGTTATTCAACCTGAGGCACGATCCAATTGACATTTTGAATCATTTTTGGTACAGTCCAAAAAATCAATTTTCTGATGAAAAACTACAAACTAACAAAATAACAATTCTGAGTCGGCAGAAAGCAGGCGGGGCCATGAAGTGCGCGCCGGCAACGGAGGGAATGGCAGCGGCAGCAGCGAACGCCGAAACACATTAACTTACATTGTGAGGAAGCAGACCGGCTTTTAGCTGACAGCAGCTTGATATTCTCCTCGCTGGAAATCGGCAGTTGAGGCAGTCTGGAGAGGAACATCCACACTGTTACGGTGGGAGCCGTAACTCCTCTTCTTTCACAAACTGCTCCTTGTATCCCAAAGTTAGGATCATGTCTCAAAACAGGGGTTGATACGATGGGTAAATGCAGCGCATGAGCTGAAGAAGGGGAGAAGAGCTGGTTACAGATATAGGTCTCTCTGTTTAGGGGGAAGCATTAAAACTATCAAATTAAAACCACTAAGTCCACAATGCAATGGGCTAAGTAGGACTTTTCTGGAAACAGTTTTTTCAGACCCTGATTTGTATATGTCAGAAAAAGAGATTCCAGGCTCCCAGGCTTTGGGATATACCCTCAGAAGCAAGGGGGGAAGCAACCTATGCTAAATGTTCCGACAGATACCCTTTCTTCAGCTAAAACCAAGGCAAAATCTTTAAAGAAAATTGGGAAAAAAACATTAAAGTACAGAAGACAGTTGAAAGGGCAAAGCCACCTCCATCTTTGAAGGCATATTTTAAAACCGTACCTTCAGTTTTGGAACTTAAATTGTCCGACGAGGTATCAGCTGGAGTGTCTATTAAGGGGGTGCTAACTGCTAATAAATTTCAACCCTTAGAAGGTTTAGGGATGGATCTGGAGCTGGAGCAAATTATTGAGTCAGCAGAAACCTCAAAACAAAACACCACGCATAGTTTTGAGGACAAGGAACCTGAACCTGAACCTGAATTAGAAGGGGAAGTATCAACGCAAACAATGAATACTACTATTGAGGATGATGTATTTGCGGCTCCCTCTAACGCAGAAACTACGGATCAGTCGGTCATAGCGATGCTAAAAGCTCTGAGTTATGACTGAGGTAAAAAGTTGTTTTGAAGTGACACTAACCAACCAGCAGGAGTTAAAAGAGAAATTTGATGCATTAGCCGCCAGAACTACTGAACTGGAATCTTCAGTAACAGATTTAAAAAAGTTTGCCACTCAGCATAGTAAGAAGCTTGAGGATCTTAGACTAAGGGAGCAAAGATGTAGAAAGCTAGAAAAACTATGGAGGAAGAATCACTCCAGTGAAAGTAAGGAGCTTTACCAGCAGGCAATCTACACCTATTATAAAAATATAAAAAAGGCAAGAAAAACATGCCTCATATCCCAGATAGATGAAGCTGGCAACTCGACTAGAGAATTATACAAAATTCTCCGAACTTTTACTTATCCCTCAGCATGTGAAAGCCCTGACACATTCTCTCAAGAGCTGTGTAATAATATCTCTCAATTCTTTGAAGATAAGATTGACACCATCTACAATAAAATTCTGGCCAAACATCCCAGTACCTTTGAGGCCTCTAGTGTCCCTTGCTCAAAGACATACACAGACACTTTCATTGATATCCCTGAAGTCACTGAGGATGACATAATATCACTACTGAACAATATAAAAACTGGTTCCCCCCTTGACCTTCTTCCTGCCAGAGTGATGAACAATCTGAGCATAACACTCTGCCCCATCATTCGAAAAATCCTGAACCTCTCTTTCAAAGAAGGAAAGCTCCTGCAGCAATGGAAAGAGGCAGTAGTGAATCCTATACGTAAAAATTCCACCTCTCCCTGGACGGAACTCTCCAATCTCCGCCCTATCTCTCTTCTGCCCCTCCTGAGCAAACTGGCTGAGAAACATGTCAATACCCACATGTCCAGTTTCATAGAGGAGACAGGAGGCCTGGACCACTCACAATCTGGGTTCAGGCCCAACTACAGCACCGAATCAGCACTCCTCTCCGTGACTGATAACATCAAGATGTCACAGGATAGAGGAGGCTCAATGATTGTGGTGCTGCTAGACCTGTCGGCCGCTTTTGATACTGTGTCCCACAAGATTCTTCTGAGCCGTTTGCAGGGAGTGGGCATTGGAGGACAGACCCTTTCTTGGTTGGAGAGTTTCCTTTCCGGGCGCTCACAATCTGTCAGCTTGGGCCCCTATTGTTCCACCTCAAGGGCGCTCACGAAGGGGGTGCCACAGGGCTCATGCCTAAGCCCCACATTATTCAATGTGTACGTGGCCCCCTTGCTGAAATTGTGAGAAAGTACGGATTCACACCGGTGTCTTACGCCGATGACACCCAACTTCTCTACCCTTTCCACTCCCTTAACCCTAATGTTAGGGAAAATGTTGCTGAAGGTATGAGGGCTATTTCTAATTGGATGGCTTCGAACCGTCTCCAATGTAATGTTGGGAAGACGGAGGTAATGCTCTTTGGGAAAGCAACCATACTATGGTCCCCTGATTGGTGGCCCCTGGACTTAGGACCAGCGCCCTCCCCAAAATTGACTGTTAAAAATCTGGGGGTGAAGTTAGATCAAAATCTAACTCTAAAGGAACATGTGAATGTGATCGCTGGAGCATGCTTCCATACCATTGGCCTGTTGAGGCGAGTCTTCCCTTTTCTGCCGGATAATTACAGAAAGACCCTTGTACAGACCATGGTGATAAGTCGATTAGACTATTGTAATGGGCTCCTGATACTAGCTAACGAGGATGCCATAAATCGTCTACAGGTGGTCCAGAATACAGCGGCAAGACTGATTCTGAACGCCCCTACAAGAACCCTTTCCAGGCCCCTATTGAGAGATCTTCATTGGCTCCCTATACGGCAACGTGTCAAATTTAAAATCTGTTGCACCGTTCATAAGTGCCTGTTCGGAAATGGCCCCAACTATCTGACTCAAAAACTACAACTCTACAAACCAGATAGATCTTTGCGCTCAAGCAATCAACTGTTAATAAAACCTCCCCTTGTTAAAAAGACCAGACAAGGTGGCCGTACTTTTTCCCTTGTGGGGCCAACCCTGTGGAATAACTTGCCCTTCAGTCTTAGGCAAATTTCCAACCACCTTTCCTTCAGGAAAACGCTTAAAACCAACCTGTTCCTAGAGGAATAACTGGCCTTGGTTAGCTTACAAGACCATAGCTCATCTGCAAAGTCCTCCTTCCTTCCATCTTAGCGAGCAAAGCGCGGAGATACCCCGACCGGGGTCGATTCTTGCGCTATACAAGAAATTAAATAAATAAATAAATAAAAGAAAAAGATGGAGTCCTTAGAAAACGCACAAAGGCGAAATAATCTGCGCCTACTGAAAGTCCCAGAAGGGGCAGAGGCGGGCAATATTAAAGAGTTTGTGGCCAGATTGATCAAACAAACTATTGAGCTGGAAGTATCAGAAGAAGAAATAATAAAAGATATTCAAAGAGTTCACAGAGACCCATTCAGGTTGAATCCGAATAAAAGCAGACCTAGAAAGATTCTAGTGCATTTTTTGACCTATAATCTAAAAGAAGAGATCCTCAATAGAGTGGATTTTCTTATCAGATTAGATCTGATGTCTCTTCTATTACATCGTCAAGGCAATGGGAGCTTGGTAAGCTGTTAGAGCCCTTCAAACAACTAGGCGCTACTGCTCAGCTTAAATTTCCTGCATCGCTGAAAGTGATGTATAAAAATAAAATGAAAGTCCTAAAAAGGTTGGATGAGGCAGAAGATTATTTACAATTACTCACAGATGATAACCAAAGAGAGCAAGCTAATAAATCTTGAAACTATTGAAGACCTCAGATTATGCATTCTCTATTATTACCTTGGTTAGCCGTACATTCTCACCACTCTCAACTTATACAGATGATACACCCGGGTGGAGGAGTCTCAATGGCCAAGTTAGGCCAAGAGAAGGAGGGGGGTTCTCCAGGGGAGCACGGGAGGGTCAGGACAGGGGGGGGGGGAAGTGAGGGCACTGGGTGGGGAGCATTGGGGAAAAAAAGTTAAAAAATGTCCAAATCGCCATATTCAAATTTTATTTGTTTATACCTTTGTCAGGAGAAATAGTGCAAGGTATGGTAGCTCTTGCATCGTATATTAAGATCCTGTTGTGGAATGTGAACGGGTTACGAGTTAAACATAGAAGAGAGAGAATCCTTCAGTATTTAAAGGACGCACCTGAAAATATATTTATTTTACAAAAGACTCACTCTACCAAACAAGAATTAAGAGATATCTTTATGAAAAAAAATGGATCCAGCAGTTGATAACCTCTTCGCAACAAACTTCCACTAAAGGGGTTGCCATATTGATCAAATCTAATTTAGAGATAAATTTGCTACAATCTAAGGCTGATGAAAAGGGGAGATGGGTTATAGCAAATATAAAACAACATTCGTATAAATTTACGATCGTCGGATACTATGGTCCTAACTTAGATGACACCCTCCCTCTAAAAGACCTTTTGGTTGAACTCCTAGATTTTGAGGATCTGGTGATTCTTGCAGGGGACTTTAATCTAGTACTTGATCCAAATCTGGACAAGCCATCAACTGCTAGGTTCTCACATAATCCCAAAACCAGGGCTGTATTATCTAATGCGATTACTCGGTTTGGCTGGAAAGACATTTGGCGTCAAAAAAGTGGCACAAAAAGAGAATTCACATTCCACAATAAGAAATGACGACACAAATCTAGATTAGATTTTTTTCTAATTGCAGAACACCTAGCTCAGCAAGTGGAGGAGATAAAGCATCTTGTTGCCCATATTTCCGACCACTCAGCGGTTACTCTAACCATAAAATTATCAGGTCCACAGTTGGTCAAGAGATGGACTATAGATAGAAGCATTCTGTTGGATGAAGAGGTAATAGATTGAGGAATCAAACAAGTTTTTTACTCTCAATCTAGGTACAGCTACACTCCCGATCGTCTGGGACACATTCAGATTGCAAAACACCGAGCATATAGGGTGCAAATTTCACAGATCGAAGCAAGAATAAAGGCCCTAGAACAAGTTGTATTAGCTCCAGGTCTACCAGATGGAGAGAACAACAATAAAAAAGATTTATTAACTTGTAAATTACAGCTAGAGCAGGTATTAGATGGAAGGTTGAGGAAACGTTGGCAGGCTAGCTCATTAGCTCACTTTGAATTTGGAGAGGCCAGTGGAAAGCTCTTAGCCTGGAAAACAAAAAAGGATATCAAGAAGAACTCTATAAAGGAAGTACAGATCATAAATACGGATGTGATTTCAGATAATAGAACAGATATTGAGCAGGCTTTTTACCATCACTTTGATGAAGTCTATAGAGAAGATCTACACCCACAACAAAATTAATACAGTCATGGCTTGACCAATATCAGGTTCAAGCTTTAGATGAGCAGGCTTTGCATAATATTAATAGAGGGATTAGCTCCTCTGAAATAGCCTCGGCGATAGATTCCACCAAGAGAAGTAAGGCCCTGGGCCCTGATGGGCTACCTTCAGAGATCTATAAAGTATTAGCACCTGTAGTAATACCAATTCTGAAATTGTTATTTACCTTTATATTTGAGGAAGGAGGCAAAATTCCTGTTTCTTGGAATGATGCCTTAGTGGTCCTTATCTTAAAACCAATGAAGAGAACATTTCAGTGTGATTCATACAGGTCAATCTCCCTTCTTAACACTGATTACAAGCTTATGGCAAATATATTAGCGGAGAGATTAAACGGCACAGCAGGCCAACTATTACACTTAGATCAAAAGGGCTTTGTCAGAGGTCGCTCTATACAAGATCTCACACAAGCTTTGGTGGGTGCAATAGATGTTGCTTCTCAATATTTAGTTCCACTAGCGGTTATAACATTAGATGCCGCAAAGGCTTTTGACCGCGTTAATTGGGAATTCCTGTCCAAAGTATTAGAAAAGGTTAACTTAGGAAAAAACCTTTGTAGGGTAATAGCAGCATTTTACCAAGCTCCGATAGCCAGATCATTAATAAACTGCAGTTTATCTTCTCCTATGAAAATCCAAAGAGGGACAAGACAAGGGTGCCCGCTATCACCCTTGCTTTTGATCTATATATGGAATCATTTGCAGAAAAGATCAGACAAGACCAAGATATTCTACCCTTTAAATACAAAAACTGGGTGAAAAAAGTCGCCCTATATGCGGGCGATTTGATGCTATATACTATTGACCCTTTCAAATCAATTTCTCTCATATACAAAGCTGCAGAGCAGTTTGTCCAAGTTTCTAGATATCTGATTAATCAAGCTAAATCAGAATGTATGTGCTGGAATATAACCCAGGCTAATCACATTCCAATTTTGAAAAATCAAATTAGATATCTGGGAATTCAAATCACACAGGACATAAATCAACTTGCAGAAAAAAACCTTGTAAAGATCGATAAAGAAATGGCGGAATCCCTAAGAAACTGGTCATTTCTCCCTTTGACTCTAATTGGTAGGATCAATATAGTAAAAATGATGCTGTTACCCAAAATAATATATATATTCCAGAATATCCCACTCGCTTTTAAAGAAGTCAGACTAACTAAGATCCAAGCCAAATGGAACTCTTTTATCTGGGCCTCAAAAGGCATAAGAATTTCTTGGAAAAAGCTTCGTAGAAAAAAAGGCAAGGGTGGACTATGTGCACCAGATTTGAGAGTTTATGCCTGGACCCTATTTTTGAAAGCTGGAATACGGTTATTTGATACCTTAGGGGGGAGAGAAACAGACTTTATGTTTCAAAATATGCTATCTGAAATTCAGGGAGGGTCTCATGCATTTATGTTTAAGTTTGGAGACATGCGTTTTTTTCAAAAAAGTGTGATTAAAGGTTCTTAGAGATATGGCATATGTGTGGGCCAGAGTAAGGAAAACGCTGAATATTCCATATTATGCTGCTATAGCCCCAATCTGGGACTCCCCTGGCTCTCCCGAATGGACTAAAGACCTACTATCTATAGCTCTGCAGAGCGCAAACATCAGATTATGGGGCCAGCTATAGCCTGAAGGGAACCTTTTGAGTTGGGAGGACATTTCTGTTTTTACAGACAAAAACTTATCTAAATTCAAGTATTTACAAATTAAAAGCTGGGCCCAGGGTTTTACGGAGGATAAAGGTGCTAAATCTATTTTGGATAAACTCTTAATGAAGAAAACAAGAATCCTTAAAACATCAGTACTTTATTGGACAATACTCGAGGGAGAAGATGGAGAGTTCAGCCTTCCGGAACAACTATGGAGGGACCAAGTTTTGGATGTCGACTTGCAGAATCTATAGCAAGTATCCTTTGATTTACTACATCTTACGGTCTCACCTGCCAATTTAAAGCGGAATCACTTGTTTTCTCTTCATAGGGTATACTGATCTCCGGCTAGGCTTGCCAAATTTTCAAAGGGGCCTACTCCTAGCTGTCCAAAGTGCAATTTGTAAAAAGCAGATGACCTCCATATGTTTATGACCTGTCCTGCACTTATACAATTTTGGTTTGAGGTACAAGAAGGTATGAAAGCCCTTTTCTGGTATGAAACACATGTTAGTACACAACAAGTTTTTTTTGGAATTCCCTCCAATTATGAGGAAGTACCTCAAGACAGTAATAAGTTATTTCTTTATTTAATTATCCTAGCCCGTAGGGAAATATGTAAATTGTGGGTGAGCACTACTGTACCAACATATTTAGATTGGATTAGGGCAATCAGGCATACTCTTAGTTTGGATAAAGTGGTATGGAAGAGAAGGAAGCATTTTTGGACTCCCTGTATTAACTGGCTCGATGGACTATGAATTAACTTTGTCCAATGATTATGCCTTTTTGCCGAATGAACCACCCTAAGATTAGTCCAAGGGTCTGGTAAAATGGGAGACTGAGCTGACTGTTGACATGGTGGTACCGTGAGATTTATACTGGGTGTCAGCAAAAAGAGCTTCCATAAAGATTCTTGGTATAATCAACACCGAAAATATCTTTACTGGCGTATGAGGACAAAAAAAGAAAAAAAAAAAAGACTATAAAAACACAAATTAAACCAAACTAGATTATGAACTTTCCTAACCAATAAAGAATAAGACTTTATGAACATAAAGCATGGTTAACACTTTCAGCTAGATTCAAATAATTAAAATAGGAACAAATTAATTCCAGAATTGGCACAATTGTCCTCTTGGACAGTGCTTTCTGCTGTGGTTGAAAGGTACAGATTTTGCCAAAATTGTCCAAAACCCAAAAGCAATTTTCTCATTGGCTTTCCTTGTTCAGAACCGTATACAAATGCCCTCTGGTGGGTTTTCCTCTCATAGAAACTAGAAATGCTCTTGGGTATTCATTGTGTATGCTCCCTCAACAGGTCTTTTCTATGGGGCAGTTGATTGGTGATCACTGACCACTTTTCACACCAACGTTTCTCTCTTTCTTGCAACCAGAGGTAGGCTGAAGGAACCTATTTCACACTGTTAGTTTCAAGGTGCCACTTTTATTAGATGCCTACGTTCACTTCTGGTGGTGATCGACATGTCATTTTTTGTATTTTCTGCTAGTTCTTTTGTTCCTTACCAATGTCCATTTCGTTGGCGGTTTCCCTGCTCTTTTACTACAGAGGTGCTGGATAAACCTGTGGTGCTGCGGCACCAAATGATGGATAGAATGCTGAATGAATCAAACATTTACCCCCAGTCAAGATCTGAGTTAAATCCATCATTCTGTGCCTCACTAAAAATGGATTAAACCCAGATCTGTTAACTGGGGGTGAACGTTTGCATTGTTTAGCATTTCGTCCATTATCTGTTCTTTTTGCTTTTGTCACCCTAAGTTGGAAGGATATGTCCAGACATGTATCCTGTGCTCACTGCGCCACTGGTTTCTAGCTAGCCTGGCTGATGAGGGAGTGATACCCGAAATCAGTCCCAGGATGCTTGATTCATGTCTAGGGAGGACCTTGCTTGGCAGTTCAGGCTGGACTGTTCCCATGAGGAGCAGGGAAACAAGTGGTTCTGTCGGGTAGAAAGTACGCTACTTAATCTAGCTCTTAGTGCTAAATACAAATGATCTCAACCAATGGAACACGCCACTGGAAAAAACATTTACTGTGGAGGAATTAAAGACAAAGCGTAAGTGCTGGAATTGATTTCTTTTTAGTGATAAACAGAATCGATTCATTCAATATATCATCATGGTGAGCAAGTAAAGAAAATAAAGACTGTCAACATGAAATATTTACATGACAATGGGGCGATTTATGTGACATAAGTGCTCAGTGCTGTACAAATGTGTAATATGTACAAGATGCTGGAGGTGTAATGCTGGAAGCTGATGTTGCCTCTGAAGTACCACGGAAGTGATGCTTAGTCCACTACTTCCCCTAACCAGTTCACCATATGCCAGAATCAAATAACTGGACACAAATGGTGATGCCCGCAAGGGGAAAACAGGGAAACAATACAAGGTAAGGAGGGGAAACACAGGTTCTTCATACACACTTGGAGTGGCTGTCAGTCCTGGGGAACCAATACACCTCTGTCAACCGTTACCTAGATATAATGATAAATAACAAACAATAATGTAGTCCCTATTGGCATGCAAGAAAAAATAGAAATAGTTTTAGGTGTATATACCTCTTGTTATGTGGGGCTCTGTATGGAAACAAGAGGAGAACTGGTCCTAGGCAGGAAATGAAATTGCTAAGTGTGCCCTGAAATAACACAAATGTATTTCACCTCTCTATACAACATATAACTGAATACTTTTGCATTCTATTTTCTCGAGGCCTACCTGTGTATGGAAGAGGGAGAACTGTAATAAAAACCAGGACTAGAATCAATACTCCTCTAGTCCTGAATTGTGAAAGGATAAGACCTTTCACCAAAATAATACCAAATACGGGACAAATGGTCCAAGGGGAACAAAGAAACAAATCAGGAAAAATGTGGATCCCTTATATAATCAGGGATTAACATATCCACATAGTCCACAGAAATGAGGACCTAGAGAGAAATTCTGGTAACGAACAAAAATCGCTCCACCAGCCAGAATGAGCAAGCAATGAGAATTTCGTGAAGTCGGACCGACGACAGCCGCAAACCTGACGAGACCCGCTGAACGCCACCACCGTGACCCTGAGGCCGGAACACTTGACCCCGGAACCGAAAAGGAACGCAAAGCATTCTCGGGAAGGAGGGGAGGGATTAAATGCCGATAAGAGCCTTTAGGCGTATGCGCGGATCTTCGCACATGCGCAGTGTACTTTGCCAACCATCTGTAGCTGTTGTTCTTGCCAACCACGACCCTGACTGCAAGCACGACAGTACACCCCTCCTCCTCCCCCTCCCACTGGTTTGGGCTTATTGGGATAACGTCTGTGAAACAGGCGCAACAGATGGGGTGCATGTACCTGACTCGCAGGTTCCCAACTTCGTTCCTCAATACCATAGCCCTTCCAATGAATCAAATATTGCAGTCTACCTCTGCATCTTCTGGAATCAATAATGGCCTCTATTTCGTATTGTTCATCTGAATCAACGATTACAGGACTAGGAGTTACTGGAAGACGTGTACCAGGCTCAACGGGTTTAAGGAGAGACACATGGAACACTGGGTGTATTCTCATAGATGGAGGCAGTTCAAGCTTCATGGCAACAGGATTCACTACCTTCACAACCGGAAAAGGTCCTATGAACTTAGGTTTGAATTTACATGAACCTCGTAGTGTAATGTGTTTAGTAGACAGCCAAACCTTGTTCCCTAGCTGATAAGTGGGTTCTGGTGGTCTATGTGCATCCGCCCCCTTCTTGAAGGCCACCTTTGCTTTATCTAGGTTATCATGTATGGAGTTATGTACAGTCTGTAAGTGTTGGACAAATGTCGATACTGCAGGAGTGTTACAGGAGACAGAAAGAGGAATAGGTAAAACCCTGGGATGGAAACCATGGGGCCCATAGAAGGAAGTAAATAATGTAGAGAAATGATGGCTGTTGTTGTATGACAGTTCAGCTAACCAGATGATCTCATCCCAGTCCTGATTCGTCTGAATGAACTGACATCTCACAAATTGTTCAAAACACTGATTGACGCGTTCTGTTTGTCCATCCGCCTGAGGATGGTGGCTGGAGGACAAACGAACATCAATCTGTAACAAGTCACATAAATGCCTCCAGAACTTAGAGACAAACTGCGCTCCTCTATCAGTGATAAGAACAAAAGGGATACCATGTAGTCTAACTATGTTTTGTAGAAAGACCTGTGCTAGTGTAGCTGATGTAGGAAGGCTTGGCAGAGGAATGAAATGTGCTGTCTTTGTGAACAAGTCTGCCACTACTAATAATGTGGTGTTTCCCTTCTTCGTACGGGGTAATTCAACAATGGTGTGTGCCATGGGCTAGGTGGAGTAGGAATAGGACATACAAGACCTACAGGTTTAATATGAGAGGCTTTGCCTTGGGCACACACAGAACATGTCTTGACATACTCTTGTACATCATGAGTCAAGGTCGGCCACCAACAATAGCGTTTCACCATTTCAATCGTTTTCTTATACCCTGGGTGTCCTGCTATTCCTTGTGAATGACACCAGTCTAGGACTCTTTGTCTTTGTTGAGAATCGGGAATGTATAACCCTCCCTGCACATAATGCAATCCTTGTCTTATGTGGGTGGTCTGGGAGTTAAGGAACTCAATAGTGTTCGGATTCTGTTGTGCTTCAGCTACTTCCTTAAGGAACCGTTCTTCTGCTGTAAGCACTCCTATTATCTTATTAGTGTCTATGATGTTGGGTGGGTGTTCATCAATCAGAGTTTTTTTAAAGCCAATACCGGATAAAGCATCTGCTTTCCCATTCTTTTTTCCTGCTCTGAAGTGAATCTCAAAATCATAGCCACTAAAGAATTGAGTCCATCTAAGCTGTCTCATGGACAATGCCTTAGTGGTCTTGAGATACTGCAAATTACGATGATCTGTTATGATGGTGATTGTGTATTTCGTACCTAACAGATATTGCCTCCATTCCTCCAATACCTTCTTTATTGCAAGCAATGGCATAATTGAGTTCTGCTGTAGTGAGTTTGTGTGAATAATAGGCCACTGGATGTAATTCTCCTGTTTCTGGGTGGACTTGTGATAACACTCCCCCTACTGCCAACTGGGAAGCATCAACCTCTACCCCAAAAGGGCTCTGTTGGTCAGGATGTCTAGAATGGGGGCATCTGTAAAAGCCTTCTTCAGTGTATTAAAGCAATTCTCGGCTGCAAGTGTGAGGAAATATAAATTTTATGGTCAAGAAATGTTCCCTAACGTGTACCCCACCGTCTCCATGTACCAGCCTAAAGTGCATGTAACTTCCCTCCTGTGCCAGCTATGAAGACGCAAATACATTTGCGTCCAACATTAACATGTCCTCTTTCAGATCCACCCTGAATGGGTTGAATATTCTGTTCCTAAATATGCCATGCCAACGTCTTTTTGTGGTGTACTTTACACGTTTTTCAGCTCTGGCGAAGTAGGCCCTGAATTCTGCCATCGAGCCTTTTTCTGCCTTCTGACTCTGAAAGCCTCAGCCCAGGCTGCCTCTGTACCCGTGACCTCTGCCTTACTCCCTGTGCGGCTAACGGCGCTTAGTTCAGCCTGCTGCCTGCCAACACTGTATTCAACCTTCGAATTATCTGTTCCGCTCCTCAAACATACATTCCTGCCTACTAGTTCAAGTAAACATCTTCCAGCTGCAGAGCAAAGGGCCCGGCCTCACTGTCTCCGTGCAAGTAATTCATAGCCTCTGTTACCATGGTAGGCCCATGCCCCCTCACATCTCATGCAGACACTTAGACGCTTATACACGCACTCACAGTCAGTATAGAATAGCTTCTGCCCCAGAGACCTTTTCCTCTAGATAATATGGTTCCCAAACATTAGATATCAGATATGATATAGGTACGAGTTGATCTGACATGCCAGACTTCTGTCTCTTTCCGCTAGTGTAAATGTCAAGTCCCCTGCACCCTCCAGTTCCACGTCATTCACGCGTCATGCAGCTGCGCGCGCATCCAGGCCTCAGATTTCTGCTGACATTGCCAAATTCTGCTAAGTACCCACCTACTCGTGACACTTACATGTGACGTTTCTAGCACACGCCTCTATGTTCACGCCTTCTAATTACGTATCACTACCACGTGTATGCTGTTATCTTGTTTCTCTCAGCTGTTACGCCTCCTGTATTGGTTTCTATTGTATGATTTAAGTATATAAGCTATGTATTGTCAATAAAATATTGCTCTATCCCTTCCTGCACCCCAGTGGTGGCAGGAACACGATATCCGATCTGGTACCATGACCATTCCTTTTTGAGGAATAAACCCCTAAGAACTCTAACACCACGGACTCTGCCTCTTTCTTTCCGATTGAGTTATTTTTGTTAAGTACTTACCTGCATAGAAATTAGGACGGTAAATCAAATATTTACCACATTATTTTGGTGCCCGAACAGGGACCCCTCCCCCACCCCACGCGCCGGATGGTGCGTTGCAAGCTTTGCCCCCTGCCATCAGTCAAGACGGAACTACGCGTACCCGCAGGATTTCCTGTTTCTCCCTCTGGCCCACGGAGGTGACGGAGACTGCGATCAGCACCCAGACGAGGCGGTGAGGAGTGCGGAGGATCCCGACCAGAGCCTAGCCGAAAGAAGCAAGGTCCGAGGTGTCAAGAGGCCCACCAGTTTCCGAAGTATCCACGTGTCGAGTCGAGTCGAGTCCAGTCCGGTCTAGTCCAGTCGAGTTTTCCGAGGCCTTCCGATTCCGTGCTTCCCGGTGAGTACCATTGCTGGGACGTATCTAGACGGGTGCATTATTATGTATCCGGTAAAGACGGGTTTGGGTAAACAAACGCGGTCTGCACTGTTTTAGACAGTGTATCTGTACTGTTTAGCAGTATATCAGTTATTCAAGTTCTTGCACTGTCTTTGACAGTGTATCTGTGCTGTTTAGCAGTACATCCAGTATCTAGGGTAGAGATATATGTTCAAAATGCTTTTCATGTGATTAATGTCGTGGTATGAGTGATTGTTTAATATGCATTATTGTGTTTTTATGTAATTAGCTGTGTTCAGAATAAGTAACCAGTACCAAGTATCCAGTACTAAGTAACAAGATGCCGTTCTTCAATAAACTAAGACAGATAGGAACTAGGAAAGGGATACTAGAGGAAGAAATTCCTATCCCCCCTAGGGACACTCCTGGAAATTTCATGTACCATAAGCATGGCTTAGATGCCATATTGTATCTAGATTTATGGGCCGATTATACTAAGCACCTAGAAGAAAAACACAGATGGCCCGTTACAGGAACGTGGGATGCTGAGTGCATCCTGAAAGTAGAAGAAGCACTATGGAGAAAGAAAGCCAGACAATCACAGAAAGATGCCATAGAATTGTGGCGTAAAGAATCACATAAACGAGCCGAGAAAGAGCTCCGTAGAGAAGACAGACATAGAGAAGAGTCAGATAGAGCCCGAGAGAACGAATTAGTTAATGAAGGAATCCGAGTAAAAGCAGAACAAGTAGACCGCGCACGAAACAATCTTGTAAATGGCATGTACCTTGTGGCCGAGGGTTCGCCTGAAACCACTTCAGAAATACCGAAAAATCTGCCGCCACCATTGGTTCCAACTAAAGTAAAGCACAGGACTACTAAAGACATATTTTTGAATTCTTATCTAGACGATGTAGCACCCGCTTACACCAATTCACACGCCCCGCCTACTGACGGTGACGGGGACGGAGGTGGCAACCCGCCTACAGACCATATCCCGCCATTACCGCAACAAGGTTCCCCCGTCCGACTACCGGTCGTTCCTCCACCTCCACCACTTCCCACGCTTAAGGTTAAGATACCAAATCCGTTTTTGCCTGATCCTATTAAGAGACAAGTTCAAGTACACATACAGACTCCACCGAGGGATAATGCCCAAGCCTCCGCCTCAGGAGGTGCAACCGGGGGTTACCAGACCCCGCCAGCAACACACAGATTACACCTTAGAGACATGCAGAAGCACCCTACACTCCAGTCACCCCGTCTCGACATACTCAAAGAACAACTTCCAGTTTGCAGATACAATCCAGTACCCGGCAAAGACGATAGAATGTTGATAGCATCATTACGTTTGCGACAAGCTACAGATTACCTAGTGTTATTCTCAGGGATGACTGATCACCTAGATAGAATATATCATTTTGTCCAGACTGGGGAAAATCCTGAAAGTATTAAGGAGGCCCTGGCACATCAGAAAGTTGACACTCAAGCATATATATTACGTTTTTTCATAAATTGCTTAATAAGAGAACGAGACAGGCCTGGGACAGACCAGGATGAAATGGACGCACTAAACAAGTGGGGTCAAAATATAGCCGAAGGAAAACATGATAAAGTGAACTGTATATCAAGCATGTACAAGAAAATAAGAAAAGCAGTAATAGAAATACACGAAAAAGAAAAAGAGAATGCCTCCTCCGAGGAGGAGGAAGGACCTGAAGAACCAGAAATAACTACAGATACGATAGCATATGTAGGTAAGGGAAATTACCTTAGGAAAGGCATTCGTCCAGAAAGTAAGAGAGTTTTTCTCTCTGGTATATCAAAACCGAATTCTCCTGAATATCTGTTTCAAGACACTGATAAAATGCTTCGAGAACGAATGGGGTACCATGTACTCAATTCTATGGATGAACAAGAACTAGCCCGGTCCGCAGTACTATGGGCTGACAATCCTAATATATACAATGATGACACAGTAGCGCAGACATTTCTGAACCTATCCCCAGACGAGCAGAAATTAGCAGGTATATATATGATTCAGCACCTCCTCACGTTATACAGAAATAAACATTCTGATCCAGGTCCCTTACACGATACATTAGAAGCACTACTCATGGATAGATGGAGAGGCCTAAGTACCAAGTTAATTCAAATAATTCTAGAACAACGGCACAGATATAACACTTTCCTAGGCCCACAATATGTTCCCGCTCCGCCCCCAGAAAGAAAAATGTATCATATGGAACGTTTAGAAAGGCAGAACCCTTTACGAGAAGTACATCCAGTTATGGGTACCGATAATACCTTGAAACGTGTGTATGTACACACACCTCTGACTAAGTTAGAACTATTGGAAATGAAGAAACTAGTACCCTGTCACGATAAAGACCCTGCAGGTTTTCACAGAGAACTTAAAGACATGTTACTGATGGGAGATTACACATATGCAGATATCATGAAAATGTTAAAGGTACTGCTGCCCACCGGCATCTACGAGAAACTCAAGGAAAGAGAATGGGAGGTGGGAGACAAAAAGATTATATGGACAGAAATAGAAGACGAGGAGAAAACTCGTACCCCAGGGCTAGGCCTTGGGGAGAAAGCTAAAGCATTACCAGGTTTGATAGTACAGGTTCTACCAAGATTACTGACCACCAAAAAGGAAGACTGGGACGCAATCTCAGCCTGTAAACAGAAACACGATGAAGATACCAGTGACTTCTATTCAAGATTCGAGAAATGTTTCATTATTAATAGTGGCCTAAAACCAGGTAGCGAGTCGTACCCACATCTTTTTGTATCAAAGTTAGTCGAGAATTCCTTGACAGCAGTCAAAAACCGTGTATATAAAGTTGAAAGTACATGGCAAGCAAATACGCCATCCCAGATGTTACAAATGTTACAATACCATCAGAACAGAATTAGAGAAGAACAGGATCACGAACAGAGACGTATGAAAGACACAAATGAAAATGTTAGTGGCCCAGTCGGTTCCAGCCGACGGCCAGAGAAAGGGTACGACCCAGACAGGTAATGCCGCAGCTCCAGTTAAAGGGACATGCAATTATTGCAAGCAGCCAGGTCACTACGTACATGAATGTCCAGTCCTGAAACACAATATAGCAACAGGTAAAACTAAAGAAAGACAGCATCCGCCTAGACAAGATCAGGGTCAGCAACAGACTTCACAGAATTCACAACCTATGCATGCTCCACCACATACAGCACAGACCGCAGCGGTATCACAGCCACAGTCACAGCCCATTGCCGCGACACAGCAAGTTTCACGACAGATGTGCCAGTATGCCCAATCTGATTATCCCGATTATCAGCGATACACATGAAACAGCCTAGAGAGGGAGGTTGGCTTGCCTCTTATTGAGATTCCTGTAGATCAAGACGGTCCTTACGTACACAGTCGAGTATTGGGAAAAGATAGAAAGTTTTTAATTGACACAGGGGCAAGCCGCACAACAATCAGCCATAATGAAGTCCCAGGGGCACCCCTCTCAGGCTCACAGAATGTTTCCCTTGGTTTTTCAGGACAGCCTATTGTAAATGAGGTATCGAAACCAGTCCCCCTGGCTGTGGGTCCATTATCACGTGTTACAGACTTGTTACTTACGAAATCATGTCCCGAAAATCTGTTAGGTATCAAAACATTGAAGGCTCTGGGAGTTGTGATATGTTGTTCTCCGGAAGGAGTTAGACTCTTTTTGCGTGACTTTAAGGGTCACTATGTACTACGAGAGTTTGATGTCAGATTGAAAAATGTACCGAAGCACCTGTGGGCACAAGGCCCGACCAATGTAGGTTGCATGCACATTACACCATACCGTGTTACACTCAAACAAGGAGTTGTTTTACCAAGAATCAGACAATACAAGTTACCACCCGATGCTGTAGTGGCTTTACTGGAAATCATTGAAGAGCTCATTGCCCAAGGAGTGGTCGTAGAGACCGACTCCAATATCTGTAATTCCCCTATCATTCCGATTCTTAAACGTACTGATCCCAATGCACCACCAGTATATCGGTTGGTGATTGATTTACGAGAACTGAATAAATGCATCGTTCCACAGTACCCTGTGGTTCCCGACATCTCTTCCCTATTGACTACTATTGATTCAGAAGCAACGTTCTTTACTGTAATTGACCTCAAGAACGCCTTCTTCAGTGTGCCCATTGATCCAGAGAGCCAATACCTCTTCGGATTCAGTTTAAATGGACGAAGTTTCACATTTTCACGCGCACCTCAAGGATTCACAGAAAGCCCCAGCATCTATAGTCAAGCACTGAAAAGACAACTCGATTGTATCCAAATGCCAGTTAACACTGCTTTACTGCAATACGTCGATGATCTGCTGATCACCGCACGAAGTGAGCCCGAATGTGAACAAGCATCACTGACAGTTTTACATTTTCTGGCCGACAAGGGACACAAGGTGTCTCCTTCGAAGCTACAATTCTGTGTTCAGCAAGTTGTGTACTTGGGTCACTTGCTGTCCAAAGTGGGGAGACAGCTCACTCCCGACCGCATCCAGTTAATTGTAAACATGCCACAACCCCAGACACAAAAGGAAGTGCGGGCCTTTATAGGCCTCACCTCGTACTGCAGACAATGGATTCCCCAGTATGCATTTCTAGCTAAACCACTCATTCAGTTGACAACACAGGAGGCAGCGACTTCGACTGCCCTTCCTTGGACTCAGGAACATACACAGGCCTTTGAGGAATTAAAGAAAGCTTTATGTCAAGCACCAGTTTTAGCGACACCATGTTACAGCAAACCTTTTACACTTTTTGTTACAGAACGTGATGGTACAGCGTTGTCTGTCCTCACTCAAGATCAAGCAGGTTCACATAAGCCTTGCGCTTATTTTTCAAGTACATTGGATTCAGTAGCCCAGGCGCTCCCTGCGTGCTTAAAGTCAGTCGCAGCGACAGCCCTAGCAATCAGACAGAGCGATTCAATTGTTTTAGGACATCAATTAACAGTACAAGTTCCACATTTTGTAGAGGTTCTTTTAAATCGAACCCAGACTCAACACTTGACTATAGCACGACTGACAGGTTATGAATTGGCGCTATTCCAGCCACACATAGAAATCAGACGCTGCAGCATTCTAAACCCCGCTACATTGTTACCTTCGATTATGACAAATTCAGCCCCGCATGATTGTATAGAGATCATTAATGCAGTAACAAAGCCCCGACGAGACTTAACAGATGTTCCATTGACAAATCCAGACCTGACACTTTACGTGGATGGTTCATGTATGAGAACAAGTACAGGAGAATTAGTGGCCGCCTATGCAGTGACCACTGAAACTGAAGTTAAAGAAACATATCGTATTGATACACTGTCTGCTCAAGCAGCAGAGCTCATCGCTCTGACCCGAGCCTGTATACTAGCCAAGAACAGAAATGTTAACATATACACAGATTCACGTTATGCTTTCGGAGTTGTACACGACTTCGGAGTATTATGGCAAGAACGAGGTTTCCTGACCTCTCACGGTGCCAAGATCCAACACGGTCCTCTCATCCAAGCACTGTTAGAAGTAATACATCTGCCTTCAGGCATATCCATCATGAAGTGCAAAGCACATACTAAAGTTACAGATTCCATTTCCCAGGGTAACGACCTGGCAGACCAAACAGCAAAACATACAGCATTGACTCACACCCAGACAACTGATATGACAAAGACAATAGTACCGACACATTGTATGACAGTTAGGGATCCCACACTAGATGTAATCGATATTCAGACACATGCTACTCCAGATGAAATCAAGAAATGGACTGAACTAGGAGGGATCCAGACAGATCAAGGTTGGATGACGAAGGGAAAATCTACATGGTTTCTCCCCGACTCTATGGTCCAAGTCATAATAAATACAGCACATAGTCCAGCACATCTAGGAGAAAAAGCTATGTTAGACAGTTTACAGAATCTCTGGTACAACAAACACTTACGAGCAGCAGCAAAACAGAAAGTGCGTACTTGCATGATCTGTTGTCAGTTCAATCCAGGTAAAAGCGTCCCTGTAGAGCAAGGTGGATTCCATCCTCCTGATCACCCTTTTGAAGTCCTCCAGATGGATTATATCCAGATGGACCGTTGTCGAGGATTTAAGTACGTCCTCGTAGTTGTTTGTGCACTTTCCCGTTGGACCGAAGCATATCCAGTCCCAGATTACACTGCCCCGACCACTGCCAGGCAGCTGGTTCGAGAATTCTTCCCACGGTACGGCTTGCCTCGTGTCGTGTACTCAGATAACGGACAGCCATTCTCATCCGAGCTCATGAAACAGGTTTCCCTTCTGCTGGGATATCAGTGGAAATTCCACTGCGTCCGACATCCCGAAGCCGCTGGCCTTGTAGAGAGGCATAACCAGACACTGAAGACACGCCTTGCAAAAATCTGTAAAGAGAAAGGGGTCGACTGGATAGTCGCCCTGCCAGTTGCACTGTTCTATATGAGAATGGTCCCCCATTCGAGATCAGGACTATCCCCGTATGAAGTGGTCTTTGGCAGACCACCGAATATGTGGGGGACGCCCATGCCTAAGAAAATAACCGATGTTGATTGTAACATGCTGACAGATTACCTTGCCTCCTTGATGTCTGCACTCCAATCATGTCGTTCACAGGTTGCTGCAGCTTTCCCCGACAACACTGATGTAAAGCCACACGATGTCCGTCCCGGGGATACAGTCCTAATTCGTAACTTCGACAGGAAAAGCCCGCTGGAGCCCAGCTGGAAGGAGCCGAAGATCGTCCTTCTTACCACGAGGACCGCAATCAAGGTGGAAGGCCGAAAGGGGTGGATCCACACGAGTCATATTAAAAAATGTAATGAACTGTTGCCAGAAACTGACTCGTCCACCCCCTCAAAGGACTGCCTCGATACTAAAGACTTCAAAGTTCCAAAAAGAGAGAAAACTCCCCAAGAGGAGTATCGATCAAAGCTTCGATCTAGCAAGTCAGACAGTTTAATTGTTTAAGTCCTCCCCTAGGTGAATCGGTTAAATAGTTTCTGACATGTATCCCCTAGATCGAGATAGAGAGAGAGAGAGACAACTCAAGAAACATGCATATTGTAAATCACTCCGTAGTCACTGTATAGTGACGTTACTGATTATGTTTTTTCTAAGTCTTCTGATTATTGTTGCTAGTATATTGCTTCCCATATATTACCCTATCTTCAAGCGTGAACAATCTGCTTACAATGTCACTGCCGAACATTCTTTTAGCGAGTTACCCCCCCATGAATTATCTTACAGACTTGCGCTGCGCAACAACACCTTCATTAGTATGTTACATCACTCCCATCAGACTAATAATGCTACAAATTGTTGGATATGTGGCCGACTCCCTCCCTATCAGAAATACAAGGGAGTTCTGCCCCTCTTCCCGTACCCGTTCACACACAATGGCTCTTGTGGAGCATGGTTTAGAATAATTAATTCCTTAGATCCTGATATTGCTGTTTTCAAAGGAAACTGGGTTTGGGGAAACTTGAACTTAGTTCTACTTAACGCCTGTTATCCTGACAAAAAGGGACTTCCCATTAGAATAGGAACTGATCTAGAAAATGAAGTATATGGATTAGGTAATTATACAATTAACCTTATGATTCTTACTGTCGAATCCGAAGCTGCACCAGTTCTCCCTGCTATGTCAGTATTACCAGTCAAAGGTGATTTATGTGTCAGAAAGAAGGGTTCAGTACACTTAGGTCATAGCAAATGTACTACTGTGGTCGAATTCAGTGATCAAGGCAAATCTTCCTTTAGAGCTACTCGTCATTCCTATTTTGTTTGTGGCCATACCGCATACATACGCTTACCTCTAGATTGGGATGGTACCTGTTACATTGCATTCCTTCTGCCACCTGTTTTTCTAGCCCCTCCTGATTATCACAGAAATACAAATCTAGTAAAGAATAGACTCAGAAGAGATCTCCCGATTGTCGACTATACTGAAACGGCATGGGAGCAATACACAGATTTCAATAAAGGATTCTTTTTCTTCACAGGTCCTGTCCAAAATAGTAAACTAATACGCAGATTAACTAGAACACTCGAAGCAGTAGTGAATGAAACGGCCTCCGCCCTAGGTAACTTAACAGAGGAGCAGTCCGCCATGCGGGTTGTTGTTCTCCAGAATCGTCTTGTTATTGACGTCATCCTAGCAGATAGGGGCGGAGCTTGTAAGGTCATCGGGTCAAGTTGCTGTGTTTTCATTCCAGAAAACGCGCCTACAGTATACAAAGCTATTACACGTCTTCATAAGATTGCAAGTTTGATACATCAGAATCCAGGCACCTGGACTTGGTCCGGTTGGTTCTGGACAACGTTGACCGCTTGGGGATGGAAGATCCTATCCTTCCTAGGCATTGCCCTTGTCATAGTATTCAGTTGCTGCCTGTGCCTACAGTGTGGGCCAGCGATTTGTGGTCTGTGCGCCACTTCATGTATTGCACATTCCAGTTTTCACTTAAAACGCGAAAAGAAGAAAGAAGAGCAAATAATGTTACAAGAACAGACTGATCGATTTATGAGAATCGATATATCATGAAGGGTCCGTAGGGAACAAGGAGGGAATGAGGAAATATAAATTTTATGGTCAAGAAATGTTCCCTAACGTGTACCCCACCGTCTCCATGTACCAGCCTAAAGTGCATGTAACTTCCCTCCTGTGCCAGCTATGAAGACGCAAATACATTTGCGTCCAACATTAACATGTCCTCTTTCAGATCCACCCTGAATGGGTTGAATATTCTGTTCCTAAATATGCCATGCCAACGTCTTTTTGTGGTGTACTTTACACGTTTTTCAGCTCTGGCGAAGTAGGCCCTGAATTCTGCCATCGAGCCTTTTTCTGCCTTCTGACTCTGAAAGCCTCAGCCCAGGCTGCCTCTGTACCCGTGACCTCTGCCTTACTTCCTGTGCGGCTAACGGCGCTTAGTTCAGCCTGCTGCCTGCCAACACTGTATTCAACCTTCGAATTATCTGTTCCGCTCCTCAAACATACATTCCTGCCTACTAGTTCAAGTAAACATCTTCCAGCTGCAGAGCAAAGGGCCCGGCCTCACTGTCTCCGTGCAAGTAATTCATAGCCTCTGTTACCATGGTAGGCCCATGCCCCCTCACATCTCATGCAGACACTTAGACGCTTATACACGCACTCACAGTCAGTATAGAATAGCTTCTGCCCCAGAGACCTTTTCCTCTAGATAATATGGTTCCCAAACATTAGATATCAGATATGATATAGGTACGAGTTGATCTGACATGCCAGACTTCTGTCTCTTTCCGCTAGTGTAAATGTCAAGTCCCCTGCACCCTCCAGTTCCATGTCATTCACGCGTCATGCAGCTGCGCGCGCATCCAGGCCTCAGATTTCTGCTGACATTGCCAAATTCTGCTAAGTACCCACCTACTCGTGACACTTACATGTGACGTTTCTAGCACACGCCTCTATGTTCACGCCTTCTAATTACGTATCACTACCACGTGTATGCTGTTATCTTGTTTCTCTCAGCTGTTACGCCTCCTGTATTGGTTTCTATTGTATGATTTAAGTATATAAGCTATGTATTGTCAATAAAATATTGCTCTATCCCTTCCTGCACCCCAGTGGTGGCAGGAACACGATATCCGATCTGGTACCATGACCATTCCTTTTTGAGGAATAAACCCCTAAGAACTCTAACACCACGGACTCTGCCTCTTTCTTTCCGATTGAGTTATTTTTGTTAAGTACTTACCTGCATAGAAATTAGGACGGTAAATCAAATATTTACCACAAGTGACCACACAAAAGGCGTGTCTTTCTTTAAGAGTCTGGTGATAGGTGTCACAACCTCTGAGAAATGTTCTATAAAACGTCTATAAAAATTGGCGAAGCCAAGAAAACGTTGTACATCCTTAACCGATGTAGGTGATGGCCATTGTAGAACTGCTTGTACCTTGTGAGGATCCATTTCCAATCCATGAGCGGATAATATATACCCCAGGAAGGCCACTTGAGACCTATTGAAAAAAGCATTTATCTAGTTTGCAAAATTGGAAATTGTCCTCAATCTTTGTAATACTGATTGGACGTGATTTATATGTTCCTCCAAAGTAGCGGAATAGATGAGCAGATCATCTATATATGCAATGACACATTTGTCTAGCAGGTCTTTTAAGACATCATTTATGAAGTATTGGAAAGCAGAGGGCGCATTGCACAGCCCAAAGGGCATTACCAAATATTCGAATAATCCGAACTTGGCGCAGAACGCCGTCTCCAACTCATCTCCCTCTCGTACTCTCACAAGGTGGTATGCCCCCCGCAAATCCAGCTTTGTAAAAAACGTAGCTGTCTACACCTGGTCCAAAAGAGAGGAGTTGAGTGGCAACGGATATCTGTTTTTGATCGTCACTGCATTGAGGGCACGATAATCAATACAGCATCGCAGACCGCCCTCCCATTTAGGTATAAAAAAGAGAGCGGACGAAGCGGGGGACCTAGAGACTCAAATGAACCCTAAATCCAGCATTTTGTCCAGATACTCTCTCAAGTATATGTTCTCCTTTTCCGTCAAAGCATATACTCTGCTGGTAGGAATACGAGCCCCTGCTTGTATGTCTATTCTGCAGTCATATACCCTATGGGGGGGTAAGTTGGTTGCTTCCTTGGCATCAAATATCGGAAGATATGCTCTATAAACATCTGGTAGGGTCTTATCGGGTTCGTCTAAACTATCCTCTACAATAGTCACATACTTCGTCAGGTCTAGTGGTATTATCATAGGGCAAGGGTTAGTTATATCTGGTTTCTTCGTGTTTATGCTGGATACAACAGAGGTCGAAGGTTTTGTGTGTTCTGTGCATGATGTGGAATTGAATTCCATCTGACCTGTCTGCCAATCAAAGGATGGATTATGTTGCCACAACCAGGGAAGGCCTAACACCACCGGGAATTGGGGCGACTGGATAATGTCAAAACCAAGAAGTTCCAAATGAGTGGTAGCTATAATTACCTCCAAAATGTCTGTGGTATGAGTAATGGGGCCTGATTTAATGAGCTCCCATCAATGGTATAAACCTCTTCTATAACTTTCTTTTGAATCCTAGAGAGGTGATTTTCTTGTGCCCATTGGCCATCCATAAAATTCCCGGAAGCCCTGGAATCAATCATGATGGAGACATCTAATTGGTGATTATTCCATTGCAACAAAGAAGGTACAAAGAAATGGCTCTGAGTCTGAGATAAGGAGGAGACTATAGATCCAGAATGACCCGATGCCTCAGTCTCTCTTGGCTTCGGGTCTTCTAGTTTTCCGACCTCCTAGATTGTTTAGGCTTAATGGGACATTCTCTTAGGAAATGCCAGCTTTGCCGCAATATAAGCATAGCTTATTATCCCTTCTACATTGCTTTTCTGCTTCGCTAAGGGGCCCCTTAACACTCCCTATCTGCATAGGATCAGTGTTGTATAAGCTTACATCGGATTCTGTCTTCTTTTCTCTATAAGCTATTTTATTGAAGTCGAAACGTGTCTTATCCTTCCTTCTTTCCCCTAATCTGTGGTCGAGTTTCACCACTAAATCAATTAACTCTGTACAGGTGTCAGGGGGATCTACAAAGTGAGCCAGGGCATCCTTTAATTCATCACGCAACCCCTTATAAAATAAGGCGCTGTGTTTCTCAAGAGGCCATCCTGCTTCCGCCACTAATCTATGGAAAGTGGATATATATGTGGGTAGATCTTTGGAACCCTGTTTAAGATTTAAGAGCTCAGTATCAGCTGCATGCATGAAGGTATGTTTGTCAAACAACTTCTACAGTTCTCTCTTAAAGGCGTTATAGTTTAGAAGCAAAGGATCATCTCTTTCAATCAATGGTATAGCCCAATTAGTGGCAGAGCCCCCTAAATAGAAAGCACAAATGCAACCTTCGCTTGATCTGAAGGAAAGCATACTGCTTTACACATGAAGTGTAATTGGCACTGACTAATGAATGCAGCACATTTAGCAGGGTCTCCGTAAAACCTTTCCGGAGGGGCCAAAGGTATAGGGGGAGGAGGAGTAACCACCTGTATGACAGGATTCTGGGATCCAGAAGCTCCTTCCGTCCCCTCTAAATCAAGTCTATCTAATCGACCAGCCAATGCTTGGGTCTCCCTCTGGAGATTACCCTTCATGTTAGCAAGGTCACCTAGTGTTACGTCCATGGTACTTGGGCGGCAAATTGATATAGGTTTCGCGTTCTGTAATGCTGGAAGCTGATGTTGCCTCGGAAGTACCACGGAAGTGAGGCTTAGTCCACTACTTCCCCTAACCGGTTCACCATATGCCAGAATCGAATAACTGGACACAAATGGTGATGCCCGCAAGGGGAAAACTGGGAAACAAAACAAGGTAAGGAGGGGAAGCACAGGTTCTTCGTACACACTTGGAGTGGCTGTCAGTCCTGGGGAACCAATACACCTCTGTCAACCGTTACCTAGATATAATGACAAATAACAAACGTTAATGTAGTCCCTATTGGCATGCAAGAAAAAATAGAAATAGTGTTAGGTGCATATACCTCTTGTTATGTGGGGCTCTGTATGGAAACGAGAGGAGAACTGGTCCTAGGCAGGAAATGAAGTTGCTAAGTGTGCCCTGAAATAACACAAATGTATTTCACCTCTCTATACAACATATAACTGAATACTTTAGCATTCTATTTTCTCGAGGCCTACCTGTGTATGGAAGAGGGAGAACTGTAATAAAAACCAGGACTAGAATCAATACTCCTCTAGTCCTGAATTCTGAAAGGATAAGACCTTTCACCAAAATAATACCAAATACGGGACAAATGGTCCAAGGGGGAACAAAGAAACAAATCAGGAAAAATGTGGATCCCTTATATAATCAGGGATTAACATATCCAAATAGTCCACAGAAAAGAGGACCTCGAGAGAGATTCAGGTAACGAACAAAAATCGCTCCACCAGCCAGAATGAGCAAGCAATTATACCATAAATGAAAACAGATGCAGAGTACCTGCACTTCATAAAGCAATGAGTATTCCGTGAAATCGGACCGACGACAGCCGCAAACCCGACGGGACCCGCTAAACGCCACCACCGTGACCCGGACGCTGGAACACTTTACCCCGGAACCGAAAAGGAACGTGAAGGGTTCTCGGGAAGGAGGGGAGGGATTAAATGCCGATAAGAGCCTTTATCTTCGCTCATGCACAGTGTACTTTGCCAACCATCTGTAGCTGTTTTTCTTGTCAACCACAACCCTGACTGCAAGCATGACAGGAGGTTTTTATATACAAAGATGGGGATGATAGGCCAGATGTTGATTTCACACCCATAACTTCTGGCTTGCGTTGGATGGAGGCTTGGCTGGTCTGGACCTGGAGAGAGCGTCAGCGTTTCAACCCTAAATGTGCCCCAATAGGTGTTAAATGTGGGTCTTCATCAGGACAAAGTGTCTGGGAGGGGGAATGACAGCCTAGAAGAATTAGAGGGCGGCGTGTTATAGGCGAGGTTGCTGGTGTGCTCATGAAGATGCACAATTGGAAACAGGCCAGCAAGTACTCACCCTGTGGTGGCTGGAGGAAGTCAGAGCCACGGGCTGAGTACAACTGCAGAGAATTCTGTTGCGTGTTCAAGAGGTCACTGCTCTACAAAGGGGGTAAAATGACTGAGGGGTCAGAAGGTGCCCACTGGCCCAAAGGGGGATACCTAAATGATTTGCCCAATTGTGCATGTATAAGTGAAGATGCGTTAAACATGCATGGTCCTGTGAGTAAGAGGGTGCACACCACTGGGAAGTGATGCCAATCTTGGTACTGAAAAAAGTGATGATTGAAAGCTGGGGCAAGGCTGCTATTGGTAGTGGTTAAAGGCATCTGTGAAGTGGCTAATTCGGTCCAAGGAAAATTCAACGCACAGCTCTGGAGACTGCCAAGTCCATAATTACGAACTGCGTGCTGTGCAACTATGTTGGAGGCAGTTGATTCCTCCTAATCGGACGTGGACTAGGCTACCAGCGGGCCAAATTCATGGAGGCCTATCCGCGTTGTGACTTAAAGGGGTGACTTAAAGGAGTGATGCTAAAACATCAGATGCGTGTAAAGCGCGTTGTATCCTAAGGGGAGGATAAAATGGTGCGGACGCAACGTTGTCTAAAATAAGTGATTTAAAAACCAGAAACAGGCCAGGTGTGACGTGGGCCTTGATCGCTGATGAGTGGGATATGACAGCCGGTATTATGCGAGCAGAATCGGGCGTGACATGGGCTTAAGTCAGTGTTTGAGATAGATGTCCGGCGTGACATTGGACCTAAAGTCTTGATTTGATAACAAAAAATGCTGCATGTAACGGATGCAACGGGGTCTTTAATAGGTGGTTTAAAAAAAGACAAAACATACCTGGATGCCCTGGGCCATGAGCAGTGCTGAGTGGGTTATGACCCCCGGTTTGAAGCGTGCGGGATCGGGCACAACGTGGGTATGATAAAGCGATTTAAATAAATGCCGGGCGTGGCATGGACCTAAAGTGGTGATTAAACAACTGAAAGGGTCGCATGTGTGGCAGAGGGCTTATATGAAACTACGTGTGGGTAATACCCACTTGTATAGGAGTACAGGTTCAGTGCTCACCTTAGTCGAAGATTTGTGGCGCGCGGAGTTTCAGAAGGACCGTAGTCCTATCCGAAGGCTGCATAAAATCAGGGCATGTGAGCCCTGAAGGCGATGCATTAATAGTGCGGCGTAGACGTGCCTGCCGGCGTGCACGTTTACAGTTGGGGATTATGTTGCCTAGCAACGACGTGTGTTCCTGTCATGTATTACGCTGCGGGCGTGAGTGAGTGCAGCGTTCTCCTATAGGTGTAGGAAATAGAGGATTTTGAGCCATGATTTGTGGTGAGAAGGCACATAACAATGTGAGTAGTCCAGTGTGAGCTCTCAAAAAAAAGCTGATATTGCAAGCATTGCAAACAATGGTGTTTTATCAACACGAGGTTCTAAACAGTTCATGCTCAAATAGAGAACAGTAGGTCTGGCTGTTTTGCTGGTTCCAGATAAGCCTTCACCACATTGTCCTTGACATTTCTACCTCTCTTGAAGGCGAATAGCGAATTTTCAGTCGTGTTAAGTTCAGAGGCCACCAAGTTCCAATACTTTTTGACAATTCTTTTGATCCCATTGCTTTTAGAATTGAAAGTGGTAGCGCACACGATGTTGTCAACACCCAACTTCCTGTCCTTTGATTGCAGTAGTTGATCTCTGTGGCAGTACCATGCCCGTTTCCTGGCGCGTTTCAACAATCCCAAAAGGTAGCCTCACTCCTGAAGGTGCTTCATTAGGACCTCTGTTTCTCCGAAGAAGTCCTCTCTGAAAGTGCAATTTCTCCTTAGATGGAGGTATTGCCTGTAGGGCAAGTTGTCCATTAAGTTGCGTGGATGGTGGGACTGATATTTCAACAGCGTGTTTCTCTCCGTGGGTTTCCTGTATAAATCACAGAATAAGCGTCCTTCATCAGCTCCGAACGTGATGTTGAGGAAATCAATGGAGTTGATGCTGTAATTCATGGTGAATTGGATATCATTATCTCTTCCATTCAAGCAAATGGTAACCTCCTTCAGTTGATTCTCAGTGCCCAACCAGATCATGATCACATTATCTATGTATCTATTCCAGACTGTTATTGAATCAATAAACGGGTTATTCAAACTATAGAGGTGTTCCTCTTCATAGTAGTCCATGTAGGTGTTTGCCAAGTTGGGTGCATAAATCACGACCATTGCTACTCCTTTACACTGGAAGTAAAAATGTTTTTTGAATACAAAGTAATTCTTCATCATAGCGATTTCCAAAAGGCGATTAGAAAATCTGTTGGAATCCAATGCGGAATGGGTCATTTATCCAAAGTCATCCGAGCCACATCCAGTGCTTTGCCTTGTGATATCGATGTATATAATGATGAAATATCCAATGTAACTAAAAATTGGGCATTGGTGTCAAAGGGTTGGTCTTTAAGCAGTAAGATGATATGCATGGAGTCCCGGACAAAGGATTTAGTCTCTGTGACCCATGGTTGCAAGAAATTTTCAATAAATTGGTTGATGGGCTCAAGGATCGAACCAAATCCCGGGACAATTGGCCTGCCAGGTGGTTTATGCATGCGTTTATGCACCATTGGGCAGTGTGTATATTGTTGGGATTTTAGGTTCCTTTTTGTTCAGAAAGTCTTCCTCCTGTGTGCTCAGAAAGCCTTTATTCACTCCATCCTTGGTGAGTGCTTCAATCAAGGATTTGATCTCCAATACAGCCAGTTGGTGTTCAATTTCTTCTGTATAATCTGTGGTGTTTTGTACAACTAATGCACCACCCTTATCTGCTGCCTTGATGACAATAGAACTGTTCTCCCGCTGACTGTTAAGCGCTAGTTTTTCTTTCTTTGAGATGTTATATCTGATGTATTGTCGTTGCTCAAGTGAGACCATAACTTCCTGCAGGACAATTTGCTCAAAGGCCGGTATGCGTTGGCTCATGAGATATGACCCTGGAGTCAAGGTGGATGGGGGCTTGAATGGTGTTGCTGTTGCGACTGGTTCATAGGTGTTCCTGTCAAAGTAGTACTTCAGTCTGATTTTGCGAAATCATTTTTGTAATTCAAGTTTCGTGGTGAAGGGGTCTGGTCTGTTGGTTCGCACGAAGTAAAGGCCTTTGCTCAGTGGATGTACCATGTTACAACGCATACTGTTACAACTACCTACCGTTACAACGCGACCATTACAACGCATACCATTACAACGCATAGCGCTTTGAGGTGCTGGATAGTGGTAAGTATAATTTACTATTCTAACTCCAGTCCCCGTGGACCCTAGGGAAGGTGTTGGATAGTAAATTATACTTATTCCCTATCCTAGAGCGCCCCCCAGCGCAATGCGTTGTAATGGTATGCGTTGTAAAAGTCGCGTTGTAATGGTAGTGCGGAGTAAAAGATGCGTTGTAACGGGTGTATACCTTGCTCAGTATATCTCTTTCAACTACCGACATTGTGTAATTCGACAGGTTGAAAATAGGATCCATTGTGTCATTAGTGTTCCCAAGGTGGGTGTAGCTGTAGTCCCAGTGATGACTGTGGTCTTGTTGGACATGCCAGGCGTACTGTGCGCTAGCAATGGTGGATTCTCAGTGCAGGGGGTCTCCCTACCTGTCAAATGGGTAGTAAGTGAGGTAGTGGGAACCATTTCTACCATCTGTAGGTTTGCTTTCATGTGGAAAAAATCTCCCTATGTGTTTCTGGTGGGAAGAACCTCACTCTGGGGTTGCCCGTTGTGTGCCTCTCCCCCTGTTCCATCCTCTCGGGCGTTCCCAACCTTGTTCTGTGCCTCACCCCTCGGTTGGATTGTCAGTAAGCCTACTCTAAAAAAATGTGTTGTCCCTGGTTACCCTGTCTGCTAGTTGATGGCCTGTCGGAGTCTGAGTCAGACCCGCTGCCAAAGGAGGAATCTGAGAAGATGTGGAACCTCCTTGGTCCCTGCCTACCTCTGTTCGTGGAAAACCTTGGCTGTCCTGTTGGTAATATTCGTCAGCCAGGTAGGGGTATGTGTATTTCTTGTTGTAGTTTCTAATGTCTTTTGCCAATTTGTAAAGTTTCCTATTGAGGGTGATGGTGTTAAACTCTGTTAATGATTTCTCAGCCCATTCCAACGCTTCTTTGGCTTAGGATAGAGCACTGTCCTCAAATATCTCCCTTTTTAATTAGGCTATTTCTTGTGTGAGCCTTTTGACATATTCGATGGCTGTCTCAACCCTCAGAACCATCCAGTGTCTGAAGCAGTTGTTGGCCACAAAACTGAAGCCTTCCCTGAATTTAGGGACGTCAATGAAAATTGCAGGCTCGTTTTTAACTTGTAACCCTTTGGGGATAATATTCACGTGAAGATATTTGGTCAGAACATGACCATGTAGGCGTGACCTAATGAGCTTTTTTTCTAGCCTTCCTATTTTCATAAGCTTCTCATTGAGGGTGGGGTCCACAGATACTCGGTAGGAGCCAAGTAAAAAGTTGGATGCGCCCTGGTCTTGTTTCGCTATGTAGTCCTCACTATAAGAAAGCGTTTCTTTATCTGACATGTTATGAGTGGATGGTAGTGTGTTATCAACCGATTGTCAATACAAAAAATTCAATTTTAGCGTAAAATGTTTTACATACGCAAAGGATAAAGTTGGAGACAAAAACATACATGAGGATTATTATGAACAGTCAATACAAAAAGACAAACGAATGAGAGTAAAAACCCTCACGGGTCAGCACCTGCACTTGTAATGGTTTAACAAAAATGGGGTAACTCTATGTCCCTCAGAACTTGGGTAATTATCAACTAAACAAGTGGTTCTGTTGGGTAGAAAATATGTTACTTAATCTAGCTCCTAGTGCTAAATAAAAATGTTAGCAACCAATGGAACACGCCTATAGAAAAAAACATTTACTGTGGAGGAATTAAAGACAAAGCTTAAGTGCTGGAAGTTAGTTCTTTTTAAGATAAACAGAATTGATTCATTCAATATATCATCATGGTGAGCAAGTAAAGAAAATAAAGACTGTCAACATGAAATATTTACACGACAATGGGGTGATTTATGTGACATAAGTGCTCAGTGCTGTACAAATGTTTAATATATACAAGATGCTGGTGGGTTTTATATACAAAGATGGGGATGATAGGCAAGATGTTGATTTCACACCAATAACTCCCTGGGTGGAGGCTTGGTTGGTTTGGACCTGGAGGGAGCGTCAACGTTTCAACCCTAAATGTGCCCCAATAGGTGATCACAGCGGGTCTTCATCAGGACAAAGTGTCTGGGAGGGGGAATGACAGCCTAGAAGAATTGAAGGGTAGCGTGTTATAGGGGAGGTTGCTGGTGTGCTCCTGAAGATGCACAATTGGAAACAGGGCAGTGAGTACTCACCCTGTGGTGGCTGGAGGAAATCAGAGCCACTGGCTGAGGACCACCGGGGAGAATACTGTTGCGTGTCCAAGAGGTCACTGCTCTACAAAGGGGGGTAAAAAGTCAGAGGGGTCAGAAGGTGCCTACTGACCCAAAGGGGGATACCTAAGTGATTTTCCCAATTGTGCATGTATAAGTAAAGACGCGTTAAACATGCACGGTACTTTGAGTAAGAGGGTGCACACCGCTGGGAAGTGATGCCCATCTTGGTGCTGAAAAAAATGATGATTGAAAGCGGGGGCAAGGCTGCTATTGGTAGTGGTTATAGGCATCTGTGAAGTGGCTATTTAGGACCAATGAAAATTCAACGCACAGCTCTGGAGACCGCCAGGTCTGTAATAAAGAACTGCATGATGTGCAACTATGTTGGAGGCAGTTGATTCCTCCTAATTGGTCGTGGACTGGGCTACCAGCGGGCCGAATGCATGGAGGCCTGTCCGCGGTGTGACTTAAAGGGGTGACCTAAAGGAGTGACGCTTAAACATCAGATGCTTGTGAAGCGCGTTGTATCCTAAGGGGAGGATGAAATAGTGCGGGCGCAACATTGTCTAAAATAAGTGATTTAAAAACTAGAAACAGGCATGGTGTGACGTGGGCCTTGATCGCTGATTAGTGGGATATGACAGCCGGTATTATGCAAGCAGAATTGGGCGTGACGTGGGCTTAAATAAGTGATTGAGATAGATGTCCGGCGTGATGAAGGACCTAAAGTCGTGATTTGATAGCTAAAAATGCCGCGTGTAATGGGCGCAACAGGGTCTTTAATAGGTGATTTTAAAAAGACAAAACATGCCTGGCGTGCAGTGTGCCTTGAGCTGTGCTGAGTGGGTATGAGCGCCCGTTTGAAGCGTGCAGGATCGGGTGCAACGTGGGTATGATAAAGCAATTTAAATAAATGCTGGGTGTGGCGTGGACCAAAAGTGGTGATTAAACAACTGAAAGGCTCGCATGTGTGGCCGAGGGCTTATATGAAACTATATGTGGGAAATACCCGCCGATATAGGAGTGTGGATTCAGTGCTCACCTTAGTTGAAGATTTGTGGCGCGCAGAGATTCAGAAGTGCCGTAGTCCCATCCGAAGGCTGCATAAAGTCAGGGCGAGTGAGCCCTTGAGGTGATGCATTAATAGTGCAGCGTAGACATGACTGCCGGCGTGCACGTTTACAGTTGGGGATTACATTGCCTAGCAACGGCGCGCGTTCCTGTTGTGTATTAAGCTGCGGGTGTGAGCGAGTGCAGCGTTCTCCTAGAGGTGTAAGGAATAGAGGGTTTTGAGCCATGATTTCATGTGAGAGCGCACATAACAATGTGAGTAGTTCAGTGTGAGCTCTCAATTTTTCATGCGGTGATAGACAAAGGACAATGGAACCGGGCAAATATGTAATCAAAAGCCGATAATGCAAGCATCGTGAACAATGGTGTTTTATCAACATGAGGTTCTAAACAGTTCATGTTCAATTAGAGAACAGTCAATGCGTCAGATGAGAGTTCTTTGGCAAAAAATTGAAAGTGACTGGCAAGTATTATGTAAAGCAATTACAAGTGTTTGACAGTTTCCATAAACCCAATATGAATTGCATACAATGGTTGGGCAAGCTTCAACATGTGCAATAGACAGATCGCAAGTGGTGTTACAAATTGGTATATCAAGGTATTATATAAAGCAATTACAAGTGTTTGACAGTTTCCATAAACTCAAGATAAATTGCATTCAATGGTTGGCCAAGCTTCAACATGTGCAATAGACAGATCGCCAGTGGTCTTACAAATTGGTATATCAAGGTAACACAGTGTCTAGGTGTATGTCATGCTATAAAGCGGCAGCCGCCACTAGAGGTACATAGCTGATTGAAGGCTAACAGCGGGGTAGATGAACAAATTGTCTGTTGTTCGTCAGCAGTATACCGGGTTGTAACCAAAGCAGGGAGGAGGAAAACTACTGTAACTAGAGTAGACCCATCTGTTTCGTAACAGGAAGCACTTCATATAAATAAAGCAGGTGCTTGAGTTGAAGCTCAAATTCAGTAACGTTTTAATCAGTCCAAAACATTAGTGAGCACGGTCGAGTCTGGGCAAATGTGCTTTAACTCCAAATCTGCAGTCGAAAATTAGCTGTAATACTCGAGGGAGGTCTTTGCATCCCTGAGTTTCTCGAGCGCAATCCCCGTTCCTGTGACTAGGAGGCTGCTTTCTCCTCACCTGCTGCCCTGCTCGCTCTCTGACCCTTTATACATGAGGCATGTTGACACGCATAGAAGCCCCGCACCATACACTAGCGGTATCAAACGTTTTCCCGCCCTTTCCAAACTATGATGGACAGCTCACTAAAGGGACCTCAGCGCCTTTTGGCGCGGTGGCAAAGTTACTGACACACATGGTCAGTGGAGACAAATCTTCTGGCCCTTTACGCAGATGCAGTGTAGTAAAAACTGTACATTTACCCAACGAGGTAGCACTTACTGATTAGCCAGTAAAAGTACTCCAGTTGAGTAGAGATATTGCACAAAACGGTGGCATCTTCGTTGATAACTATGCAGGGCAGGATTCATTCTGGCACGAGGCTCCTGTCACAAAAATTAAACCTCAACAGGAAGCACTTCATAGAAATAAAGCAGGTTCCCGAGTTGAAGCTCAACTTCAGTAACATTTTAATCAGCCCAAAACATTAGTGAGCACGGTTGAGACTTGGCAAGTGTGCTTTAACCCCATATCTGCTGTTACAAATTAGCTGTAATACTCGAGGGAGGTCTTTGCATCCATGAGTTTCTCGAGCGCAATCCCCATGTAGTTCATGTGACCAGGAGGCTGCTTTCTCCTCACCTGCTGCCCTGCTCTCCCTCTGACCCTTTATATACAAGATGCATGTGAATACGCATAGAAGCCCTGCCCGTTTGGCCCCGCACCACACACTAGCGGTATCAAACGTCTTCCCGCCCTTTCCCAACTATGATGGACAGCTCACTCAAGGGACCTCGGCGCCTTTTGGCGCGGTGGCAAAGTCACAGGCACACATGGTCACTGGGGACAAATCATCCGGCTCTTTACGCAGCTGCAGTGTAGGAAAAGCTCTATACATTTACCCAATGAGGTAGCACTTACTGATTACCCACTAGCAAGTATGGTGCAAATTGCAAAACAATCCGCGATTTCTCAGGGAATCCGCTGATTTTTTTGCAATTTCTCGTGAATTCCCAGACCGCAGATCTGCAAAATGCGCCCATACTTAGCTATTTCATTCATTTAGTCTGAGAGGGCTGTACCAGTTGGCGGGGAGCAAGAAGTATATATTTGAGTATAATATGATTTAAAGGTGGAGCTGATATCTGCATTACGTGTGAACCAGGCATCCCTTGCAGTCTGCAGTCGGGTAATCGAGGTGTTGTGCTGTAGAGGGGAAAGAATACTTTCCAGTGTGCACTCAGACCTCTCACCCTCCCTGAACACTACAGTACAAGCGTACTTCCCCAAATAGGCGGTCTTATGCAATGAGAGATCCTGGAAATCACTCAGAAGAGTTGCTTGCAGATGCAAGAGTGGGGGAGCCCCGCCCCCAGCTAGGGTCTGGGCATATAGGTCCTGCAACGGTCGCTCAGTCTTATCGAGGTCTCGTCGTGTTTATATGTAAATATACTACGATTGCATCCAGAACTTTGCTCTTAAAAATCACGTCCAATAAGGCATCAGAGGGAAAACATAAGGGTCTTTACGAGGCATGCAATTGCGGGCAGGAGGACCGACAATAAAACGGGTAAACGGTCGGACAAAGTTTGAGGCAAGTGATCAGCCTTTTGTAATGTAACCAGTAGGTCCGGTGTCATATATCATATGTCTATATGAGACTAGGTGCCATGTGGTGCTGAATAAAATGAAAATACATTATCTACTGAATGTTAGTTGCGCCATGCGTCTGCTAATAAATGCCTACGCAACAGTGTCTCAAGTTCCGATACAAAACACGGTTTTGTGACTTGACGTATACCTGTGGTGTGCGCAATCAGTTGCAGTGTGAGGTTGAAATCCCCGCCAAATATGATGGTATCTATTGGTATGGTGGTGATATGTACAACAATAGTATCAAAAAAGCCCCGGGGATCCACGTTGAGGGCTTACACGTTAATAATAAGTACTTGTTTTGCACCAGTACTTTCAGCCACCAGCAGATATCGCCCCTCAGGGTCTATAACAACAGAATGGGATACAAAGGGAAGTGTCTTGTGCATTAGTATATACACACCCCAGTAAAAAGGGGTGTAATTGGCGAAAAATCTGTTATTGCCCCATGATGCAGCAAACAGATTATTTGTGTTCGGGGCATAATGGATCTTTTGAAGCAGCGCAACATGTATGTTATGACATGACAAATAGGCAAGTATCTGTCATTCCTTGTGGGGATTTGAGAGTCCTCTTATATTCCATGTCATACACTAAGGGGCAGATGTATCAAAAAACCATTTTGCGAGTCCGTAATAGCGATTTGTAGCGAATCGCAATTTCGGAATCGCAAAATGGTATGTAACAAGAAAATTGCGAGAAAATAGCGATTCCTTAAAACTCGCAGAAAATATTGCGAGAAAAAAGCGAATCGCATAAATGCGATTTTCGCATTTTAGGAACTCGCAAAAACGGGAATCATGCAATGCTGGCACAAGTTGATGACATCACAAGCAGGAAGTACCAGTGATTGCTTGCACCTGCTCCCCAGAGCCACACCCAGTGGCAGTTGGAAGAGTGTGCTGAGGCAGAGCAGACCTGTTTGTACAGCTATGGAGGCACAGAAGGCACAGGAGGAGCAGCCAATTGAGAAGAAAAAAAGAAAGCAGAAGTTTTCAGAGAGGGAGCAGGAAGTGCTCATAGAAGAAATGGTTTGCAACCATGAAGACCTCTTTGGAAAAAAATCTTTAAAGGTACCTGACTCCAGGAAGAGGAAAATATGGCTGGAGATCCAGGAGAAGGTCAACTCAGTAGGAGTCACCACTCGCTCCATTGAAGAGATCAAAAAAAGGTGGTACGATATGAGACTGAGATCCAAGGAAAAACTTGCAGAGAGGCTGAAAGATGGCAACCTGACAGGTGGTGGCAGCTCCATGGTGGACAAACCAACACCCCATGAGGAATTGATAGAATCCACACTGACAACTGAAAGTGTGAGTGGAGTGACCAACATAGACAGCTCAGAACCCACAGCACCAGCACAAGGTAAGAGGATATGAAAGTGCATCCATGTGTGTGTACCAAAAATGTGTGTGTGTGTGTGTGTGCACTGCATTTGAGATTACCATTAAGCCATGAACACTGTGAAACAATACCACAGCAATGCATCATGGGAGTTGTAGTCCCATTGCCCTAGTAACACTCACAATAACATTCACTTATATGACTCCTTCATGTGGGACTACGTAATACTGAAAAAGTGCAGGACAAGTAATACAGTGCCATGAGTAAACTTTATTATGTCATGAACACAAATTAATATTTTGCACTCTACATTCACAGGACATACCAGTGAGGACAGGACTGACAATGATGTGGAATTGTCACCTCCCCATGTGATGTCAGATTTAGACAATGAAGTCAGTAATGCCCCTGTGACCATACAGAGGAAGCGCAGACGAGTGCTACCTCTACAACCTATGGAAGAGGAAGAAACCTCTGATGTTGAAGCAGTGTCCAATGACACAGTCACTGTGTCCAGCCAAGATGCACAACAGCCTTCACAAAGTCCACGGAGGTCACGTGCATTCCGCATAGAGCCATCTGCAAATAACACAGGACAGAGTGAAGTTGTGACAGTGTTTGCAGGCCTGGAGCAAAACATGCTTGAGGTACAACGCCTTCAACATAAGGCACTCAGATCCATCAACAGGCAGCTTGTTAAATCAAACAAGAATCAGGAACGCATGGCTGATGCCATTGATAAACTTTGCCTCACACTTGTGAACACAGAGGATGCACGGGACAGGGCTGCACAGGCTGCGCAGGACACAATGCACAGCTACACCAAAGCCATCAACCGGCTATGTGCAGTCACCAGCAACTTCACACGTCGCAGTGTGAACATGCAGAGGGAATTGAGTGATTGCGCACGTTCAGTTGGACAGAGTGTGAACAATATGACTTTGGTACTGGAAAGTATACAAACAAACCAATCAGGTGCAAGGGCCCTTCTGTGCTCAGGAGAAAGTGAGGACAACTCCAGTAGGAGTAGCAGCAACCCCACACCAACAAACATCATGGTACAACGCAGGAGTGGAAGGCGTTCCACTACTGGAGCAGAGCAAGAGGCCATGCCTCCAATTGAGCAACCTGCTGGCAGTCGCCAACGCAAAAAATAACTTACCTTCTTTAAGTACCCATGAAGTACCCATCCAGCAGTCATGCATGGATAATGTTTAATTTCATTAGGAGTAAGGACATGTTAAATCAAAATGATTACATATAATTTCACATACATATAGCACTGTTTTCTTGTTCTGCATTAAAGAACAATGGCAAAGTGAAAATGGTTTTCTGTATTTTTTCTCACCTAAAAATAGTTCCGTGTAATCTCTGCCCTCCTTTGCCGACCAGCCATGGCTCCTACTCCTCCAACTGCCATTCTTGGGGGAGGGTTATCATCTTCATCATCAGATGTGTCTGAGTCACTCACTTCAATTTCTGTGCCTTTGCGGATTGCTATGTTATGCAGCATTGCACATGCTGTCACTATTTTGCAACATGTCTCTGGATTGTATTGCAATGCACCTCCACTTTTGTGAATGCGTCTGAAACGGCTTTTCAGAATTCCAAATGTACGTTCTATTACCCCACGTGTGGACCGGTGTGCCCTGTTGTAGCGTCTTTCACTTGCATTTGCAGGATTCAAGTATGGTGTGAGTATGAAATCACGCACTGCGTAAGCACTATCACCTGCAAGTTAGAGAGGGAAAAGTGACTCAGAGTTACATTACATTGGTTGGGTTGAAGGGAGGATGGATGAGTATTACTTACCTAGCAGGAATCCATCTCCAAACTGACCAGCACTGAGACGTCTATGTATTGCACTATGTCTGAAGATGTAAGAGTCATGTGTACTCCCTGGAAACTTTGCCACAATGTCCTGTATTATGTATTTAGCGTTGCATATGACCTGGATGTTCAGTGAATGGTAGTGTTTTCTGTTGCGGAAAACATATTCAATGGCTGCTGGTGGGGTGATGGCAATATGGGTTCCATCTATGCATCCAATCACATGTGGAAATCTTGCTATTTGATAGAAATCCAACTTGGCTTCCTGTATGGCTTGCTGTGTATTGGAAAAATATATATGATGTTGGAGTCTACTGATCATTGCATCCAAGAAGACATGGAAAAAACGCGATAGGGCACTCTGTGACACTCCACCAACCTCTGCTATTACTGTTTGAAAGGAGCCAGAAGCCAAAAGGTGCAGTGAGCACAATACCTGCACATGTGTTGGTATGGCTTGTGTCCTGGCAGTTTGGCGTGTCAAAAATGGTTTCAATTCAGTAATGAGGTCCAAAATGCTGTGAGGATGTAGCCTGTATTTTTCATATATCTCCTCCTGTGTCTGCTGGAACAGCGTAATGCGTATTCGGAATATCCTTTCCTGACGTTGTCTTCTCTGGGCAAGAGCTTGGATGCGCATCCTCCTGGCAATCAGGTACAGTCCCGCCATTTTGGAGAAAGTGAAAATGCATTCTGGGTGTTCTTTTATATATTTTTTTTTTTACCACCTGCTTGTACCTGGTGTTAATTGCGATTCTTTATTATGCGAATATGACAAAATCGCAATTTGCGATTTTTTCATACATATCCATGCGAATTTCGCAATTTTGCACCAATGCAATATCACGAATCGCAATATTTTCTGCGATTTTGAATTTCTCGCACTTAAGGAATTCGCAAACATGCGAATTCCTAATGTGCGATGCGATTTCTTTGTTACATCCCATTTTCGTTTTTGCATGTCGCAAACGCTGGAAAATAGAGAATCGCAGCTTTTGCGACATGCAAAACACATGATACATCTGCCCCTAAGTTCCAGTCCCTCCACGCCCGTACATTACCCTTCATGTTGACTGTAGCCGCATAAGGATCAATGTGTCATTGTGATTAAATGTGAATAGCAAGCCAGTGAATATGCTAAGAACCTGCAGCATATAAACAAACAAACAAACTGAACCTTACGATCGAACCACTAAACATAAACGGTATAAGTTGCAAATGTGCATATAACTGCTCTCATAGGGAGTTTAAACCAATAGTTATATCAGGGAGCTAGTAATTTTAAAACATGAGAGACTGCTACATCATCTTTGGAGTGTTCATATAGCTGGCATACATAGTGTTTAATATGTGCACCAATATCGCTGTTCTTCATAGCACAAAACATCACAGACAATTGTAGGTCACTTTCCAGGAGAGAAGCCTCTATTACATTTATGCCACTTCCAGAATTCAGATGCCTCTGCAGGGGTGTCAAAAACTGACGTTTTACCATTGGCCTATATGTGAAGGCGCGCGGGAGACAGCATTGTATGATGGACATTGGTATTTCTCAAAGTACATTTAATGTCCTAAAAGTTGCGCCTAGCCTCCTGCACAACTGGTGTAATGTCAGGGTAAATAGACAATAACATGCCCTGAAACAGTAGCTCACCCACCTCTCTGGCTCAACGCAGGGCGCCATCACGGTTGCGGTAATTAAGCAATCAAGCTATAATAAGGCATGGGGGAGCCCTAGAAGCTGGTTTAGGAGCAAGAGCTGTGTGGGCTCTTTCCACAGCAAATGTAGTGGAGAAACAGTCTCTGCCAAACAGTTCGGTTTGTAGATTCTCAACATAGAGCTCCACCGGGCCCGTGTTGGTCTTCTCAGCCACTCCTGGTATCTGGAGATTGTTGCCGCGTGATCTCGCCTCCAAGTCCTCCGCCGCCGTTGTTTTAAGGTGGCACTCTGTGTGATCTAGACGTTTATCCATTGCTGTTGGTGCATCCTCAACCTCCAAGATACTCTTTTCTGCTGCGTCTATTTGGGTTATATGTTTACCACTTGTTTATTTATAGCGTCCATGCTCGCACTCATGTCATCGAAACGCGTGTCAATAGCCTTAAAACCTGCATGCAACTCCGCAATTATGATGCTGGCTCCCTCCAGTGCGGGCTGATCAGGGTCTAGCGGATCAGGGCGCTCAGTTGATTCTCCTCATGCTGTGTCGTCTCCACCTTCCCGTCAAGTAGTCCTAGCTGTGTTGAAAGAAAGCTGCTGCTGCTTAGGGTCTCCACGCCCCACTGCAAACAGGCGGGCAGGCGACCAGAAAAACACGTGGACTGAGTATTGCAAGGTCAATAAAGGATCCCCAGCTGTTGTAGGCTGCAACAGCACATTATGTATAATATGAGGCCCAGGAAGGGGATGCCAGGGATCCAGGGTTTTTCGCCACATGCTCACTCAGCCAGTGAATTAGCCTGAATAGTAAAATGCAGCAAGGAGGGGCCTCACGCACAGCTCACCCCAAAACAGTAATCAAAATAAATGTGCATATAACAAATGGGAGCAGCGCCCCCGCTATCTGCCCTGCAACACAGCATGTGGGCCATTAGATTGCTCATCGCCTGCAAATCTGGCGCCCCCTCTGATCCTGTTCCCGCCAAAATCATGGGAGAACTGGCACCCTCACTGGTCTGCCCTTTCCTCTCCGTCTGGAATGCCTCCCTTCACCATGGCTTCTTCCCCACCACCTGGAAGGAGGCACTGGTGATCCCTATTTTGAAAAAGGCAGACGCAGACCCCTCGATCTTCTCTAACTACCGTCCCATCTCCCTCCTTCCTAAACCTGCCAAAGTCCTGGAAAAAGCAGTTCAGCTCCAACTTACTGATTACTTGGAAAGCCACTCTCTGCTTCACGGATCCCAATCCGGTTTCCGAGCAGGATTTAGCACCGAAACGGCCCTGCTGGAGGTGTCGGAGACCATCCGGGAGTGCGTGGACAGGGGCGAGGAGGCCATGTTGGTTCTCCTCGACCTGTCCGCAGCTTTCGATACGGTCTCTCACCCCATCCTCCTGGACCGTCTCAGGCAGATAGGCGTCGGTGGCACTGCCCTCGGCTGGATCGAGTCCTTTCTCTCATCCAGAAGTCAGAAAGTACTACTACGCCCCTACAAATCACAGAAAAAACCTCTGTCATGTGGGGTGCCACAGGGCTCCGCCCTCAGCCCCCTATTTTTCAATGTCTATCTGGCCCCCCTGGCTGACGTCGTGGAGTCCTGCGGAGTCAGGGTGGTATCCTACGCCGACGACACTCAGTTGGTGTTTTCCTTCCGGGACCACTCGGACTCCGCATTCCTCAACTTTCGCCAATGCCTGAATAACATCAGCGGCTGGATGACTACGAACCATTTGAGACTGAATGCAGATAAAACGGAGGTTCTGTTTTTCAATCAGAAAACCTCTATTCCCTCGTCTTGGTGGTGGCCGACAGCTCTTGATCCCGCCCCAACCCCGGTTCGCTCGGCGCGGAATCTGGGCTTCCAATTTGAGGACTCCTTGTCATGTAAAACCCAGATTAATAAGGTTACCTCCGCCTGCTTCATGAAATTACGGATGATAAAAAAGATCCTCCCGTACCTTCCCACGGATTCCCGCCGCACAGTCACCCAGGCCCTTATCACGTCCCACCTGGACTATGCGAACAGCCTCTATGCAGGAGCTCCGCAGTACCTGATTGGCCGGCTGCAGATTGTCCAGAATGCTGCGGCCAGACTGATCGGTAACATCCCTTACCGTCAATCTGTTTCTGCATATCGAAGGCAACTCCACTGGCTCCCTGTGGCCAGCCGCATCCAGTTTAAGGTCCTCACCCTTACCTATCGAGCCGTTAACAACTTCGGTCCTACTTACCTGAAAAATCGGGTCTCGATATCTTGCTCCACCAGATCCCTGAGATCCAATGACCTCCGCCTCCTCATCTTGCCCCGCTTCAGACTTTCCAGAACCGGTGGCAGAGGTTTCGGTGTCATTGCTGCCAGACTTTGGAACTCCCTTCCTCTTGAGCTGAGGTTCTGCCCCTCTGAAACCGTCTTCCGAGCCAAACTCAAAACCTGGCTCTTCTCCGGACTCTAACTTCCCCTGCACTGTCTTTTTCTCTTCCCGTCTCCACTCAGTAACCCCTGGATTTCAGCGCCGGGACACCCCTTCGGGGGTAGCTGCGCGCTTTATAAACTCCATAAAATAAAATAAATAAATAAAACATTTATTTATAGATCGGGCAATCCCTCAACAGCACCGGTCATCCAGGTAACGCTGGCATTATGCCACCAACGCATTCGTGCAGCCTGCCACGTTCATTTCACTGAAGGAGCCTGGGAGAATGGGCATGACTCACCCCCTTCGTTGCCGATGGATGCTCCGTGGTGCGGGCATCATTGCTGCTCCTCTTGCGAAGGGCGCAAAACTGAGGCCTCTGTTGCCACCACAGCCACGCTCTGTAGCGGTGGCTCTGCATTCAGGCCCGCCCACGACCCCTGTCATTGCGGGCATCCAAGGGCTGCGTGAGGCAGCACTATGGGAGCTGCGCTCTTGGGGATTCGGAGCCCTCTCACAAGTGCTGACTCGCTCCGTCCCCGCTCGGATGTGTCCGGTGGCAGCAACGCTCAGGAGCCAGGATAGATGCTAACCAGCGGCATGGAGCAGCTAAATCTGAATGGCAACCGGGAGCTCCTGAATCAAGCCACCTTCTTGGTGCTTGGTTAGGCCATGCTCCCCGAAAAAAAAGTGAACCTACAATCCATATATATCTCCACAACCAGAAGGTTCCTGAGGACGTACTGGTATAGTGCATTCAAATATCTGCCATAGTTAGAAGTTGTTACAGGTGAAAACGTAGGCACAAATGACTCTTTTGCAACTCATTTTCAATATTTAATTTTTTAACTATTACATTCGATAGGAAAACCTTGATGGATCTGCACACATGACCCTTGCTAAATTTAGAATTTTATAGCTTTCTGGCATCCATTATAGGTTTCACAGCCATTTCTACCACTAACTTGTAGGAGTTTGAAAGCTCAAAAAATAGGAAAAATAGGCCATGTCTCAGTAAAATGTCCAAACTATGTAGAAAAAATTGGTTTTCATGCAAAGGTCTGCCTGTTCCTGACAGCTGGGAAGATGGTGATTTTAGCACAGCAAACCCTTTGTGAATACCACTTGCAGAAAAAAAGAAACACTTTGTTCTGCAGCACTTTGTTCTGTACTTTGGCAAATTATCAGTCCCGCTCCCAGGAAATCCACAAAACCTGGGTACCTTTCAAATCCTGCAGATGTTGGAAAAAAAGGAAGCAAATTTGGCGTGGATACCTTATTTGGACAAAAAGTTATGGGGGCCTAAGTGCGAACTACCCCAAATATCCAAAAAGAGGCTTAGCACAGGGTTTAGAAAGGCCTAGCAGTGAAGACAGTTAAAGACTCTGGAAGGGGCATGATGAACAGGTACATTACCTCATGGAGTAAATATTGGTGCGAGTAAGGAAGAATTGAAGTAATAAGAATTAGAAGTAATCCAATCATTATTTTGAAACTCCTGATGAGAACCTAAAAAGTAGGCGTTGGTCCTCAAAGCATCAAGCGAGGAGTGCTTGCAGAATCATTTCCTCTGCAGCAATTTTTTACTGAAAATTGTAAATCCTTACTCTGGGTCAGTGGTTTATGAATGCAAAGTAAGACAGCTAGCATAGAGTACCACAATGATGAAGTATCACATAGCAAGGAACAATCTGAAAAAATTGTTTACAATTTGGGCACAGAGAGTATTGCAATGATAAAATGCTGTTTTGCTTGAACTGCCCAAAACCCTCGCACTATTCCTGGCATTAGTATAGATATTGGCCAAAAATATTAGCATTTCCACTACACTTTTTTAGCCTTTTACAGATGATGGGCATTCTCATTAATGCCTCCTTGAAAGGGGAAGCGTCTTTCCTGATGTGTTCTTACTCTCTGCTCCTCTACTAGAAACAGGCCATCCAAGACTTCGATTTAGCTACCTGTTTCGTGACTTCTTTTAAAGGACAATCTCATTACCTAGGCTGTGCCAACAGAACACATTCTCATACTTGTTTTCAACTGCGAACATCAGTAAGTGGCTGTTGGGAGATAACGGAACATACCAACTGATAGTGTAGTCCGAATTCATGGCTTTCTGCGGAATAAATTGAATCTCCTGCCGATGTGAATGGACATTAAATCTTCGGAGAAACTGTTTACAAATACGCAATGAAACTTTATCTTTCTCTGTAGCGGAAAATGCATTACGACAATGGATAGCGGTTCAATAAAATATAGGTTTCTACTTCACAGTCAGGGCCCGGATAAGCCCGGGAGGAGATGCAGAATTAAACCTTGCACGCGCGTGAGGTTCACTGGAGCTGGATGCTTCATCATACTGTTTTTCTTCTCCCAGTGAAGTTCTTTGTGCACTTTCTCATTACTTTCTTTTCGCACAGTGCCATTTGGGAGTTCCAAAATAGGAATAGCGTGCCAACTACATACATACAAATGGATTTTCTGCTGTTTTGATCCTTTTCCACGAGCTTAGGTCTGAATGGTGCAGCGGGTGCAGTGGCACCATGCCCAAACTGCGATATATTGCATCTGGAATCTAATGGGGTTTCTCATGTCAGTGAGATCTGGTGCTCAATTTGTGAAGGTGGTTGCAGGTGGTGTGCACCAGCACTGGTCCTTGAGACAGGGACTTATTTTAAAGTTTTTTTACCCTGCCCAACGAGAAAAGGTGGAAAAGGATGGAGGAAGAGAATTCTCGGAATCCAGTGCGAGAGTGAGATAAAAAGAGTAGGGGCCTCATTTATGAAAAGTGGTGCATCGCTGCGTGAAATCAGTGATGCATAAACTTTTCAGTGCGCCCTCCTTGTGACATTATGGATGTTCCAAAAAGTGACACAACAGCGGCGCAAAGGGTTCATAAATAAGACTGTGGAAGTGTAGGGTGGTGGAAGAAAGAGGCAACATGTTATTTGGCAGTCGTGACATTCAGCAGCTTCAAAAGCGAGTTGAAAAACAGGAGTACATATATTTATCCTCTTTTTTGTTAACTGATGAAGTACCGGTCAGAACCATTATTTGATTCTGTGGTAGCATGTTTGATTGAGCAAATAACGTTATTGCGCTAGGCCTGCTATTGTTTATGAACTGAACTGAACTGCTATTGTTTGAAGTTCATGTAAGAATCTCTCCCTGTTTCCCCAGAAAATGATAACAGGCGAATTACGGCCTTTGCGAATGCTAATTAGCTAAATGGTATGTATGTAACATGTTTGATGCAAAATAAGGAATCGCAAAATTTGCTATTCCTTATTTTGCGATTGCACTTAAGGAATCGCAAATTTTGCGATTCCTTAAATGCAATCTATCAAAGAAAAAATATTACAAAAATGCCATTAAGGATTCGCAAATTACCACCAACTGCTAGTTGGTGGTAAGTTGCGAATTCCTTTAAAAAAGCTTTTTTCAAAAAAACCAAAGGTGCCATATGACGCTCATACATGCCCTTAGGGCATGTATGTGCGCCATATGCCCCCAAATGTCATTTTCAGGGGTGCAGCAGGGTGTTCTTGAGACACCCCTGCACCCTTGAAAATATTCCTAATTTGTGATTAGCAAATTGCTAATCGCAAATTCCCCCTTCATTCCTATGGGCCTCCTGGCCCATAGAAATGAATGGGTAATTTGCGATTAGCTATTTGCTAATCGCAAATTAGGAATGGTAAGGAATCACTATGAAACAGCGATTTTGTACATACATACCGTTTTGCGAATTCCAAATAGAGATTCCTTAAAATTCGCTATTTGGAATTCGCAAAATGGATCTATGATACATATGGCCCTAAGAGGTTAACCTCTTGTTCGATAAAAAACCTGATGTGTGCAGGTTATTTAAATAGTTATTTAAACTTGAGCCACATAAGAAAAGGTTGCAAAGTATTTTATTTACGTACTGACACACTTTGCACACGCCTGCACATTTCTTCCTCTCTTCCTATTAGGAAAGTTTTTGTATCGGTCCCCTTTCCTTTTCCATCATCCATATATTGCTTCCAGTGATTATTACAGGGTGTTACGTTACCGTTTAATGTACTACGCCCTTGCAGCCACCCTCTATTGCTTGCTAAGAGTTGAACATATCATAGTCTAAATAGCTAAGTATTATCATCTCTTGATCTAGTCTTTATTCAATGGTTATTTGCCCATCCATGTACTTAATTCATTTGAGTTCGAAACAGGAGTAAACTTGGATGAAAAAGCACAGGATCCACAGCAGCCTGTTAGTGAACTATGCTAAGATAAATTACATCTGAAAAAACTATTGGGCAGCTGCAGTATAGCAACTGCACATCCTCAAGTATATAGTTACAGGGTTTGGTACCAAAAATGACTTATTGTGTGTAATGGTGCAGACTTGGGGGCAGATTAACAAACCCATGGCAAACACTTTTGTGCCACTTTTAGTGATGCAGCAGGGGCGTAAACAATGTGCCACATTGCAGCAAATTTACAACATTTCAGAAAAGGGGGTGGTGATGAACAGAGTGTCTGAATTAAGCAGACCACTCTTACCCAGTCCAAAGATCAGGGCTTGATCCATCACCGTTTTTTAGCTCACTGCACCATCCCAGCTCAGAACCTGGCTACATGCAAATTAGTCTGTCCCTGGCCCAGTGCATCATGGGAACAGGGCAGACAGACTACAGCGTGGAAGGGTATACTCAGATGTGAGTCCCTTGCTCATTGCACCATCAGGATTCAAGCAAGCCGGGCCGACGACGGCTGAAATGCCAGAAACCGGTCCCCGGAAGCTTGTTTCGTTCCCAGTGTAAGAATTGGCTTCGTAGTTTGGTTTGCCCTGTTCCCATCATGCACTGGGACAGGAACAGACTAATTTGCATATAGCCAGGTTCTGAGCTAGGATGGCGCAGTGAGCTAAAAAACGGTGTTGGATCTAGCCCTGATCTCTTGACTGGGTGAGAGTATTCTGCTTAATTCAGAAACTCTGTCCATCACCACTCCTTGTTGTTAAATATTTTGTCCACCATAAGCGTGGAAGGGTATACTCAGATGTGAGTCCCTTGCTCATTGCACCATCAGGATTCAAGCAAGCCGGGCCGACGACGGCTGAAATGCCAGAAACCGGTCCCCGGAAGTTTGTTTCCTTCCCAGTGTAAGAATTGGCTTGGTAGTTTGGTTTGCCCTGTTCCCATCATGCACTGGGACAGGAACAGACTAATTTGCATATAGCCAGGTTCTGAGCTGGGATGGTGCAGTGAGCTAAAAAACGGTGTTGGATCTAGCCCTGATCTCTTGACTGGGTGAGAGTATTCTGCTTAATTCAGAAACTCTGTCCATCACCACCCCTTGTTGTTAAATATTTTGTCCACCATAAGCGTGAAAGGGTATACTCAGATGTGAGTCCCTTGCTCATTGCACCATCAGGATTCAAGCAAGCCGGGCCGACGACGGCTGAAATGCCAGAAACCGGTCCCCGGAAGCTTGTTTCCTTCCCAGTGTAAGAATTGGCTTGGTAGTTTGGTTTGCCCTGTTCCCATCATGCACTGGGACAGGAACAGACTAATTTGCATATAGCCAGGTTCTGAGCTGGGATGGTGCAGTGAGCTAAAAACGGTGTTAGATCTAGCCCTGATCTCTTGACTGGGTGAGAGTATTCTGCTTAATTCAGAAACTCTGTCCATCACCACCCCTTGTTGTTAAATTTACAACATGACACATCTAGGGAGATGCATCACCTTGTAAAGCACTGCGCCACATTATACCTGCATTAGGTATAATGTATGAAGGATGGGTGTTCCCACGTAAAAACCCATGTAGAACTTACGCGCTGAAATTTACAATTCACTGCGTCACTCTACATTGTGACCGCATCAAATTTCTAACGCCTGCTCAGACCAGGAGTTGCTCACTTTCGTGAGCAACTCCAGCAATGCGTCAGTTTTGCGCCAACATTTGCGTCAGAGTTTCTGATGCATCTTTCAAAACTTGCGCCATGGAGCACCATATTATAAATAAGGTGCATCCATGGTAGTGCAAGGGTTTTGTATAGAGGCGCAGGGAAACTGACGCATGTGTACAGATGCGTCCGTTTCTTGTAAATTTTCCCCATGGTATCTACTCCCTGCTACCAACAGATGTACATGGATCATGAAACCTAGAATGTATGATTAGTAAATTATAAATATTGAGAACAAAGCACTCTTCATGAAGTCCAACAAACAAAACTCCATAAAACTATATTGTGTCGAAACAAATCTGTTGTATTTATTGCAAATGCATATTTCTGTCCAAAATTCCACACATAGCTTGATTGTGAACAATGGCAGCCGACACGCGTTTCCTCACAAGAGCAACTTTTTCAAGGCATACGGGGGCTTATTTATGAGCCCATTGTGCCATCGGTGCATCATGCACCAGTGACGCAAACAGCTGTTTGAAATTTACAAGCGTGCGTAAAGCCACCCTGCGTGAAAATACGTGTGCTCGTAATTATTGCCCCATTTCACGCAACATGTTGCGTGTTAGGTGTGTGACATAGGTGGTGCTGTGGGCGTTCCAACGCTACACCCTTGTCCACTGATGCATTTCCAGATTTACGAGCAATCGTAAACCTGGAAATGCGTCAGAATGCTATGCCACCCCCAGGGGTGGCGTAGCAAGATGCAATGAGGAATAATGTTTTCATTTCTCCTAGTTTATTTCCTCTTTCACTGCGTGCAGCATTCTACAGCATGTATTGGAAGAGGAAATCACCTCAAGTGATTGTTTGTGTTCAGGAAGGTGCCCCTTTATGCATAAAAACAATCTCCCCATGACCAAGGTATCTTTGCACCATGGTGCAAGGGTGCATGCACCGGCACATGGCAACAGTTTGTGCGCCACCGCAGGGAAAGGCACAGAGGTGAGACATGTTGCTGTAAATATGTTGCATCCCTATGCCTCGAACTAAAGCAGTGTGGCACAGCAAATTAACTTGCTGCACCATGCTGCGTTAGTTTCATTTAAATAATCCCCACAATATCTTGGTGACAATCGTTAGGAATATTGAAAAACCCAATCCAGGACAACAACGTCTGATCAAATACACGAGAATATGTGTCATGCAATTAAATAATTTACGAGAAATAAACACCCCAATTGTGGGTGATAAGCGGGGACAGCCAAGTGCTGTGCCTGTATTAGTAGAATGTGTGTTCCCAAAAATTTGTTTCTGTGTGTTATTGTCAAACGTGCACAGTAATCTGACCAGGGAGGCTCTGCAGGAGCAAATCACAAATTATATTTAATAGTCTTTTCTCACCTTCAAGCACAGTGGGTCTGGTTTGAAGGATTATGTTTTCTTTTAGTGTCTATTGGTACTCAAACATCTTACATATCAAAATGAATAAAGATGACATTGGTAAAGGTCCTAAAAATGAAATATATAATTAATCACATATATAGTTAAGATAATAAGAAAGAGAAAATTGATAAAAATAGTATTTTTAGGAATTATATACCTTTACCAAATTTGGCTACAATATTTGCTTTGGAACAAAACATGTCTAAAAAGGAAAACAAATAATCAAAATATGAATTTAAAATTCTCAGTCAATTATAAATGCCTCAAAATAACTGAAATCCTATTATCTTATCAGTAACTATTGTGTGTTTCTCTTGCTCTATGCTTCTAATAAATGTGTACTTCATATTATATGTGTGTTAATCTATTCATTACCTCTGAAGAAAAGTTCTAGAACATTCTTATAATTTAATCGTTTCTTTGTAAATGGTGAGACAGTAGTCTGCTAAACTTGGAAGAAGCATGGGATACTGGTTTCTAGCTGATTCTTGCTAAGTTTGCATCATCTTCTTTGGAAAATGTTGAGATATGAAGGAGATAAAAGCGATGAAGCGAAAGACAAAAGAAACAACCTATGCCAACTGCCTTTTTTGTATAAGAATCTGGGGTGTTAGTCCAGTACATGGTCATTACTGCTTGTCTGGGTATATGTGCTCACAGTGCAGGGTTCAGACCATTCATCTTTACATGGCTATGATATAAACATTTTGTTAACAATGCACACATACATAAATACATGCAGTCATTCAGGCAGACAATGAAAGCTAATATGCATGTTGATATCTAACTCCTCCGTAGTTCCTACCTATTCACGACATGCATGTACCCTGTTACTAGTAATCCAGAGGAAGGCTACCCTCTTTTCTTGTAATCTGAGTGCACCGCATGACAGAGGGGGCCAAAGGCACACATGCACCTGGCTTCTTGGAACACTGGCTTGTTTCAAGGAAGCAAATGAGCCCTAAGCGGGATGTCCAGACAGTCCGGTCATCTGGTCGACCCAGTGGTAAGCATGGGGTGTGACCAAATGGCTAGGCTCAGGAGATCCTGCAGCCTGGGTGCTCGAAGCCCCAGCTAGGACTCAGGTACAGGCTGGAGGAGGGCCCTAACAGAGCCCTGAACGAGGGCCCACAGTCACCTTATCATGCAGGCAAAGTGGGGGGCCTCCTGGTTCTGTTGGAACCCTGTCTCGGACCCTTGGTGGTGTGGCAGGCCGGAGGATGAAGCCAGGGATGTGAGGACCTACGTAGGTACTGGTGGGGCCCTTGACCCTGGCCGCAGTTCCGGGAGCCGGCCACACAGGTAAAGGCTCCCTTGGCTTGGAAAAATGATCATAACACTAAATGAATGAATTTCGTTGTGCGCACAGCATTCCCAAATGCAATGCAGTGCGCGCAACGAAATTCGTTTGATTTATTTAAATGTTTACTTACCTGCAAACCCCCATTATCCATACATTACTAACCCCCACCCTGCCCCTCCCCCTCCCCACGTCACCGCCCCGGCAGGTACTCCCCTACCGACCGCGGCTGCACTTTTTATACAATGTTTCATTGTGGGATGTAAGGCTTAAAGTGCAAACATTCGAAGCGCCTGTTGCGCACAGAATGAACAACAGCCTGAGACCTGATCTCAGACTTTTTTTTTCATTTCAGGAAGAACGTTTTTTGTAAACTAAAAAGCAAAAGCGCATTTGTTTTTAAGGCTTACATGCATGAGGCATTTAGCAATATCTGTTGTGTTTGCTGCAGAGAATGCTCCACCCCAGACTCTTCCTTTTTTTGTTAAACACATTTAAATATTGTTTAATGGCAACTGTTGAAGCAGCAACAATGAACTTTGCATCTACTCTTAGTATGGTGGGTTATTATAATTTTGCTTGGGATTGCAAACTATTAATAAGCCTTATCTACAATTACAAGTTCTGCTCTTTGCTCCTTCTTGCAAGTGAAGTGTGAAGAAAATCCTGACATTTGTAAAATTTCATTAACCACCACCATCCCAGAATTCTGTAAAATTGTGGAGTTTAAATTTAATGCAATTTACACTACAATCTGAGATCAAACTAGCAATTATTCTTATCATTTCAAGCATCTCGAGATAGAGTTTAAATTTTTGAACCTTGCTGTATCTTGTGATTCAATTGGTTTCTTAATTGGATTTGATTCGAACCGACATCTTTGGATCAGTTTAAGACTCTTCACCGCCTATAAAACTGAATGCTGAATACTGAAAAACATTTTGGAAAATGTGCTAAATACAGGTTTGGGAAATAGTCAAACTGTGTCAAGAAAACCGTTGCTCTTTTATGACGATTTGCAAGTGGTAGGTGGGAAACATGCACGGATTGCATAATCTTACCTGCAGCAGTTGTGGGTGTGTGGTATAGGTGAAACCTCAGTGCTGTCATTAATAAAAAAAAGGTACTTTGGCTTAGTTTGTGTGACATCCTTTACTTTTCCCCCAAATAAAAGCTATATACTGTTTTGCAATGATTGTGCATATTATGTGAATTACGCTTGGGCAGTGCCTGTGTGAAAATTATTTGTGAGATATGAACACATACATAAAAGTCTGTTCAATGTATTTTCAATAATTCACAGATTCAGATTCATTGGGGCAGATTACAAGCCCCTTGCGACACATTTGCGCTGCTGTTGCATCACTTCTGTGATGCAGCAGCGGCGTAAACCATGCGCCATTTTGCGACTTATTTACAATGTGACACATCTAGGCAGATGCGTCACGTTGTAAAGGACTGTGCCAGAAGAATGCATCAGGTTTCATGTGGGCGTTCCGTCCCAGGGTGGGCGTTCCGTAGCAGGAAAGCCTCGTAAAAGTGACGTACTGAAATCTATAAGATTTCACTGCGTGAGTTTTACAACGCCGCTGTGTCAAACCCTTACGTCTGCTTGAAGCAGGCATAAGGAGTGACGCACCACGTTAAGTATGGGCAGCCCCATAGCATTGCTGGAGTTGCGTTGCGCTTGCAACCCGACTCCAGCAATGCGCCGCCCTTACGCTACAAGATGCAATATGCATCTGCCTATCCTTGCGCCACAGTGCGCCGCATTGCAAATGCGACGCATCCGTGGTGGCGCTTGGGGAGAATTGTGTATCACATCTATTCTGGCACATCCTTGCTGATTTGCAGAGATGTGCCAGACCTTGTATAGGTGCCCATTGTTTTTTAGTGCAATGCAGCAGGCAGGTAGTTTGTGTTTACCAAGTGGAAGAAAGCACCATGGAGTACATATTTATTGAAAATGGGCTACTGCTCAATACACCAACACTGGCATACTAACAAGCTGCCTATCTAGGGCGAAGTACAGCTTTTTTATACCTTGATACACAGGAGTGTGTGCTGTCTAGCATGGAATCATACCCCTTCCAGTACAAAATCCTATGTAATAGACACATTCCTAAACATTCCACACATTGTGTATGTGCTGAACAGAGCATCACACATGCAATGTGCGGAATGTTTAGAGAAATTAAAACATTTCTCCTTATTGATGTTCACTTCTAGGTAGTGTCATTTTAAACATAAAGCCATTTCTGGCTATATTAGTAAATAGGTTTTGACATAATAAACTATAGGTACATGTCCTGATCTTTCCAAGTTACACCAACTAATACATTGTTAACAAAAAGTGATACAAAGCAGTGCAAAGCACTATTTGCTCTCAGGAAAGGGGAAAGCAATTAATTTTGCACGAGTTTGCATCACTTTCCATTACTTTGCTTGATTATGCTCCTTTGCAGATCCTTAATAAATCTGCCCCATGATGTGACCTTTGCAGCCCAAGTGGCCAAGAGCAATTTATAGGTTTACAGTTGCTGCTAGAAGTTTTCTCCTTGGACCAGTTTCGAAGGAGACAAATGGTCTGCACTGTCAGTCAACAGGTCCAATCATCCATATGCTGCCAGAAAATATGTATGTGCAACAACACATGGACGGCACCAGGGGCCGGAATGCTGCCTCTCTGATGAGCAATCTGATGACTTACTCTTCATTCGCATTACCCATGTTGAGGCAAGTCATCATACAATCTGACTGTTTCAATGCTTGTTCCCCAGGCAGAGAGTGTTTATGAGCAGACAGTGTGGCTTCAAATATGCAACTGATTTTCCTTCTGCGCTTGCGTCCTCTTTTCAGGCCAAGCATTGCTCATTGCTCAGGCTGTTTGCCATTAACTGCTGCTCTCCTGTTTCGCCACCATGTTAAGGTACCTGATCTTATCCAAAACTACTTACCTGATGAAGCATTCCTTACTAAAACTTGGCTCAGTCCCGATTTTATGCTGAAGCCCTTCTGGCACTGCTGTCAAGCTATTGTCAAATGTGGTGAGCAGCCATCACAACGCGGGCATTACCATGCACTGCCATTACGACGCTGCTTTTACAACACAAGTCGTTTCAACGACTTGCACTGGGGGGCACTGTTGGAAAAGGAATATTTTAATTTTCTATTCCAACACCTTCCCTACTGTAACGTGGGCTGGAGTTGGAATAGAAAATTAAACTATTCCACTATCCAGCGCTTACAGCGCAAGTCGTTGTAACGACTTGCGTTGTAATGGCACAGAGGGTAAAAGCCTGCGTTGTAATGTCATACAACCTCAAATGTGACAGACCCATGGGCCACGGGGCTGGTATAGCTATTATCCATAATTACACTGTAAGTTGTAGCCTTTGTCCCTGGCTCTATTCAAGGCCTTATTCGAGATAACTGTGAGTAAAAATGTCACCCTCATGGGTCTCATAATCAACAGACTACCTGGACGTTCCACTATCTGATTTCTATGCCTCTCAGAGTGAATGGTCATAGACCCATGACCACTAGTATTTCTACAGCTAAAGGGCCTTGGCACAAACTGAATCTGGCAGAATTCAGCAATTATATCTCTGCCCACTCCCCCTAGTTACATCCCAATGTGGACTGTGCCAAATCAGAGATAGAGGCTTGGGTTACTTCGGCTCTTGACAACTTTGTACCTTTTTGCTAGGTTCAGGACAAGAGTAGGCCCCCCGATCCCTGGTTCAATGAGATGCTAGTTGTGGAAAAAAGAAATGCAATTACCTGAGTCAACATGGAGAGAGGCCTAGACATTTGGACAAAGGCACACTACATTAACAAAGTTAAAGCGTACCTTAAACTGATAAGGACAACCAGAGCAGAGTTCTTTTCTAACACAATTTTGTACAGTACGAACCCTGCCAAATAAATTGTTTCTATCCTCGACAGTTTAACAAAACCAGCTACCACTAAGCCTGTGGAGGTATCCAATGATCACAGCAGACATTTCTGTTGAAAAGATTGATGTCATCTATGCCCAATTTCAGCCCAAATGCCATAGCCGATGCTGAGGTTTGTCCTGAACTGTCAGAGGAATCTCAACCAATGCTAGTACTCAACGAATTGGCTCTACTTGACTTAC